>NW_023597054.1:1700593-1703094 GCF_011947565.3 Pollicipes pollicipes
GATCAGTAACCTCTTTAGATGAAAACATATAACATGTGCCATAAGTGTCGGCCATCGGATGTCTTGGCAGATGAAAGGCTGACTGTCGCATACCGGAAAACGGAATAAACATCGAAAAAATACAGCACCTACTTTAAGGACAATGACTATAACATGAAAACAGCAGCGCATCAAACGACCCTTTCCTTTTTTGACAACTTTCCAATTGTCTAACGCACCCACAGCGTACAATACGCATGCCACAATGAGCATGCACACAATAGTAAGTCAACGTACTGCTACCAGAGACGGTTAAAACATGGAAAGAAATAGTATCATCAGGCATACTTACCGTACTCCATTGGCGAGTAGTCGTCGGGGAGACACAGGCTGGGCAGCGGTGGCCGTTCTTCGGCAGCCGGCTCTGTGGGAACATGGACAGGCTTAACAAGCAGGTCAATACAGAACAAAACACCCAAACCAAGAACAACCGATAACTACTCAACAGGAAAACATGACATGATGCGACATCAGTGAGACAGGCATGCACTCCAACGATAAACACCAAACACAAGCACCGTAAACGAGCGAGGATGAATGACGGGCTTAAATGAATGCCTTTGATGTTGACAACAACACGGGCCAACACACACAGAAAGAGGTGCGCAAAAGCTGTCGTCGGAGAATAAGCGGCACGAAACAAGAGACAGAATTGTGATACACTTACCGCAGTCCATAGGCCCGGGAGGCGGGCTGAAGACGGAGACGAGCTGGGGGGAGGGGGGGGGGGGGGCGACTGCGGCTCGTAAAGGGTCAACGCAACCTTCTCCTTCTTCTGGTGCTTCTGCTTCTTCTCCTTGCGTTGCTTCTTTTTCCTCTTCTCCAAGCCCCTGTCGGCCGAGTCAGCACAGTGGCGTCGTCGCTCACAGTCAGCACGCTGCAGTGGCCGCTGCCAGGCTGCCAGCCGCTCCACCATGGCCTGGGAATTGCATGTCATAAGCGAACGGTGACGGTGGTGCGACAGCCGGCACAATCGGCACGCCAGCTGTGGAGACCACTTGCCGGCATGTGCGGCAGCCACGCCTCGAGGCCCAGGTTGTTGCTACCGATGGCCACATAGGTAATCAACTGAGACAGGCACCGGATGGCAGATTTAAGCGTCCCGGCTGTCATGGCGTGCGCTCTTTGCTGCCTCTGGAGTCAGCCGTTGGCCTCCCCCATGGCCAGCCGGGGACCGGCGAGGGCTGTCATAATGTGAGACATCATGATGTGCTCAGTCCTGCGGCCTTGCAGCAGCGCCGGCAGCAGGAGACGGATCTGCAAACAGAGGCTGCATTACGCACTGCAAGTACACGACAGCCGGCCGCTAGCCTCATCTCGCTCTGGCGATGCAGCCATATCCGTACCCGAGCAGCTATACCTTAAACAGCGACTCGTTGCGGCGAAAAACAATTGGGTGCCTGTTATGTCAGAATCACCTCGTATCCCTTAATAAACACACGATATAAGAAACGCATACAGAACAGCGCTCATGAAATGTCAACAGAACGGCCGTCACATAACAAGATAGAATCATGATCACCTACCGCACTCCAGGAGGCCGTGCGGCGGGCTTGCAGCCAGAGGCGGCTGGGCGGCGGCGGCAGCGGGCCGTCACTGCAAACGGTCTTCTTTCTCTTTTTCTCCTTCTTTAAACACACGTTCTTCCCGTGCGGTCCGTCTGTGAGCAAATAAGCGTGCTCTTGAAACAGGCAGGTACCAAACACAGCGCCCAGCAGCGCACAACCAATAAGTACTTTACTTGAACACATGATATAACGACACATCAGTCGTACTTGCATGCAATTTACGTGTACACGTCACAAAACAGGCACCGTACACGAACGTGGTTAAATTACGGCCTTAAACAAATGCCTTCGAAGTTTGACTTTGAGCAGCGAGACGGGCAGGCATAAGGCCGACCACGTCTTCCTGCCACCCCCCGGCAGGGCCGCCTTGGAGGGCGGCACAATGAGCCGCCGTCGGCAGGCAGGTCGTCCTCGTCGCTGCTGCTGCTGCTGCTGCTGCTGACTGGTGCTCTGCCAACGTCGTCGCCGCCGGGACACGCGTCGACTGGGGGGCTGGAGCCGGTGCTACTTGACTGGCCGCGGCACGCAGCCGCTGCCGCTCGAGCCATGCCGGCGAGACGGGACGTTTTCCCGTGACGTCAAAGACGTACACGCGACGAGCGGTGGCCACAGAGTGGGCCATTGCCGCGGCCACGTCCCTGCAACAGACACATCTGCATTCGGCTCCAGACACATGTCAGCTCGCAAAGCGCGGCGTTTCGTTCAAGTATCGCTGACAATGACGAACGGCTGCATGTGGTGGCTACATTGACGCATCGGGGCAAACACAACCGACCGACACTGGCCATGTTGGCTACCATGGGGTGACATACCGGGTGAGGCGTGAAGAGTAGAGGCTGGCAGGTGTGCACTTACCCCTGCGCCTCCGGCTCTGCCGCCGCCGTACTCACGACG
>NW_023597054.1:1704094-1718611 GCF_011947565.3 Pollicipes pollicipes
GGCCATCCGCTGCCTGTCCCAGTTGATCACGTACGTAACACTCGACTGTGACAACTCAGGCCTCCTGGCGTGGCTGCCGCGCCTGCCGGTAAGTGCCATCAACAGCTGGCGTACCGACTGTGCAGTCCTACGCGCCACCGTCACCGTTCGCTAATGCCTGGCAATTCACAGGCCATGCTGGAGCGGCTGGCAGCCTGGCAGCGCTCCATGAAGCGTGACGATTGGGAGCGGCGCCGTCACCATGAAGCCCAGGCGGCACGCGTCGTCGGCTTAGAGATCCAGCAGTGCTTCCTGAGCGTGAGATATTGGCCGCCGCTCTGTGGGTGGGAGTAATGTTCATGTATGTCGCTTGTCTCGTGATATATGTGTCAGTACCATCCGTGTCCCGTCTTTCCCAGCTGCTGTCATTGTTCGGTGCGCATTGTGCTGGCGTGTTCGTGGTTGGATGACATCGTGTCAGTCTTGCATTTCATCAGCCGTCTTTTGACTGACAGTCCGAGTACGTCACCGCGCTGGCGGAGTGCCCGCCGGTCGGCGAGTTCCCGCCACTGCCGGCCGAGGCCCGCCAAGCGCGTGACGATCTGATGACAGTGCTCATGGTCCTCTGCGCCGGCCGGCCCAGCCACGTCACTGGCATCGCCGCCTCTTCGGTGCCCGAGGCCAGGGTGAGCAGGCTGGCTGGCCGACGTCTGACTCACTGTTGCGCGCCATTCGTTTTGCGTCGGTCGTACTGCTGTCTGTCTTGTCTGTTGTCGGAGTGATGATTTGAACGAGACACCATGTGCGTCTGTAGACTGTCGACCTCGATGGCCAAGAGCGTGGCCTCATCAAGAATTACAGATTCAGGACATCGGCCACCTCGACGCTTAAGACGGCTGTCAGCAGCGAGCTGTGGCTGCGCCTGCTCCACTTCACATCAGTGGAGCGGCCGGCGCTGCTCACACCAGACGCCACCAGCAGCGGCCGGGTATGCACAAAGGCTGTTCGGCAGGGGCCGGACCGATTAGTGTTGTCAGGGTCAACCACGTGCGTTTTGCACCCTCACCAGTGTGGTTCAAGTATAAGTGTCTCTCTCCACAGGTCTTGATGGCCACGGGCGGCAGCCCGCTGTAGTAGCAGCGCCGCCAAGGCCTTCAAGGTGGCGTGGCGGTGTGCCGGTCAGGACGTGGACGTCCCCGATCTGACAGCCAGCGGCGTGTGCTACGGCGTCCTTGTGGGCACGGCGGCGGCGGAGCCGGAGGCGCAGGATGAGTGCTCACCCGCCAGACTCTTCGGTCTTGACGTTTCACTCGGTATCCGAGGTAGCCAACATCGCCAATGCCGGTGTGTTTGTGCAGCCGCGGTGTGTCAATGTCCTGTATATAATCAGCCGTGTGTTCGCCGACGGTGGCAGCACGTCACCGCCATCACGGTCTCACGGCCGGCCGGCGGGGTGCCGCGCGTCGTAACGGATCAGGAGCGGCGACACCACCAGGCGTGATCTCATGTCAGTAGCGGATCGGGAGCGCGTATTTGGGCCATCGCAGGGTCGCAGGTGACCACGGAGGCCTAGTCGGGCCATCGCAGGGTAGTGGATGGCCACAGAGGCCCAGTCGGGCCAGCGGTGTGACGCGTGGGAGGGTCTCCTGACGTGTCCCACACGGTGGCTCGCAGTTTTTCTTCCCGCTGAACAGTGGCAGTGGATGCGCGTCAACAAGAGCTGCGGTGTGTCGGGGCACCCCGAGGCACAGATCCGGTTATTGAGTGTCATGGCGAGCAATTCGCGAGCAGGCGGTACTTTCATGGCGGCAGACACAGGTTCTCGACGAGTTCCCTGTCCGTTACTTTCATGACAGCGGTCATAGGTTCTCGACAAGTTCCCTGTCCGTTACTTTCATAACAGCAGACACAGGTTCTCGACGAGATCCGTCGTCACTCTTTCGCTGCAGCGGACTGGCGTTGGTGTTTAGACGGACGCCGGGGTTATGCTGGTCTTGTTGGCATCTGGAGTGAGTGGCTGCAGAGGAACACCAGATCGCTTCGTTGTTCACCTGGACCTCGCTGCTCTGCCGTATGACGTTGAACGGAGGTGCGCTTGGAAAGTCCCAGTGTCGCCTTCTCGTCAGCGCCGGTGGCCTTTACTGAAACTGGCTCTTCACCGACCACGAGTAATGACTGAGGGCTCCCCGGCGTAGAGATCTGGCCCCGGCCACTTCTCGCTCCAGGACTTCTCGCTCTTGCTCCTATTGGCGTGCTATTCGATATCACTCATCTTTGTCTCAACTTCGCTTCGTACGTTTTCATTAAAGGGACTGTTTGACGGCTGCGTGGGCTTTGAGCCGAGACGGCTATTTGTGGGTTAAGCTGTTGTGCGTAAGTTGGTATAGGTGGCGCTGCGGGCGCTCGTGCCCAACAGAGGAAGCGCTGCGATCGGAATATCCGGTTCGGGTATCCACGGATCAGGTAAGGTGTGGCGAGCCTCGTAAAAGGCTGAGGGAAACTCAAAGCGGGTGAGTTGAAAAAGCAAGGATTTTTCAGAAAAAATATGCCAGCAGCGTTCATGTCAGCGTGTGGCCTCAGCTTGGCCCGCTGTGCTGGGGTCCGACCATAGCGGCAGTGGCCTCTTAGATAGGGACTGCTCGGACAGATCAGCCTCCTAGGGCCGTTGGGTGCTTGCGGACGTCGGTCGTCATTACTGACGGCGCGCTTTGTTCGCATTTCTCCTGCGATACACCAATGAGCTCGCGAGGTCGCTATTATATCTATACATGGGGCAGTGACCACACGCTTCGTCGCATAGAACGAAGATACTGGGTTTGGAGAGCATTCGTCTCCTTCGTGCGGCGTGAAGTGTAACAGAGTTCAGTTGTTTAGAATAAGACAGCTTGAGGAGGGTCTAGTTGTTGTGTCTGTGACCAGTTCCGATCGTTTGAAGGTAGCACGATGTAAGCCCGAACGGCACATATCTTGTGGCTTTGCAATGCTGGCCATTAGCCAATATTCAAGGCGGCACGAGCACGAGCCACATTGACGTGGCTTGTTATGTCCTTGATGTAGCTAAGCGTGCCAGTGCAGCGGTCATTTTCACACACTTGATCCGACGTGACTGATCAGGGGCCACATGTAACGATGTCGTTTATTGATGGCTAAGTAAGTTCAGGTACAGTTCAAGACATGTACAGTTTCGTAATCTACAGTATTGTGGCATGTTTTGTGGTTGATTTACAGTACGGTTTGATGTCTTTGATGTTGTTTGGTGTGTTAGAGAGAACGGAGAGGTTTGGTGGTCAGGAAATAGTGAAGGTGTGCTCTTCGACTCACGGTTGCCTGACCCCTAACATGTGCATTCTTGGGATTACGTTTATTACGATCACGAAATCAAAATTGTTCGAGTTTCCTTCGATGCCGCAACGCCTGTAGGTGATTCAATCTCCACCAATTTAAAGTGATGTTATTGGGCTGCACAAAGCATTTCACTGGCGGGCGTGGTTTGCAACTTGCCTGTCAGGGGAATCGGGAGTCCACAAATCAGTGTGATATAGCGGACAGAGGTGTGCGATGCACGGGGCATCTTCCCGGTATTAGGCTGAAGACTGCCAGTGCAGGGGCGTCCGAGCTGAAGGTCACGGGTCATTGGATAACCTCACGTTGTAAGCTGGGGGCGTGCTGGCGTGCATAGACCAGAGCCGGGTTACCCTCGGGAAATCATTGATGTAGAGGTCTGCGCGCAGATTGCTCGCGAGCGATTTGACGACCGCAGAGTCGACTCGAGAGGTCACCCAACTCCCGCAGCAGGTTAGGGAACGCATGGCGTTAGGTAGCAGGTTAGGAAACGCATGACGTTATGTTGCAGGTTAGGGAAGGCACGACATTACGTTGCAGGTTATGGAACCACCAGGCGGGCACATTCCCTTAGAAGTCAGGCGTATGCAGTCGATATTCTTGCTGCGGGCAGGAACTTTTTTTCGTTCTTAATTTATTTAGGTATACTCCACAATCTTATGCTGTCCCGCCCCGCTCTGCCACTTGCCGGGGGCCGGCGGGACAGCTGGTCTCCCATCTCTGGTGGCCGGTCAGGCCGCTGACACAGCGGCATGAGAGTGGTTGTTGCAGCGTAACAAAAGAGGCAACGAAGACAAACGTTTATCTTACGAACATTGTATCACGTTTCTCTTCTTCCGTTATGGAGAAATCTGGATGCGTCTATTTCGATACGGAATGATCCGTGTTCATCTATACTCTGTTGGCGTCATGTTCATTCACAGCGGGCGGTGGCATTGTGACTGACAGTTATAACGTACTCTAAAAAATATCCTTTTTCACTGCTCTAATAGGCACCATGACTGCCTGTGTCCAAAGTTTTGGCTTATATCTGTCTTCTGACAGTCTAGAAACGAGCACCTCATTTGCTCCGCATACATCCAATAAAGATCTGCTGTGGCAAATTTTGTTGCCATGTCCTGTGGCTTGCCCTGCCTGAGGCCATACATATCTAGTTTTTACATGTTTTGCCGAGCTTCCTGACATGATTATATCTTTTTTAGGTTTTTTCTCATGTGGGTTATAGTCATTGAAAGCAATGTCGGGTTGTTCTGTTGCAGGCGATGCGTGGTTCCTGCGACAGCGGCCGCCTGTGGCTGTCCGCTTACAGCTTAGGGTTGATGGGGCGGCGAGATCCACCAGCCGGCTGGGAACAGGTCAGGTCAGCTGGGACCGGCTGGGACAGCGGTCCGGTGGTCGAGCTCCGGTGGCCGAGTGGCCATGCTGGGTTGCGGCCGGGTGCGGGGCTCGACTCCCCGCGGTGCCCGTCCGATCGGCCGGGTTGGCTGTGAGCACCCCTGATAGCAGCGGACGGAAGGCTAGGCATGGGAGCCCGGCCGGCTGTATGGCCGTCAGTGGCGGGCCGGGGTCGACGTGCGTATCGAGTGGCGGTGCAGCCCGGCACGGCACTGCAGCCCATGCTGCCGCTGACGCCCACGGCTGGCGTACTGCTCGCCAGTAGCCGAGCGTGGCCAGGGCGGCGAGGAGCACAGGACGCCGGTGTAACCCGAGCTTGCCGTGCAGTTAGCCAATGCAAAGGGTGGTCTTGGGCTCGTGCTCGTGAGGCCGTGGTGCAGCACAGAGGCCGTGGAACAGAGCAGAGACACTGGCGCAGCCCAGGGGCGATGGTACGGAGCAGGGACAGTAGTGGGTAGGAGAGACGTTAATGCAGCCCAGAGGCGGTGGTTCGGAGGCGGCGTCTGATCCTCGTTGCGGGGGTGGTGTCGGGTCCCAACGCACCACTGGAGTCAGTGTATCCGGGGGCACGTGCTCCCGGGAGGGGGGTGGGGGCTCCTCATGGGTCGTTGGCGCTGGTCTGCACTGCCTGCTTCAACTCGGAGATCTGATATTGGGGGTAATGGCTCCCGTTTAGTTCTTGCGTACAACATGTTCGCCTCACCCGTTTAGCTGTCACGTACAACATATTGGCTTCTCCCGTTTAGCTGTCACGTACATGTTCGCCTTTCTGTGGACTCTTCGGTGTTGTAGCCAAACACTTGTTTGTGGAAGTCATGTGACCGCAGGTGGTGGCGCCTCCCAAGCTCCAGTCATGTTTCTTCAGCTCGCTCTCGCGCGGCGTGCCTCGCTCTAGGCAAGGCTCTGGTGGTGGTCAACACTAAGTCTCGATTCGTTTTGCATACTTCTAAGTGCAGCGAAATTTTGAAATCATCCATCGTATGTTTTTGCAGATTGCTGCTGTTATTGTAGCCGTTGACCTTATTTGACCCGAAGGCTGTCACTTAGGAACCTCAAACTTTGGTCTAAGTGAGTTCATGTAGAGGTCAACACACCCTGTGAATTTGGTGTTCCTAACTGTTATTTTCTGAGATTTTAGGGGGGTAGATTAACCCCTGTCCTAGCGAGGGTAACCAAGCTGTCACCCGGGCGCGTGTTAAAATGAGGCTACAAAGGCACGGGGAACTCCATATCACACAAAAATTAGAAGCCGATTTTAAACATTCAAACATCAGGATATTCGCCACAGAAAGAAGTAGCATCTACCAAAAAGTCCTGACCTCTCGAGGTCATCCTTTAGGGCCAAACGTGGGCTGAAAGGATGGGGAGCTCCATATCATCACAAAATCACCGGCCAGTTTAAAACTTGCATGCATTATGATATTCACCACGGAAAGATGTAGCGTCCGCCAAAAAGTCCTGGCCTCAAGGTTATACTTCAATGTCAAACGCGGTCTGAATGGACGGGAACTATAAATCACCCTTAAAGTACCAGCCGATTTCAAAAATATAAGCATCAGAGTATTCACAAGCGCATGAGCTAACGTCCGTCAAAATATCCTGATCTTTCATGGTCACCCTTGAAAGTAAAACGCGGATTCAAAGGACGGAGAACTCAAGATCACTTAAAGCTACCATCTTATTTCGTCTCGTTAAGCGTTAGAACAGTGACATTGGTGAGATCCAGCGTTCGACAAAATCATGTTTTTTAAGGTCAACCTGCATGGTGATATCAGCCCGTGTTTGGCATTGAAGTATGACCTTGAGAGGCCAGGACTTTTTGACGGACGCTACATCTTTCTGTGATGAAAATCATAATGCCTGCAAGTTTAAAACTGGCCGGTGATTTTGGGATGATATGGAGCTCCCCATCCTTTGAACCCACATGTGGCATTAAAGGATGACGTTGAGAGGTCAGAACTTTTTGACGGACGCTAGCTCTTTCTCGGGGGATTATTTTGCTCTCTTTAAGTCTAAAATGGGCCCGTAATTGTTGGGTAATATGGAGTTTTCCGTCCTTTGAGCCCGCTTTTGATCTTGAAGTGTGAAATTGAGAGGTCAGGATATTTTTGCGGACGCTAGCTCTTTCTGTGTTGAATGTTTTGATTATTGTAATTTAGAAATCTGCCGGTAAGCTTTGGGTGATATGGACTTCCCCGTCGTTTGGCCGCGCGCTTGACCTTGAAGGATGACCTTGAGAGGTGATAGTTTTTTGACGGGCACTATCTGTAGGTGACTAGTCAGCCTTTATCCTGCCAAAACATGCAATGGTCGACACTTATGGCACATTTGTTTTGTTTTCCTCTATAGAAGTAACTGATCATTCAGTGTTGGCTGGTATGTTTTTTTGTAATTTTGTAATTTTTCTAGCCTTTTGTCGTAGAACTTGACATACAGTTTTTATTGTCATTGTGTATGCATGTTCTTTGATGTAGGCATCTCGTATTTTGTGTATGCGATAGACTGTTAGCAAAGGTGTCACCAGTACGAAGCGTTCCATTCATTGCACTGCGGTTGTCGTCTGTTCTGATAATTTACCTACAATGTGACGCATTCTATGTCCACAATGTTTATTTCCCGTTTTTGCGTGTGACTATTCAGCGCTTAATCCTGCCAACAGACGGAGCTCTGGCCGACAGCCAGGCGCCACCGGCGGCAGACTCCGGCCCCGACTGGGCGCCGTCCTCGTCCCTCTCGTCGGCATCGACATAACCGGCGCCAGCGGAGAAAGAGGCCACGGAAGAGGTTGACCGGCCCGGTACGTGTCCAGCTCTCCTCTCTGTATGTGGCGGCAGACTGGATGTAAATGTGCTTCTGCCGCAGCTGGCGTATCCGTGTGCTTATCTGGGCCGTAGCAAACTGATCATTCTGTGTTGCAGCGTGCAAGCCGCGGCAGGGCCGGCTTGCACGCAGCGGGGCTGGGAAGCGTCACAGGCACCCGTGCCGCCTACCGCCGTGCCGCGGCACCACGTAAGCCAACCTTACGCGGCACATCAGGATGGTGCACCCGCGGGTAGGCGACGGATTGCATGCTGTGTGCGGTTGTTGTTTGCCTTCACTCGCTTGTGCGTGTATCTGCCGTCGATGCGTCGCGCATGTCCACAGCAGTTCCGTCTGCCTTGTCTTTTAAGCTGTCGACTTGTGTTTCAGCTTGCCGCACGCGCGCCGGAGGAGGCAAAGCGTCTCCGAGCCGCCGAGGCCGACTGCCCTCCAGCAGCGGCCAAGCGCACCCGGCCACGCTGGTCCGCCCGTTCGGCGCCAGTGGCGGGCAGCACCAGTGCCCGGCGGTGGTCATCAACCTGACACGACACCAGCGGGTGCACTTCCCTGCAGGCAGCCAGGAGGTACGTACCATCGCCATTGTTTCTGTCATCGTTCGGACGTGCGTTTCACTATCTCAACACCGCGTGTTGTCGCCTTTTCGACGTGTTCGGTGTGGCATCGTGATCCGTCTGTCCACAGTTCCAACAAGCGTACGGCAGTGCGGAACAAATCGACTCCATGGTGTTGGTGAAGCCTGAACAGCCCCTGGTGGGACTGGAGGCCATCTCGGACCGCTTCGCGATGTTCCTGCGTGGGGTCCGTGGTGGCTTCTGCGACGCAACAAAAGTGCAGCGCCACATGCGGGCGGTAAGTGCCACCGATGCCGGTCTGCTTTTCATCTGCTTGCTGCCATCTGTTGTCACTCGTGTTTTGCGTGTCATCTTGTGTTAGCTTCGTCCGCCTTATCCGTCCCATGCAGCGGGGCTCAGAGTTGTGCTGGCGGCCAGCTGTCGTGTCACGGCGGTGCGTAATGCAGCCTCGTTTGCAGCTCCATCTCCTGCTGCCAGAGCTGCTCCCAGGCCGCCGTGCGGACCAAATGGTGATGCCGAACATCATGGCGGCCCTCTCCGGCCCCCAGCTGGCCATGGAGGGGCCCGACGGCTGGCTGCAAGCACAACAGCGAGCCCGCAAGATGACAGCCGGCACGCTAAAATCTTCGATCCGCTGCCTGTCCCAGCTCATGACCTACTGCGCAATAGACAGCGAAAGATCTTGGTCTGCAGGCGTGGCTGCCGCGCATGCCGGTAAGTGCCATCAACAGGTGATGTGTCGATTGTGCAGTCAGTCACGTCATCGTCACCGTTCGCTAATGACACGCAATTCACAGGCCATGCAGAAGCGGCTGACGGCATGGCAGCGCTCGATGAAACGTCACGATTGGGAGCAGCGCCGGCACCACGAAGCCCGGCCGGCACGCTTCGTCGACGTGTAAGTCCAGCAGCGCTTCCTGAGCGTAAGAGATTGTCTGCCGCTATGCGGTTGGGAGTAATAATCATGTATGGCGCTTGTCTGGTGATATATGTGTCAGTACCGTCCGTGTCCCGTTTTAGCCCAGCTGCTGTCATTGTTCGGTGCGCATTGTGCTGGCGTGGTCGTGGCTGGGTGACATCGTGTCAGTCTTGCATTTCATCAGCCGTCTTTTGACTGACAGTCCGAGTACGTCACCGCGCTGGCGGAGTGCCCGCCGGTCGGCGAGTTCCCGCCACTGCTGGCCGAGGCCCGCCAAGCGCGTGACGATCTGATGACAGTGTTCATGGTCCTCTGCGCCGGCCGGCCCAGCCACGTCATTGGCATCGCCGCCTCTTCGGTGCCCGAGGCCAGGGTGAGTAGGCTGGCTGACTGACTTGACTGACTTCAGCCTGATTGAAGGGTGACGTTCAGAGGTCAGGACTTGTTGACGGACGCTAGCTCTTTCTGTGTTGAATGTTTTGATTATTGTAAGTTAAAAATCGGCTGGTAATTTTTTCAGTAATATGGTCTTCCCCGTCGTTTGGCCCCGTGCTTGACCTTGAAGGATGACCTTGAGTGGTAGGAATTTTTGACTGACGCTAGCTCTTTTTGTGATGAATATTCTGAAGTTTAGAAGTTAAAAAACCTGTGGTATTTTTGGGTGAATACAGAATTCCCTGTCCTTTGAACCTGCGTTTGACCTTGAGAGGCGACCTCCAGACATCAGGACCTTTTGATGGACGCTAGCTCGTTCTCTGGTGTTTAATTCTGATGTTTTTAAGTTTAAAATCAGCCGATAATTTCTGGGTGATATGGAGTAGTTATATGTGCTTTGAGGCCGCGTCAGACCTTTAAGGGTGACCTTGAGACGCCATGACTTTGTGACGGACGCCAGCTCTTTCTATGATGAATGTTTTGATCTTAGTAAGCTAAAAATCGGCCAGTAAATTATTGATGATATGGAGCTCCTCGTCCTTTGACCTTGCGTTTGACCTTGAGGGGTGGCTTAGAGATCAGGACTTTTTGACGGAGGCTAGTTCTTTCTGTGATGAATGTTCTGATGCTCGTAAGTTAGAAATCGGCCGGTAATTTTTGGGTGATACAGAGCTCCCAGTTCTTTGAGCTCGTTTTTTTTCCTTGAAGGGTGACCTTGAGAGATCAGGACTTTTGGACGGACACTATTTTGTTCTGTGTTGAATATTGTGACATTTGCAAGTTGAAAATCGGCCGGCAATTTTTGGGTGATTTCGAGTTCTCAGTCCTTTGACCCAACTTTTGACATTGAAGGTCGCATGATATTGCAAAATAAGGGTCATTTTCGGTGTTGTCATGCTACAATTGACCTTGAAGCCAGTGGCCAGGGAAAGCCAGTCGGTGTCCCGTAACTTTTGTCGGCTCTGGACATACGCTGCATGTATTTAGACAGGGGCCGCAGCCCAGCCGGTACCTACGAGTTGTCCGGTTGTGACGTGAACCACATCGCCTGGGAGAGCCTCCCTCGAAACAAAAATAATCAGATTGCAGCCACTTTGTTTCGGGTGACCCGGTGTTCTTCGTTTTAATGGTAAATGTCGCAATGTGTAACTGAAACAAAAAACAATTCTACCGGTATTTTGGTTCTCCCGGTAATGAGTCAGCGGTGGATCCAGAGAGAGTGGTCACTGGGCCGTGGCCTCCTCGGGCCCCGAAAGGGCCCCATAGCTGGCCGAACAGATGCAGTTTCTTCAAACACAAAACAGCAAAATTTCTCTGAACTCCCAGGCCACCAAGGACATTTGCAAGCGAAAGCGATTGGCCTAAGAGAACAGAGAAAAAAATATTCAATTCGAAAAACGTCAATGGAAAATTGTAAGCCTTATTACATTGCCCAGGGTCCTATGCTGTTTCCGGGGACGTATATGCCCACTTGCAGAGTCGTTTCGATCGTTAAGGAGCTTTCCACGTTAGCCTTGACTGCTTTGCGTTTGCTCGGAGGGCCCTGCACTGTTGCTGTGCTGTTCCTGCTGGCGTGCCGGGGCGCTCTTGGCAATCAGAGGCCTTCTACGTATTTGTTTTCAGTCTCCAGAAACGCTTCGTGGCTATAGACGGGGAGCCATATGTTTAGCTACCCGGGTATTCTCGGTTGCTCGGGGGCCATTAACGTTGGTTTCGGTTCACCTACCGACACACTCGCGATATGCTCATGGCCCTCCACGTTGGTCTAGGGCGTTACTAATTCTGTGACTTGCCTATGGTCCTACGTTCTTGTGGGGGCCCATCTGTTAACCTGCTTACCAAATGTAATCCTACGTGCTCTGAATGTTTTGACCTCTTCTAGCATTTAACCTTAAGGTCGTGGAGAATATCCATCGTGCAACATTAAAGTCTATGTTTTGCTCATGTTCCCTGTGTCTTTTTACTGCTTGGTAAGTTGTTTAGAGCCCTGTGAAGCATGTTTCGAATTATGTTGTGCTAAGCGGAGGTTGTATGCGCAGATTCGCTGTATAGAATTATACCAGAATTGGTGGGCTTGATCACAGGTCCGTTTCTAACGTTGTGCGATTGTTCCTCTGTTCTACCGTCACTGGCGTATCCAAATGTGGACCCCTTTTCTGTATGCTCCACTGTCAAGGCTGAATTGGGTAAATGAATTGGCTTAACACTACGTGACAGCGGTGAACACTTGCTTTGAAAAATCCAACATATCTTTAGAAAGGCGAAACTGCGCGTACGCTCAGCTTAGAACGACAAGAAGCTAAATAACTCTGTTGTTTAATATCTCATCTCGAAGCCTAGGTGCCCGGGGTGTGATATGTGTCATATATGCATGCCTGGGTTGTAGGTGGTTTGCACGCGACGAAATGTGGTTTACGAAACCAAGTGTAAACTGTGCGAAACTGTGTAAACATGGGAGGTACATAGTCTATGTCGGGGAGTCCATGCGCCCTTTTCGTTTGAGTTGCAATGAATACCTGCGAGATGCTCAAAACGAAACAGAGAATAAAAACGAACCTTTTCGGCGACCATCTTTTGAGAGAACACGCTGAGGCTAAAATCCAGGGAAGTATGGACCCTTTAACCCTTGTCGAGCTCAAAGTTATCTTCAAAGCACGAGATCATGCAGACAGGAAATATGGTGAATCCATTTTGTTGAGAAGTTGGCGACCAGTCTTTAAGTTCAGGAATCATCATAAACGATGATGTGAATGTGACTAGTGTCTTGACGTGTTATGCGTCCCGGCTTAAGTTCGCTTTCATGTACCGCATGGCGGGACGCTTGATACACGATGTCTGTTTAATTGAAGTCGTTTGCATGTAAAAGTGATGTGTGATGCGAGATGCTTATTTACTTGAAGTCGCCCGCGGAAGTAAATGATGTGTTATGCGTGCTGCCTGTTAAATTGAACTCATTTGCATGCACACGTACTTTTCGTGTATTTTAATTCCCAGTTAGATGTGCACTGTATCATAAAAAAATGATCGACAGTTGCTTCTTGTGTGATCCCCTGCATGTTAGTGATCTGTAAAAACTGTGGCTTGCCTCGAAAAAAAAAACTCTCGAAAAGTTGAATAGGATCGGCAGTCATTTTTAAGTTGTCACCGATTTTCTTTTAGATAAAGGTATGCTGTCGAAATGTCACATATATCTCTTCATTTTCTTCTGTGCTTTTTGAGGAATAAAGCTTTAATACTGCTTCATTCATATGCATAATGTTACTCGTAAGTGCACTTTACCAGCTGCGAAGCCCTGCGATCATGTCGGTAATGATGGCAGCATGTCGTCTACATAACAGTTTAAACGTAATGTAAGGATCCTGTCCGGTCACTAAGGCCAGTCTGGATCAAAGTCCTGCCATACCACTAAGTCAACTTCAGTTAGAACTGCGTTGGGAGCTATGGCTAAATGCCTATCTTGTAGATGAATGGTGTGCAGGGTTGATATGTGGCCGTGTATGCAACTCCCGCAATGGAAAGAGCGTTCGTTGCAATTGTTGAAGGGCGGGGCCGCCAGCACCGTCTCGCTTGCATGGGATTGTGTCGCGGCACGACTCGCCCCCCGGCCGAGTTGCTCTGCTGCCGGCGGAGTATCACATGCCTGCCGCCGTCGGCAACTGCGAAGCCCGCCCCATACCTACCCGCGAACAAGAAACAGACTCGAACTCAGTCAGTGGCCTATACCGGGGAGTTCAGTTGAAATCGCCGGCCGCGACAGGATCCGGTACCTGCCAGTCATACAAGCGATTTCAGACAGCAAAACGAAGGTGATGCAGGTGACTTTGTGGACTGGGGCACATCTCAATTGGTGCTTGGGAGTTGCCATGTCACCTACGCCACCTTTTTTCCTCTCTCCTCTCCCTATTCTTTCCTTTTTGCCCACTTCCCTTAATCCTTGAGTTGCCTCCCCCCCCCCGCCGAACTCGCCGAATGCGCACCAGCCTTGGCGCTGCACCGAACACGAGAGATGAGCATTTCCAGCGGACAGAAGGTGCGGTGCCGCATTATCGGACCATAGGTGTGACACTGCCTCCTTAGGTAGACGTGGTCACAGGTGTAACACTGCCTCCTTAGGCAGACAAGGTCGGAGGTGTAACACTGCCCCCTCAGGCAGTCAAGATCACTAGTGTAACACTGCCTTCTCAGGCAGCTAAAGCGCAAAGAAGTTCTTAGAAGACTCGGAAATAAAAGAAGAAAGAGAAGGGGCTACCAAACAAGTTAATAGAAAACCAAGGAAGAGAACAGAACGAGAAGATGATACTAGTCTGCCCATGGCCCAGCCCTCTCAGGCAGAAGATGTAACATCGCCTTCCCGTGCAGAATGAGTGCTGCTGTTTCTGCAGGAAGAGGGTGTGTCGGTCCCTTTGCTGACATAGGGTGACGCACAGCGTTCTTTACATCTATGCTGCAAAGCTTGATATCGCTTTTATTCTGCCCACAGGCATGTGCAAAGTCGAACAGGACCAAAGCACTCTGCGAGGTGCCAAAGGTGGCGGGCGTGCCGCGCTGAAAGAAAGAGGGTGCTGAAAGGCTTGCACCAAAAAAGGCGCGAAGACCAGCGGCGGCGCCGCCAGCTGTCACCGTCGCTGGTCCTTCATCTGTCCAGCAGCGGCGATGACGGTAAGCAACGGTATGTGTTATAAATCGAATGCGCAGCTCTTTGTACTTGAGACATCCAGAAACTGTCTATACCAGCTCTGCATCGTCGTGCTCTATGGGCTACGCAGCTCAGTTGCGTGTCCTTCTGTCGTGAGCCGTGTTCATATCACGCAAAGATGTAATGCAATATGTGCCGTTATGTTTCAGAGCCGATGCCTGCCTTGGTGGAGATGGCAGTGCCGCCGCCAGCTCCAACGTCGCCGCCAGCTCCAGCGCCGCCACCATCACCGCCTTTACCGCCACCATCGCCACCCACAGGGTCTACTGGTCCGTGCTGGGTGCGGGTGGCGCGTTGGGTGCCGCCACCGTATTCGGCTGTTTGAAGTTTTTAAAAGCAACGAAACAGGAGAAAATAAG
>NW_023597054.1:1719546-1737365 GCF_011947565.3 Pollicipes pollicipes
TCATTGTCTTGCGGCCAACTCTACCACAAGGCCAACAAATTAAAGCAGTAGGTTACGCTGCAACACGGACGCCGCGGACGCCGGAGACGTAGTAGGATGACTGCCTGGAGTAAATGCATGCATTCGCTTAATACCTTCATCACCAGCTAATACACATACGCTCCACAAAGCGCAAACACAAATAACGGCGCCCAAATCGTCGTAAGATGATGGCCGGCACACGACAAGGCACATAACTATCAGACACACTCACCGTAGTCCATAAGCCCGTGCGGCGGACTGGCGGCGAGCGGCGAGCTGGATGCCGGCGGCGGCGACGGCTCGTACGCACCCTTAGTGTCCAGGTTCTTCTTCTGTTCCGGAGCCCGCAGTTTTTCTCTCCCTGCCATTTTCTTCTTCTCCTCCTCAGTTGTCCACACAGCCGCCGCTGGTGGCTGTGAAACCGTCTTCTTGCGGATAGCGTCGGCCGCCGACAGCTGGATACGACTTTGGTGGAGGCGCCAAGCCCAGGCCTCTTCGTTTTCTTGCCAGCTTCCCACATTCTTGAGGAGACTTTCGTGAAGTGGCTGGCCCTGGCGTAAATGTTATTTCGATTGGTCTTCTCGGACAGAAATGAAAATAAGGCTTCCGGATGGAGACTGGACAACGGTGGGGTGCGTGTAGATGCGCAGGTGCGGGCAACCGCAGAGCTTTAGCCTGCGCCGGCATTCAACAGCCTCAACCGATGCTGCGCCATACCACGTGACCGGGCCACGCCCACGAGTGGCGCGCGGTAGCCTGACTTTAACACACCCCGGCAGACAATGAAACGCATGTCCAAACAATGACAGAAACAACGGCGCTGGTACGTACCTATTGACTGCCTGCAGGGAAGTGCACCCGAACGTGTCGTGATATACTCACCAGCAACCGCCGGGCACTGGTGCCGCCCGTCGGTGGCACCGA
This sequence comes from Pollicipes pollicipes, assembly GCF_011947565.3. Taxonomy (NCBI): domain Eukaryota; kingdom Metazoa; phylum Arthropoda; class Thecostraca; order Pollicipedomorpha; family Pollicipedidae; genus Pollicipes; species Pollicipes pollicipes. The sequence goes on from NW_023597054.1 coordinate 1,720,492, forward strand.
GCGGGCAGCGCCAGCGGGCCTGGGTGCACTTGGGCGCTGGCGGAGGGTAATGGGCCACTGGCGGCTCGCGGGCGTTTAGCCCGCTCCTACCGCGCGTGCGGCAAGATGAAACACAAACAGACTGCTGGAAAGATAAGGCCGACAGCACAGCTGTGGACATGTGTGACGCATCGGCGGCAGAGACACGCACAAGCGAGCGAAGGCAAGCAAGAAGCGCACACAGCATGCAATCCGTCGCCTACCCGCGGGTGCACCATCCTGATGTGCCGTTTCAGGATGGCGTACGTGATGCCGTGGCACGGCGGTAGGCGACACGGGTGCCTGTGGCGCTTTCCAGCGCCGCTGCGTGACCGGCCCTGCCGCGGCTTATACGCTGCAACACAGAATGATCCGTTTGACACGGGAAAGCACACGGATCTGGCAGCTGCGGCAGAAGCACATTTACATCCAGTCTGCCGCCACACACAGAGAGGAGAGCTGGACACGTACCGGGCCGGTCACCCTCTTCCGAGGCCTCCTTCTCCTCTGGCGCCGGTTATGTCGATGCCGACGAGGGGGACGAGGACGGCGCCCAGTCGGGGTCGGCGTCCGCCGCCGGTGGCGTCTGGCTGTCGGCCAGAGCTCCCTCTGTTGGCAGAATTAAGCGCTGCGTAGTCACATACAAAAACGGGAAATAAACAATGTGGACATAGCATGCGTCACACTGCAGGCAAATGATCAGAACAGACGACAACCACAGTGTAATGAGTCGAACGCTTCGCATTGGTGACACCTTTGCTAACAGCCTATCGCATAAACAAAATACGAGATACATAATCAAAGAACATGCATGTACAATGACAATAACAACTGCATCTCAAGTTCTGCGATAGACGGCTAGGACAATTAAAACATGCATACACAACGACAATAACAACTACATGTCAAATTCTACAATAGACGGCTAGGAAAAACTTAAAGTAATGACGCCATTGAACACGCTTACCGTGCTCAATGGAAGAGTCGTCAAACACGGGGGCGACCAGGTGGACGGCGGCGGCCGTTCGTCAGCAGCCGGCTCTGTGAACAAATAGGCACGCTTATCAAGCAACTAAAAAAAGCATACCAGCCAACAATGGATGATCAGTAACCCCTTTAGATGAAAACATATCACATGTGCCATAAGTGTCGGCCATCGGATGTCTTCCTAGAATGAAAAGATGACTAGTCGCATACCGGAAAACGGAATAAACATCGAAAAAATACAGCACCTACTTTAAGGGCAATGACTATAACACATGAAAACAGCAGCGCATCAAACGACCCCTTCCTTTTGTGACAACTTTCCAATTGTCTAACGCGCCCACAGCGTACAATACGCATACCTCAATGAACATAGACACAATAGTAAGTCGATGTTCTTCTACCAGAGACGGTTAAAACATGGAAAGAAATAGTACCATCAGGCATGCTTACCGTACTCCATACGCGAGTAGTCGTCGGGGAGACACAGGCTGGGCAGCGGTGGCCGTTTTTCGGCAGTGGGCTCTGTGGGAACATGGACAGGCTTAACAAACAGGTCAATACAGAACAAAACACCCAAACCAAGAACAACCGATAACTACATAACAGGAAAACATGACATAATACGACATCAGTGAGGCAGGCATGCACTCCAACGATAAACACCAAAAACTAAGCACCGTAAACGAGCGAGGATGAATGACGGGCTCAAATGAATGCCTTTGCTGTTGACACGGGCCAACAACACAGGCCAACACAAACAGAAAAAGGTGCGCAAAAGCTGTCGTCGGAGAATAAGCGGAACGAAGCAAGAGACACCATTGTGATACACTTACCGCAGTCCATAGGCCCGGGAGGCGGGCTGAAGACGGAGACGAGCTGGGGGGAGGGAGGGGGGGGGGGGCGACTGCGGCTCATCAAGGGTTAACGCCGCCTTCTCCTTCTTCTGGTGCTTCTGCTTCTTCTCCCTTTGTTGCTTCTTTTTCCTCTTCTCCAAGCCCCTGTCGGCCGAGTCAGCACAGTGGCGTCGTCGCTCCGAGTCAGCACGCTGCAGTGACCGCTGGCAGGCTGCCAGCCACTCCACCATGGCCTGGGAATTGCATGTCATAAGCGAACGGTGACGGCGGTGCGACAGCCGGAACAATCAGCACACCAGCTGTGGAGAGCACTTACCGGCGTGTGCGGCAGCCACGCCTCGAGGCCCAGGTTGTCGCTGCCGATGGCCACATAGGCAATCAACTGAGGCAGGCAATCAACAACAGCTCTTCGCTACGTTCCAGGCGCCTTTTAAAAAGGCGCCAAGCCACGTCGCTGTCTTCTGAGCTTGTCATCGGTGGTCTCTTTTAGTAGTTCTGTGGTGTTTTCCTTTGGCCCTCTTCTCTTCCCTTCTTCTTCTCGTCTTCTCCGGTGAAGAGTGTGGGTGCGGCGTCATGTGTGCCCGCCCAGTGCACTTGGTGCCGGGACCGTACCGTGCGCCGCGCACCCGGTTCATCAGAGGCCGTTATGTCAAGCCTAGCTGCGTTTGTTACATGCTTACCGCCTGAAACCGCGACAATTATCATAAAATGCCTTCATTACACCTGCCAGTGTCCGTATAGACGCATGTTTGATCTATACGATAGCCGTATGTTTCGCAATCATAACTAAGTTAAATCTGGGGGCAATTGGTTACCATGGTGGTAATTGCAAGCGAAAAACGACAAAAAAGGTCATGCCAGGGTTTGGATCATCTCAACCGATGACGTTGCGCCACACCACGTGACAGTACCACGTCACTGAGCCACGCCCACAGTCGCGCACTGTACGGTTGAGTGCAACGCGTAGAGAGGAGCTGGTACGGTCAAACTAGTCTGAATATCAACGGGCGATTTTACGCGCGCTCATGGGCTAAAGGGCGCGAATACAGACTATGTCGGCTGTGCAGGGCACGTTGCGTCAAGTCGACATAAATTAAAACGCGTCTTAAAGCAATCAGACATATTACGATAGGCGCCTTAAAACCCGGTCCTTGTTGGCTAACGGCGATAAGTTCAGCAGGATTTCTAGCGTCGCAGCCATGATTATCATGCTTGCTGGCGTTCGCTGGCGTTCAAGCACATTTCAACATGCAGCGCAATATTGCAGTCATGCTTTGTAATGGCCGTAACGGGTTTCCCTTGTTCAGGTGGATATGGGTTATTTGTATACTAAATTGATGAACAGTTTGGTGTCCTCCCCGTTATCTCTGCTTGCAGACGTGGTCAGTCCAATGTCATGCAGCCTCTCGTGCACGCTCGCTTCAAATCAGTCCACGTCAGTCACATTGTGCTAAAACAGCCCAGGTTTTTCCTTCTTATTTTCTCCTGTTTCGTTGCTTTTAAAAACTTCAAACAGCCGAATACGGTGGCGGCACCCAACGCGCCACCCGCACCCAGCACGGACCAGTAGACCCTGTGGGTGGCGATGGTGGCGGTAAAGGCGGTGATGGTGGCGGCGCTGGAGCTGGCGGCGACGTTGGAGCTGGCGGCGGCACTGCCGTCTCCACCAAGGCAGGCATCGGCTCTGAAACATAACGGCACATATTGCATTACATCTTTGCGTGATATGAACACGGCTCACGACAGAAGGACACGCAACTGAGCTGCGTAGCCCATGGAGCACGACGATGCAGAGCTGGTATAGACAGTTTCTGGATGTCTCAAGTACAAAGAGCTGCGCATTCGATTTATAACACATACCGTTGCTTACCGTCATCGCCGCTGCTGGACAGATGAAGGACCAGCGACGGTGACAGCTGGCGGCGCCGCCGCTGGTCTTCGCGCCTTTTTTGGTGCAGGCATTTCAGCACCCTCTTTCTTTCAGCGCGGCACGCCCGCCACCTTTGCCACCTCGCAGAGTGCTTTGGCCCTGTTCGACTTTGCACATGCCTGTGGGCAGAATAAAAGCGATATCAAGCTTTGCAGCATAGATGTAAAGAACGCTGTGCATCACCCTATGTCAGCAAAGGGACCGACACACCCTCTTCCTGCAGAAACAGCAGTACTCGTTCTGCATGGGAAGGCGATGTTGCACCTTCTGCCTGAGAGGGCTGGGCCATGGGCAGACTAGCATCATCTTCTCGTTCTGTTCTCTTCCTTGGTTTTCTATTAACTTGTTTGGTAGCCCCTTCCCTTTCTTCTTTTACTTCCGAGTCTTCTAAGAACTTCTTTGCGCTTTAGCTGCCTGAGAAGGCAGTGTTACACTAGTGATCTTGACTGCCTGAGGGGGCAGTGTTACACCTCCGACCTTGTCTGCCTAAGGAGGCAGTGTTACACCTGTGACCACGTCTACCTAAGGAGGCAGTGTCACACCTATGGTCCGATAATGCGGCACCGCACCTTCTGTCCGCTGGAAATGCTCATTTCTCGTGTTCGGTGCAGCGCCAAGGCTGGTGCGCATTCGGCGAGTTCGGCGGGGGGAGGGGGGGAGCAACTCAAGGATTAAGGGAAGTCGGCGGAAAGGAAAGAATAGGGAGAGGAGAGAGGAAAAAAGGTGGCGTAGGTGACATGGCACCTCCCAAGCACCAATTGAGATGTGCCCCAGTCCACAAAGTCACCTGCATCACCTTCGTTTTGCTGTCTGAAATCGCTTGTATGACTGGCAGGTACCGGACCCTGTCGCGGCCGGCGATTTCAACTGAACTCCCCGGTATAGGCCACTAACTGAGTTCGAGTCTGTTTCTTGTTCGCGGGTAGGTACGGGGCGGGCTTCGCAGTTGCCGACGGCGGCAGGCATGTGATACTCCGCCGGCAGCAGAGCAACTCGGCCGGGGGGCGAGTCGTGCCGCGACACAATCCCATGCAAGCGAGACGGTGCTGGCGGCCCCGCCCTTCAACAATTGCAACGAACGCTCTTTCCATTGCGGGAGTTGCATACACGGCCACATATCAACCCTGCACACCATTCATCTACAAGATAGGCATTTAGCCATAGCTCCCAACGCAGTTCTAACTGAAGTTGACTTAGTGTTATGGCAGGACTTTGATCCAGACTGGCCTTAGTGACCGGACAGGATCCTTACATTACGTTTAAACTGTTATGTAGACGACATGCTGCCATCATTACCGACATGATCGCAGGGCTTCGCAGCTGGTAAAGTGCACTTGCGAGTAACATTATGCATATGAATGAAGCAGTATTAAAGCTTTATTCCTCAAAAAGCACAGAAGAAAATGAAGAGATATATGTGACATTTCGACAGCATACCTTTGTCTAAAAGAAAATCGGTAAAAAACTTAAAAATGACTGCCGATGCTATTCAACTTTTCTAGTGTTTTTTTTTCCAGGCAAGCCACAGTTTTTACAGATCACTAACATGCAGGGATCACACAAGAAGCAATTGTCGATCATTTTTTTATGATACAGTGCACATCTAACTGGGAATTAAAATACACGAAAAATACGTTTGCATGCAAATGAGTTCAATTTAACAGGCAGCACGCATAACACATCATTTACTTCCGCAGGCGAGTTCAAGTAAATAAGCATCTCGCATCACACATCATGTTTACATGCAAACGACTTCAATTAAACAGACATCGTGTATCAAGCGTCCCGCCATGCGGTACATGAAAGCGAACTTAGGCCGGGACGCATAACACGTCATGACACTAGTCACATTCACATCATCGTTTGTGATGAGTCCTAAACTTAAAGACTGGTCGCCAACTTCTCATCAAAATGGATTCACCATTTTTCCTGTCTGCATGATCTCGTGCTTTGAACATAACTTTGAGCTGGAAATGGGTTAAAGAGTCCGTACTTCCCTGGATTTTAGCCTCAGCGTGTTCTCTCAAAAGATGGTCGCCGAAAAGGTTCGTTTTTATTCTCTGTTTCGTTTTGAGCATCTCGCAGGTATTCATTGCAACTCAAACGAAAAGGGCGCATGGACTCCCCGACATAGACTACGTACCTCCCATGTTTACACAATTTCGCACAGTTTACACTTGGTTTCATAAACCACATTTCGTCGCGTGCAAACCACCTAAAACCCAGGCATGCATATATGACACATATCACACCCCGGGCACCCAGGCTTCGAGATGAGATATTAAACTAGAGAGTTATTTAGCTTCTTGTCGTTCTAAGCTGTGCGTACGCGCAGGTTTCGCTTTTCCAAAGATATGTTGGATTTTTCAAAGCAAATGTTCACCGTTGTCACGTAGTGTTAAGCCAATTCATTTACCCAATTCAGCCTTGACAGTGGAGCATACAGAAATTGGGGTCCACATTTGGATACGCCAGTGACTGCAGAACAGAGGAACAATCGCACAACGTTAGAAACGGACCTGTGATCAAGCCCACCAATTCTGGTATAATTCTATACAGCGAATCTGCGCATACAACCTCTACTTAGCACAATATAATTCGAAACATGCTTCATAGGGCTCTAAACAACTTATCAAGCAGTAAAAAGACACAGGGAACATGAGCAAAACATAGACTTTAATGTTGCACAATGGATATTCTCCACGACCTTAAGGTTAAATGCTAGAAGAGGTCAAAACATTCAGAGCACGTAGGATTACATTTGGTAAGCAGGTTAACAAAAGGGCCCCCACAAGAACGTAGGACCATAGGCAAGTCACAGAATTAGTAACGGCATAGACCAACGTGGAGGGCCATGAGCATATCGCGAGTGTGTCGGTTAGGTGAACCGAAACCAACGTTAATGGCCCCCGAGCAACCGAGAATACCCGGGTAGCTAAACATATGGCTTCCCGTCTATAGCCACAATGCGTTTCTGGAGACTGAAAACAAATACGTAGAAGGCCTCTGAATTGCCAAGAGCGCCCCGGCACGCCAGCAGGAACAGCACAGCCACAGTGCAGGGCCCTCCGAGCAAACGCAAAGCAGTCAAGGCTAACGTGGAAAGCTCCTTAACGATCGAAACGACTCTGCAAGTGGGCATAAACGTCCCCGGAAACAGCATAGGACCCTGGGCAATGTAATAAGGCTTATAATTTTCCATTGACGTTTTCAAATTGAATATTTTTTTCTCTGTTCCCTTAGGCCAATCGCTTTCGCTTGCAAATGTCCTTGGTGGCCTGGGAGTTCAGAGAAATTTTGTTGTTTTGTGTTTGAAGAAACTGCATCTGTTCGGCCAGCTATGGGGCCCTTTCGGGGCCCGAGGAGGCCACGGCCCAGTGACCACTCTCTCTGGATCCACCCTTGACTCATTACCGGGAGAACCAAAATACCGGTAGAATTGTTTTTCGTTTCAGTTACACATTGCGACATTTACCATTAAAACGAAGAACACCGGGTCACCCGAAACAAAGCGGCTGCAATCTGATTATTTTTGTTTCGAGGGAGGCTCTCCCAGGCGATGTGGTTCACGTCACAACCGGACAACTCGTAGGTACCGGCTGGGCTGCGGCCCCGTCTAAATACATGGAGCGTATGTCCAGAGCCGACAAAAGTGACGGGACACCGACTGGCTTTCCCTGGCCACTGGCTTCAAGGTCAATTGTGGCATGACAACACCAAAAATGACCCTTAATTTGAAATATCATTCGACTTTCAATGTCAAAAGTTGGGTCAAAGGACTGAGAACTCGAAATCACCCAAAAATTACCGGCCGATTTTCAACTTGCAAATGTCACAATATTCAACACAGAACAAAATAGCGTCCGTCCAAAAGTCCTGATCTCTCAAGGTCATCCTTCAAGGAAAAAAAACGAGCTCAAAGAACTGGGAGCTCCGGATCACCCAAAAATTACCGGCCGATTTCTAACCTACGAGCATCAGAACATTCATCACAGAAAGAGCCAGCCTCCGTCAAAAAGTCCTGATCTCTAAGTCACCCCTCAAGGTCAAACTAAAGGTCAAAGGACGAGGGCTCCATATCATCAAAATTTACTGGCCGATTTTTAGCTTACCAAGATCAAAACAAGATCAAAACAGAAAGAGCTAGCGTCTGTCACAAAGTCATGGCGTCTCAAGGTCACCCTTAAAGGTCTGACGCGGCCTCAAAGCACATATGACTACTCCATATCACCCAGAAATTATCGGCTGATTTTAAACTTAAAAACATCAGAATTAAACACCAGAGAACGAGCTAGAGTCCATCAAAATGTCCTGATGTCTGGAGGTCGCCTCTCAAGGTCAAACGCAGGTTCAAAGGACAGGGAATTCTGTATTACCCAAAAATACCACAGGTTTTTTAACTTACAAACATCAGAATCTTCATCACAAAAAGAGCTAGCGTCAGTCAAAAATTCCTACCACTTAAGGTCATCCTTCAAGGTCAAGCACGGGGCCAAACGACGGAGAAGACCATATTACTCAAAAAATTACCAGCCGATTTTTAACTTACAATAATCAAAACATTCAACACAGAAAGAGCTAGCGTCCGTCAACAAGTCCTCACCTCTGAACGTCACCCTTCAATCAGGCTGAAGTCAGTCAAGTCAGTCAGCCAGCCTACTCACCCTGGCCTCGGGCACCGAAGAGGCGGCGATGCCAGTGACGTCGCTGGGCCGGCCGGCGCAGAGGACCATGAGCACTGTCATCAGATCGTCACGCGCTTGGCGGGCCTCGGCCGGCAGTGGCGGGAACTCGCCGACCGGCGGGCACTCCGCCAGAGCGGTGACGTACTCGGACTGTCAGGTCAAAAGACGGCTGATGAAATGCAAGACTGACACGATGTCATCCAACACCGAACACGCCAGCACAATGCGCACCGAACAATGACAGCGTATGGGCTAAGACGGGACACGGACGGTACTGACACATATATCACCAGACAAGCGCCGTACATGATTATTACTCCCAACCGCATAGCGGCAGACAATCTCTCACGCTCAGGAAGCGCTGCTGGACTTGCACGTCGACGAAGCGTGCCGCCTGGGCTTCGTGGGACCGGCGCTGCTCCCAATCGTGACGTTTCATCGAGCGCTGCCATCCCGTCAGCCGCTTCTGCATGGCCTGTGAATTGCGTGTCATTAGCGAACGGTGACGATGACGTGACAGACTGCACAATCGACACATCACCTGTTGATGGCACTTACCGGCATGCGCGGCAGCCACGCCTGCAGACCAAGATCTTTCGCTGTCTATTGCGCAGTAGGTCATGAGCTGGGACAGGCAGCGGATCGAAGATTTTGGCGTGCCAGCTGTCATCTTCCGGGCTCGCTGTTGTGCTTGCAGCCAGCCGTCGGGCCCCTCCATGGCCAGCTGGAGGCCGGAGAGGGCCGCCATGATGTTCGGCATCACCGTTTGGTCCGCACGGCGGCCTGGGAGCAGCTCTGGCAGCAGGAGATGGAGCTGCAAACGAGGCTGCATTACGCACCGCCGTGACACGACAGCTGGCCGCCAGCACAACTCTGAACCCCGCTGCATGGGACGGATAAGGCGGACGAAGCTAACACAAGATGACACGCAAAACACGAGTGACAACAGATGGCAGCAAGCAGATGAAAAGCAGACCGGAATCGGTGGCACTTACCGCCCGCATGTGGCGCTGCACTTTTGTTGCGTCGCAGAAGCCACCACGGACCCCACGCAGGAACATCGCGAAGCGGTCCGAGATGGCCTCCAGTCCCACCAGGGGCTGTTCAGGCTTCACCAACACCATGGAGTCGATTTGTTCCGCACTGCCGTACGCTTGTTGGAACTGTGGACGGACGGTTCACGATGCCACACCGAACACGCCGAAAAGGCGACAACACGCGGTGTTGAGACAGTGAGACGCGCGTCCAAACGATAACAGAAACAATGGCGATGGTACATACCTCCTGGCTGCCTGCCGGGAACTGCACCCGCAAGTGTCGTGTTAGGTTGATGACCACCGCCGGGCACTGGTGCTGCCCGTCACTGGCGCCGAACGGGCAGACCAGCGTGTCCGGGTGCGCTTGGCCGCTGCTGGAGGGCAGTCGGCCTCGGCGGCTCGGAGACGCTTTGCCTCCTCCGGCGCGCGTGCGGCAAGCTGAAACACAAGTCGGCAGCTGAAAAGATAAGGCAGACGGAACTGCTGTGGACATGCATGACGCATCGACGGCAGATACACGCACAAGCGAGTGAAGGCAAACAACAACCGCACACAGCATGCAATCCGTCGCCTACCCGCTGGTGCACCATCCTGATGTGCCGCGTAAGGTCGGCGTAGGTGGCGCCGCGGCACGGCGGCAGGCGGCACGCATGCCTCTGGCGATTCGAGGCGGCGCTGCGAGGCCGGCCCTGTCGCGGCTTGCACGCTGCAACACAGAATGATCAGTTTGCTACGGCCCGGAAAAACAAACGGATATGCCAGCTGCGGCAGAAGAACATTAACATCCTGTCTGCCGTCACACACTGTCTGTGTTTACACACAGTCTGCCGTAGAATTGTGATTTTACACACAATAGTAAGTCAATGTACTGCCACCAGAGACGGTCAAAACATCGAAAGAAATAGTACAATCAGGCATGCTTACCGTACTCCATAGGCGAGTAGTCGTCGGGGAGACACAGCGGTGGCCTGCGGTTGCCGTTCTTCGGCAGCCGGCTCTGTGGGAACATGGGCAGGCTTAACGAACAAGTCAATACAGAAACAGCCAAAACAGCCAAAGACAAGCAATAGCGGCACACAGCATGCAACCGGTGGCCTGCCTGCTGGAGAGCCATTCTAATTTGCTGCGTTAGGTTGGCTAGGTGTTGCCTGGCACGGCGGCAGGCGGCTTACGGAAGGCAGCCAGCCCCTCCTCCGACAGGTCTAGCCCCGGCTCGACGCTCATGATGACCGGGCAGACACCGGTAGTTATACGCGTCAGCATGCGGAGGTAGTTTCACGTCCGCTGACAACGCGGGCGGCAGGGCGTCCTACAAGGGCTCCACTAGAGCCGGGTTCTGTCTAGCGCAGGAGCAGCAGCAGCCGCGCCTGCTGGTTCGTTCTCCGGGACAGGGCCGGCCCACCCACGCTCATGACAGCGAAGGCAGCCAGTCCCGATCCGTCCTCAACCTTACCGCGGCGTCGAGCAGCCGGCCCCAGTTCCGGCCTGCGTCGCCTCGGACGCCGTCGCCCACGCTACCCGCCCGGCGTATCCACCGCCAAACAATCCGGTGTCGCCCCAAAGTCAGGTCCAGCGTCCGTTCCTCACCCACCGTGAAGGCGCGCACCGCGACATGGCTGTTCCTACACAGCGCGCCGAGACATGGCTGTTCCCCGACCGTGAGTCGAAAAGCACACCTTCACTACTTTCCTGACCACAAAACCTCTCAGTCCTCTCTAACAGACCAAACAACATCAAGGGGATCGAGCCGTGCTGTAATATCAATCACAAAACATGACACAATACTGCAGATTACGACATTTAATCTCTACTGTAAATCTCCAGCACACCATCAATAAACGACATCGTTACGTGTCGCCCCTGATCAGTCACGTCGGATCACGTGTGTGAAAATGACCACTGCACTGCCACGCTTAGCTACATCAAGGACTTAACAAGCCACGTCAATGTGGCTCTTGCTCGTGCCGCCTTGAATATTGGCTAATGGCCAGCATTGCATAGCCACAAGATATGTGCCGTTCAGGCTTACATCGTGCTGCCTTCAAACGATCCGAACTGGTCACAGACATAACACCTAGACACTCCTCAAGCTGTCTGTTTCTAAACAACTGAACTCTGTTACACTTCACGCCGCACGAAGGAGACGAATGCTCTCCAAACCCTGTATCTTCGTTCTATGTGACGAAGCATGTGATCACTGCCCCATGCATAGATAGAATAGCGACCTTGCGAGCTCACTGGTGTATCGCAGGAGAAATGCGAACAAAGTGCGCCGGCAGTAATAACGACCGACGTCCGCAAGCACCCAACGGCCCGAGGTGGCTGAGCTGTCCGAGCAGTCCCTATCTGAGCGGCCATTGCCGCTATGGTCGGCCCCAGCACAGCGGGCCATGTTGAGGCCACACGCTGAAATGAGCGCTGCTGGCATACTAGGCTGAAAAGGTCATTGCTTTTTCAAACCGCCCGTTCTCAGTTTCCCCCAGCCTTTTACGCGGAAATAGTTCCACCTTGTAAAAACCTCATTCGACGAATTGTTTAATGTCTTATATACAATAATCTCCCGCTACGGCAAGAGGCCAGTCCCTGTAATGAAAAAGTACGGAACGAAGTTGAAACAAAGATGAGCGATATCAAATAGCACGCCGATAGGAGCAAGAGCGAGAAGTCCTAGAGCGAGAAGTGGCCGTGGCCAATTCTCTAGGCCGGGAAATCCCCAGTCATTACTCGTGGTCGGTGAAGAGCCAGTTTCATTAAGGGCCACCGGCGCTGACAAGAAGGCGACACTGAGACTTTCCAAGCGCGCCTCCGCTCAACGTCATGCGGCAGAGCAGCGAACTCCAGGTGATCAACGAAGCAAACTGGTGTTCCTCTGCAGTCACTCACTCCAGATGCCAACAAGACCAGCATAAGCCCGGCGTCCGTCTAAACACCAACGTCAGTCAGCTGCAGAGGAAGAGTGACGAGCATCGTCCTAGAATTGCCGACCTTAGATGTAAAGCAACACCCTATGAGGAGGAATTTTTCACTTATTTGCCCAGTGACGACGGATCTCGTCGAGAATCTATGTCTGCTGTCGTAAAAGTAACCGACAGGGAACTCGTCGAGGAACTGTGTCTGCTGTCACGGAAGTAGCGGACAGGGAACTCGTCGAAAACCTATGTCTGCTGTCATGAAAGTAACTGACAGGAAACTCGTCGAGAACCTGTGTCTGCTGCCATGAAAGTACCGACTTCTCGGGAATCGCTCGCCGTGACACTCAATAACCGGATCTGTGCCTCGGCGTGCCCCGCCACACCGCAGCTCTTGTTGACGCGCATCCACCGCCAGCGTTCAGCGGGGAGACATGAGCGGTGAAAAGGGAGATTTCTTTAGAGTACGTTACAACTGTCAGTCACAATGCCACTGCCCGCTGTGAATAAACATGATGCCCCCACAGTATGCATGAATAGGGATCATCCCGTATCGAAATAGACGCATCCAGATTTCTCCATAACGAAAGCAGAGAAACGTCATATAACATCCGTAACATATAACATAGATGTAACATATAACGTTCGTAACATAAACGTTCTTCGTCGTTGCCTCTTTTGCTACGCTGCAATAACCACTCCCATGCGGCTGTGTCAGTGGCCTGACCGGCCACCAGAGATGGGAGACCAGCTGTGTTTAGACCACCAGACAAACTGCAAGCCACAGTGTGGGACACGTCAGGAGACCCTCCCACACGAAACACCGCTGGCCCGACTAGGCCCCTGTGGCCACGCTCGACCCTGCGATGGCCCGACTAGGCCTCTGTGGCCACGCTCGACCCTGCGATGACCCGACTAGACCTCTGTGACCGCCCGTGACCTCCCCCTGATCCGCTGCTGACATGATATCACGCCTGGTGGTGTCGTCGCTCCTGATCCGTTACGACGCGCGGCGCCCCGCCGGCCGGCCGTGAGACCGTGATGGCGGTGACGTGCTGCCACCGTCGGCCAACACACGGCTGATTAAATACAGGACATTGACATACCGCGGCTGCACAAACACACCGGCATTGGCGATGTTGGCTACCTCGGATACCGAGTGAAACGTGAGGACCGAAGAGGCTGGCGGGTGTGCACTTACCCATGCGCCTCCGGCTCCGCCGCCGCCGTGCCCACAAGGAGGCCGTAGCACACGCCGCTGGCTGTCAGATCGGGGACGTACACGTCCTGACCGGCACACCGCCACGCCACCTTGAAGGCCTCGGCGGCGCTGCTACATGCCAGCGGGCTGCCGCCCGTGGCCATCAAGACCTGTGGAAAGAGACACTTATAGTTGAACCACGCTGGTGAGGGTGCAAAACGCGCGTGGTGGGTGCAGACACGCATGATGTTCCGTTCAAACCATCATTTCAGCAACAGACACGGTAGACAGTAGAAAGATCGACGCAAAACAAGTGGCGCGCAACAGTCAGTCAGACATCGGCCAGCCAGCCTGCTCACCCTGGCCTCGGGCACCGAAGAGGCGGCGATGCCAGTGACGTCGCTGGGCCGGCCGGCGCAGAGGACCATGAGCACTGTCATCAGATCGTCACGCGCTTGGCGGGCCTCGGCCGGCAGTGGCGGGAACTCGCCGACCGGCGGGCACTCCGCCAGAGCGGTGACGTACTCGGACTGTCAGTCAAAAGACGGCTGATGAAATGCAAGACTGACACGATGTCATCCAGCCACGACCACGCCAGCACAATGCGCACCGAACAATGACAGCAGCTGGGCTAAGACGGGACACGGACGGCACCGACACATATATCACGAGACAAGCGCCATACATGAACATTACTCCCAAGCGCACAGCGGCGAGCAATCTCTCACGCTGATGGAGCGGTGCTGCAGATCGACCCCAATGACCCGGGCTGCCTCCGCCGCTCCAGTCAGCACGCTGCAGTGGCCGCTGCCAGGCTGCCAGCCGCTCCAGCATGGCCTGTGAATTGCGTGCCATTGGTGAACAGTGGCGGTGGTGCGACAGACTGCACAATCGGCACGCCAGCTGCTGATGGCACTCACACGCTTGCGCGGCAGCCACGCCTGGAGGCCCAGGCTGTCGTTCGATGGCTGCGAAGGTTGTGAGTCGGGACAGACACAGGATGGCCCACTTCAGCGTTCCGGCTGTCATGACGTGAGCTCGTTGTTGCCTCTGGAGCCAGCCGCCGGCCTCCTCCACGGCCAGCTGGAGGTCAGCGAGGGCCGCCATGATGTGAGACATCATGATGTGCTCAGTACTGCGGCCTTGCAGCAGCTCCGGCAGCAGAAGACGTACCTGCAGACAGAGGCTGCATTACGCACTGCAGTTATACGACAGCTGGCCTCCAGCACAGCTCTGAACCTCACTGCATGGGACGGACAAGGCGGACGTAAAGAACACAAGATGACACCCGACACACAAGACATGACAGCAAGCAACTGCAAACAGACTATAAATAATAAATACAGATAAACAAGTTAAGAATATGAATCAGTTACAGTTAATCAGTTCAGATCATATACATAATACACACACACATGCTTGCGATAGCCGTGTACAGGTTTGTCGTGGTCACCAACAGAAGTGCCTTTCATAAGACCTGCAGGGTAACTGACATTCACATAGACTATGATGGTTTGAGTTTGCTCCGACCGCCGGACGTCAGTTTTTGTGAACGCGGCTCTCTCGTCCACATATTACACCAACGAGCACTAACCACGAACGCAGAGAATGAATTCAAGGCAGTTGAAAAGGTGACGCGCAAGGGCTGGCGGGATAGACAGCCGGCCGTCCGGCAGACGTTCCGTCGGCTGGTGACGAACAGGCGCAGAAGCATCCGCGGGAGAAAACAGAGAAGACATGGTCAGAGGATCGCCCATCACGTGTGACAGCAAGTCAACATCAGCGGCCGGCACCGACCCCGTGACAGGGCAGGACAAATCCGCCTTGCCGTGTTCATGCTTCCCGCCCATGATGAACAAGCGCGAAACGAAAACTACGCAATATCGTGTTCAGATAATGAGACAGAGAAAACGTATAGAGGACATATGCAAGCGAGGACGACCACCAAACGACCAGCAAAGCCGAAGTGCACACGGAACAACTCTCCTTGAAAAGAACCGCAGCAGGATAACAAAGGCACTAACAGCGCCCCTTCCATCTCAGGCGGAACAGTCTCTGTTACGCATCATCACCATCTGTCTCGCACACTAGATGCTGTAGCAAACACAGACCAGGCGACCCGCTGTTTAAGAAATCGGACGCAAAACTACACCGAAACACGACAAATCGCGTCATATATCCCACGCAAAACGACACACGACTAGTGCCAAGAAATGTAAAAGCAGATAAATGGAAAGCGTTCAATCGTATCACCGGAGTTAAACGATTCAATTCATGGCTATGGTTTGAATATATAATAGCATGTGTGCCATGGCGTCGGCGAAGGGTGCGGTGTACATCTCCCGCCCAAGTGACTCGCACACAAACGGTAACTCAGTAAGTAAGGGAACGAGAAGATGCTACCAATCTGTTCATGGCCCAGTCTTCTCAGGCAGGTGTAACATCGCCTTCCCAGGCAGAATGTGAATAGCTGTTCCTGCAGGAAGAGGTGTGTCGGTCCCTTTGCTGGCATAGGGTGTTGCGCAGCGTTCATTACGTCTGAGCTGCCAAGCCTAATATCACCTTTATTCTTCCCACACGCTTGGACAATGTCGAAAAAGGCAAAGGCGCTGTGTGAGGCGCGGCGCCAGAGGTGGCGGGCACGACGCGCTGAAAAGAAGAGCCTTCTTCGACATTAGCGGCAGAAGAAGCACGAGGGCCAGACCAGACCAGACCAGACCAGACCAGACCAGACCAGACAGACAGCTCTTCTGTACTTGTGAAATCCAGAAACTGTCTATATCAGCTCTATATCGCCGTGCTTCATGTGCCACGCAACTGAGTTCTGCGTCTCTCTGTTGTAAGCTATGTTCATATCATGCATAGATGCACTGCAATATGTGCCGTTATGTCTCATAGCCCATGCCTGCCATGGCCGAGGCGCCAGCGCCGGTGCCGCCGCCACCTCCAACGGCGGCGCCAGCTCCAGCGCCGCCGCCGTCTTCACCACCACCACCGCCGCCCACAGCGGCTGTTCCACCGTGTTGGGTGCGCGTGGCTCGTTGGGCGCCGCCACCGTGCGTGGTGGTGTTGAGCCGTCAAAACACCGAAACAGGGCAAAATAAAAAAGGAAAGAAACCAGTACTGCATTGGCCACATGTGGAAGCAGAGAGACAGCGACAACAAAACCAAAACTGCCGAACAACTTAGTAATGTAAAGAGCCCATATCCACCAAAAGGCAAAACCCTTATGGCATTACAAAGCTGGAGGCCG
>NW_023597054.1:1738365-1744857 GCF_011947565.3 Pollicipes pollicipes
AGCCGTCATGCTTGCTTCGTGTCGTGCTGTGCTCATCGTGTATGAAACTTAAGTAGTACGTGGGCAAGCTTTTGATGCATCTTTCAAACGTTGAAAAAACGCACGCTCGCTTCTGCTGTGTTTTTTCCGAAAGGAATGTTTCCAAGTTCGTACTGTTGAGGCAGGGGCAAGCATCCGATGCGATTGGATAAGCTCAGTGGACGGCTATCGGTAGGCCTTAAGTGCAAAACACCCCTCTAGAAATTCGCACGTTATTAGTAAATAATTGTATCGATACCCACTAGGGACGGGGTGATGCAACTGGCAGTAGTCATGCCTACCAGAAGTGGTGTACCTAAATGGCGCAAGTTGCGGAACCGGATGTTGTGTGTTTTTTACCGTGTTGTGGTGTGTTTGTATAATGGCGTGATGTTAGATTTTTGGTGGCATTTACGTTCCTGGTTGTTGGATTTTTCTCAAGTTAATGGCATTCCCAGTCTTATTTCGCCATATCTAGTATCGCAGCCAAAGTTCCTGCACCATGTAGCATAAGTGTGATGCTTATTCGATATCAGTAAATTTCACATAAGCTCCATCACATACGTACACGACCCGCCTCTGTCTTTATTTTTCCTGCATCCACGCGAAGCCCCACTCGTCTGTGCCTGTTGCCTGCACCACTGGACCGAAAGGCACCCCCGTCCGCACGCCGGGCACATGCCCCGCAAATGTTTCGCTGTGTGGGATAAGGCTTAGCGTTTGGGTCCCCAGTAGCGTTTAGCTCTGCTTCCGCCGTTTTCCATTATCCTTCATTCCATAGCCCTGAAATGTTCATTATCGGCCGAAAAAGCTCAAATCCTAGTAACCAAATAACCAAATCGTTATGGAAGCATCGGCTCAACGCATCAGCCGAGTTGCAAGTCAGTCGTCCGCCGATGCCACGAACTGTGCCGACCTGCAGCGGACACGAATAACTCGGTGGTCATGCTATTTCATCGTGAGTAAAGAAAGAGCCAAATCCACGCTGCGTCTCCGTGACGTTGGGCGTGTCTGTGTGACCTTGAAATATCCTGCACGAAATAGTACAAGTTCATGGGCGTCAAGCTCAGAAACAAAGTGTGAAAAAAATGGCCCGGCTGTGAATTGCACTCCGTGGTCTTCAAACGTGCTATCTCAAACTCGTACAAATGTGGAACACTCTCTGTATTACACTGGCAGTGTTCTAGCAGGTCGCCTTGTGGTTAAAAGTAATTGCACTGGACCATTATCGAGACTTGTGTCGTTTTGCGTGGGATATATGACGCGATTTGTCGTTGTGTTTCCGTGCAGTTTTGCGTCCTATTTCTTAAACAGCGAGTCGCCTGGTCGATGTTTGGCTTTGGCTTTGGCTTTCTCTCTCACCAGCCCAATAACACAAGATGACACGCGAAACACGAGTGACGACAGATGACAGCAAGCAAATGGAAGCAGACCGGCATCGGTGGCACTTGCCTCCCTCATGTGCCGCTGCACCTTCATCGGGTTGCAACAGCTGCCCCGGACCCCACAGAGGAATGTCGTGAACTGGTCAGAAATGGCCTCCAGCTTTGTAATGCCATAAGGGTTTTGCCTTTTGGTGGATATGGTTTCTTTACATTACTAAGTTGTTCGGCAGTTTTGGTTTTGTTCTCGCTGTCTCTCTGCTCGCTGTCTCTCCGCTCTCTGCTCGCTGTCTCGCTGTCTCTCTGCTTCCACATGTGGCCAATGCAGTCCTGGTTTCTTTCCTTTTTTATTTTGCCCTGTTTCGGTGTTTTGACGGCTCAACACCACCACGCACGGTGGCGGCGCCCAACGAGCCACGCGCACCCAACACGGTGGAACAGCCGCTGTGGGCGGCGGTGGTGGTGGTGAAGACGGCGGCGGCGCTGGAGCTGGCGCCGCCGTTGGAGGTGGCGGCGGCACCGGCGCTGGCGCCTCGGCCATGGCAGGCATGGGCTATGAGACATAACGGCACATATTGCAGTGCATCTATGCATGATATGAACATAGCTTACAACAGAGAGACGCAGAACTCAGTTGCGTGGCACATGAAGCACGGCGATGTAGAGCTGCTATAGACAGTTTCTGGGTTTCACAAGTACAGAGAGCTGTCTATCTGGTCTGGTCTGATCTGGTATGGTCTGGTCTTGTCTGGCCCTCGTGCCTCTTCTGCCGCAAATGTCGAAGAAGGCTCTTCTTTTCAGCGCGTCGTGCCCGCCGCCTCTGGCGCCGTGCCTCACACAGCGCCTTTGCCTTTTTCGACATTGTCCAAGCCTGTGGGAAGAATAAAGGTGATATTAGGCTTGGCAGCTCAGACGTAATGAACGCTGCGCAACACCCTATGCCAGCAAAGGGACCGACACACCTTTTCCTGCAGGAACAGCTGTTCACATTCTGCCTGGGAAGGCGATGTTACACCTGCCTGAGAAGGCTGGGCCATGAACAGATTGGTAGCATCTTCTCGTTCCCTTACTTACTGAGTTACCGTTTGTGTGCGAGTCACTTGGGCGGGAGATGTACACCGCACCCTTCGCCGACGCCATGGCACACATGCTATTATATATTCAAACCATAGCCATGAATTGAATCGTTTAACTCCGGTGATACGATTGAACGCTTTCCATTGATCTGCTTTTACATTTCTTGGCACTAGTCGTGTGTCGTTTTGCGTGGGATATATGACGCGATTTGTCGTGTTTCGGTGTAGTTTTGCGTCCGATTTCTTAAACAGCGAGTCGCCTGGTCTGTGTTTGCTACAGCATCTAGTGTGCGAGACAGATGGTGATGATGCGTAACAGAGACTGTTCCGCCTGAGATGGAAGGGGCGCTGTTAGTGCCTTTGTTATCCTGCTTCGGTTCTTTTCAAGGAGAGTTGTTCCGTGTGCTCTTCGGCTTTGCTGGTCGTTTGGTGGTCGTCCTCGCTTGCATATGTCCTCTATACGTTTTCTCTGTCTCATTATCTGAACACGATATTGCGTAGTTTTCGTTTCGCGCTTGTTCATCATGGGCGGGAAGCATGAACACGGCAAGGCGGATTTGTCCTGCCCTGTCACGGGGTCGGTGCCGGCCGCTGATGTTGACTTGCTGTCACACGTGATGGGCGATCCTCTGACCATGTCTTCTCTGTTTTCTCCCGCGGATGCTTCTGCGCCTGTTCGTCACCAGCCGACGGAACGTCTGCCGGACGGCCGGCTGTCTATCCCGCCAGCCCTTGCGCGTCACCTTATCAACTGCCTTGAATTCATTCTCTGCGTTCGTGGTTAGTGCTCGTTGGTGTAATATGTGGACGAGAGAGCCGCGTTCACAAAAACTGACGTCCGGCGGTCGGAGCAGACTCAAACCATCATAGTCTATGTGAATGTCAGTCACCCTGCAGGTCTGATGAAAGGCTCGTTGGTGACCACGACAAACCTGTACACGGCTATCGCAAGCATCACTGAGTGTTCGGTGGTATGTTAAGGTCACTTCGCATACATGGGGTTCTTCACCTGGCTATATACTAATTTCCCGCGTTCTTCCGAGTCGTTGCCGATTTTGCGCTTCTGAAGACTACGAAGTTCTATGGTGAGGCCGTCACTGCTGTCTGTGCAGTACCACAGCAACGCGAGCAACGTCATTATGTCAACTTCCACCATGTGAGTGGGGACTGGGTCTGACTGCCTGGCAACGTCAACGTGTTGGTCTCGGCAGCAGGAACTGGAATTCAGAAGGCATGATCTGCCAGGACAACCATTTATATTTTAATTATTGGCATGAGCGAGTTGTCCACGCTCAAGCGATGCACGGTGGGATAGCTAATACGCTCACTGCGCACGGGACGTTTCGTGTAACAATATGCAACGGCTGTGTCGTCAGGCAAAAGAACGTACGCGTTCAGGGTAAATCATTAGTACCGTTCAGAGTAAATCATTAGGAGACCGGCCACCGGGTGGCCGGTCTCTCCCTCCAGGAGAGACCGGCCTCTCCAGGCCTCTCCAGGAGAGACCGGCTGTTCCAGGTCCAGTGATGGCATCACGTTGCGGCGGACAGGCGTTGCGTCCACAAACGGTGCTCCAGTCGGCTGGTGGCTTGACGTGCCCGGAGGCGAACACGCAGTGGGCTGGAGCGGGCGGGGCCCGGCTGGGAACTCCGTTCCCTGGTGGGGACCGTCTGCCCGCCCGGCCAGAACGTCCGTAGCGGGGCGGGCAAGCCCCGTCCGCGAGCGCCTGGAAGCGCGCATTATTGCGGACAGCCCCGGGCGGTCGCGGCGCCGACTGCGCCGAGGAAGTGGTGCAGCCACCCCGCCGAGATCGACGGTGGGGGGGGGGGGGGGTTGCGGGGCCATTTCGGGGGTGAGGCGGATGCGGATAGCCCGAGGCGGCCCGAGGACCGGCGCGCCAACAGCAGACGGGGGAGGGTTGATACCGAGCCACTGTAGCTCTCAGTCCGGGAGGGCGCACAGCGCGGGGGCCTAGCCGCGGTTTCCAACGGTTGTTCCCCACGACCATGTCTCCCACGGCCACGTTGCCCACAACGTGCATTAACACGGAAAAGTGCCGTGGACTAAGAGCACGCGACAGTGCAGGACAATGATTACAGCACATGACAACCGCAGTGCATTAAGCAGTGGCCTCTTCCATTTGCGTACAGTTTATTGCACACACAGGATATGATATATACACACCAAAGAACACGCATACGTAGTAACAATAACAGCTGCATCTTAAGTCTTACGCCAGACGATTAGGAATAATACAAGCGGTAGAATCAGCACACACGCTCACCGTACTCCACGGGCGAGTCATTGGAGGGTGGATGAGTTGGTTGGCGGCGGCCACTCGACAGCAGCCGGCGCTCTATGTGCAAACAGCCATGCTTGTGAGACACTATATATATAGCACTATATAACACACTACTATAACACTATATATATATATATATATATATATCTATATCTATATCTCTATCTATGTCTATATATATATATATATATATATATATATATATATATATATATATATATATCATCAAGTTATTGATTTATGGTCTTAACTCGTCTATCTATATTTCTTATTTATAGTCTGTTTGCAGTTGCTTGCTGTCATGTCTTGTGTGTCGGGTGCCATCTTGTGTTCTTTACGTCAGCCTTGTCCGTCCCATGCAGTGAGGTTCAGAGCTGTGCTGGAGGCCAGCTGTCGTATAATTGCAGTGCGTAATGCAGCCTCTGTCTGCAGGTACGTCTTCTGCTGCCGGAGCTGCTGCAAGGCCGCAGTACTGAGCACATCATGATGTCTCACATCATGGCGGCCCTCGCTGACCTCCAGCTGGCCGTGGGGGAGGCCGGCGGCTGGCTCCAGAGGCAACAACGAGCTCACGTCATGGCAGCCGGAACGCTGAAGTGGGCCATCCTGTGTCTGTCCCGACTCATAACCTTAGCAGCCATCGAACGACAGCCTGGGCCTCCAGGCGTGGCTGCCGCGCAAGCCTGTGAGTGCCATCAGCAGCTGGCGTGCCGATTGTGCAGTCTGTCGCACCACCGTCACCGTTCACCAATGGCACGCAATTCACAGGTCATGCTGGAGCGGCTGGCAGCCTGGCAGCGGCCACTGCAGCGTGCTGACTGGAGCGGCGGAGGCGGCCCGGGTCATTGGGGTCGATCTGCAGCACCGCTCCATCAGCGTGAGAGATTGCTCGCCGCTGTGCGGTTGGGAGTAATGTTCATGTATGGCGCTTGTCTCGTGATATATGTGTCGGTACCGTCCGTGTCCCGTCTTAGCCCAGCTGCTGTCATTGTTCGGTGCGCATTGTGCTGGCGTGTTCGTGGTTGGATGCCATCGTACCAGTCTTGTGTTTAATCAGCCGTCTTTTGACTGACAGTCCGAGTACGTCACCGCGCTGGCGGAGTGCCCGCCGGTCGGCGAGTTCCCGCCACTGCCGGCCGAGGCCCGCCAAGCGCGTGACGATCTGATGACAGTGCTCATGGTCCTCTGCGCCGGCCGGCCCAGCCACGTCACTGGCATCGCCGCCTCTTCGGTGCCCGAGGCTAGGGTGAGCAGGCTGGCTGCCCGATGTCTGACTCACTGTTGCGCGCCATCCGTTTTGCGTCGACTGTTCTGCTGTCTGTCGTGTCTGTTGTCGGAGTGATGGTTTGAACGAGACGCCATGTGCGTCTGTAGGTTGTCCACCTCGATGGCCAAGAGCGTGGCCTCGTCAAGAATTACAGATTCAGTACATCGGCCACTTCGACGCTGTAGGCGGCTGTCAGCAGCGAGCTGTGGCTGCGCCTGCCCCACTTCACATCAGTGGAGCGGCCGGCGCTGCTCACACCGGACGCCACCAGCAGCGACCGGGTATGCACCAAAGACCTGTTCGGCAGGCGCCGGACCGATTAGTGTTGTCAGGGTCAACCACGTGCGTTTTGCACCCTCCCCAGCGTGGTTTCAACTATAAGTGTCTCTTTCCACAGGTCTTGATGGCCACGGGCGGCAGCCCGCTGGCAAGTAGCAGCGGCGCGCC
>NW_023597054.1:1745857-1749657 GCF_011947565.3 Pollicipes pollicipes
TGCGCCGGCCGGCCCAGCCACGTCACTGGCATCGCCGCCTCTTCGGTGCCCGAGGCTAGGGTGAGCAGGCTGGCTGCCCGATGTCTGACTCACTGTTGCGCGCCATCCGTTTTGCGTCGACTGTTCTGCTGTCTGTCGTGTCTGTTGTCGGAGTGATGGTTTGAACGAGACGCCATGTGCGTCTGTTGGTTGTCCACCTCGATGGCCAAGAGCGTGGCCTCGTCAAGAATTACAGATTCAGTACATCGGCCACTTCGACGCTGTAGGCGGCTGTCAGCAGCGAGCTGTGGCTGCGGCTGCTCCACTTCACATCAGTGGAGCGGCCGGCGCTGCTCACACCAGACACCACCAGCAGCGACCGGGTATGCACAAAGACTGTTCGGCAGGCGCTGGACCGATTAGTGTTGTCAGGGTCAACCACGTGCGTTTTACACCCTCACCAGCGTGGTTCAACTGTAAGTGTCTCTTTCCACAGGTCTTGATGGCCACGGGCGGCAGCCCGCTGGCATGTAGCAGCGCCGCCGAGGCCTTCAAGGTGGCGTGGCGGTGTGCCGGTCAGGACGTGTACGTCCCCGATCTGACAGCCAGCGGCGTGTACTACGGCCTCCTTGTGGGCACGGCGGCGGCGGAGCCGGAGGCGCATGGGTAAGTGCACACCCGCCAGCCTCTTCGGTCTTCACGTTTCACTCGGTATCCGAGGTAGCCAACATCGCCAATGCCGGTGTGTTTGTGCAGCCGCGGTATGTCAATGTCCTGTATTTAATCAGCCGTGTGTTGGCCGACGGTGGCAGCACGTCACCGCCATCACGGTCTCACGGCCGGCCGGCGGGGCGCCGCGCGTCGTAACGGATCAGGAGCGGCGACACCACCAGGCGTGATATCATGTCAGCAGCGGATCAGGGGGAGGTCACGGGCGGTCACAGAGGTCTAGTCGGGTCATCGCAGGGTCGAGCGTGGCCACAGAGGCCTAGTCGGGCCATCGCAGGGTTGAGCGTGGCCACAGGGGCCTAGTCGGGCTAGCGGTGTTTCGTGTGGGAGGATCTCCTGACGTGTCCCACACTGTGGCTTGCAGTTTGTCTGGTGGTCTAAACACAGCTGATCTCCCATCTCTGGTGGCCGGTCAGGCCACTGACACAGCCGCATGGGAGTGGTTATTGCAGCGTAGCAAGAGAGGCAACGACGAAGAACGTTTATGTTACGAACGTTATATGTTACATCTATGTTATATGTTACGGATGTTATATGACGTTTCTCTGCTTTCGTTATGGAGAAATCTGGATGCGTCTATTTCGATACGGGATGATCCCTATTCATGCATACTGTGGGGGCATCATGTTTATTCACAGCGGGCAGTGGCATTGTGACTGACAGTTGTAACGTACTCTAAAGAAATCTCCCTTTTCACCGCTCATGTCTCCCCGCTGAACGCTGGCGGTGGATGCGCGTCAACAAGAGCTGCGGTGTGGCGGGGCACCCCGATTCACAGATCCGGTTATTGAGTGTCACGGCGAGCGATTCCCGAGAAGTCGGTACTTTCATGGCAGCAGACACAGGTTCTCGAAGAGTTCCCTGTCAGTTGCTTTCATGACAGCAGACATAGGTTTTCGACGAGTTCCCTGTCCGCTACTTCCGTGACAGCAGACACAGTTCCTCGACGAGTTCCCTGTCGGTTACTTTTACGACAGCAGACATAGATTCTCGACGAGATCCGTCGTCACTGGGCAAATAAGTGAAAAATTCCTCCTCATAGGGTGTTGCTTTACATCTAAGGTCGGCAATTCTAGGACGATGCTCGTCACTCTTCCTCTGCAGCTGACTGACGTTGGTGTTTAGACGGACGCCGGGCTTATGCTGGTCTTGTTGGCATCTGGAGTGAGTGACTGCAGAGGAACACCAGTTTGCTTCGTTGATCACCTGGAGTTCGCTGCTCTGCCGCATGACGTTGAGCGGAGGCGCGCTTGGAAAGTCTCAGTGTCGCCTTCTTGTCAGCGCCGGTGGCCCTTAATGAAACTGGCTCTTCACCGACCACGAGTAATGACTGGGGATTTCCCGGCCTAGAGAATTGGCCACGGCCACTTCTCGCTCTAGGACTTCCCGCTCTTGCTCCTATCGGCGTGCTATTTGATATCGCTCATCTTTGTTTCAACTTCGTTCCGTACTTTTTCATTACAGGGACTGGCCTCTTGCCGTAGCGGGAGATTATTGTATATAAGACATTAAACAATTCGTCGAATGAGGTTTTTACAAGGTGGAATTATTTCCGCGTAAAAGGCTGGGGGAAACTGAGAACGGGCGGTTTGAAAAAGCAATGACCTTTTCAGCCTAGTATGCCAGCAGCCCTCATTTCAGCGTGTGGCCTCAACATGGCCCGCTGTGCTGGGGCCGACCATAGCGGCAATGGCTGCTCAGATAGGGACTGCTCGGACAGCTCAGCCACCTCGGGCCGTTGGGTGCTTGCGGACGTCGGTCGTTATTACTGCCGGCGCACTTTGTTCGCATTTCTCCTGCGATACACCAGTGAGCTCGCAAGGTCGCTATTCTATCTATGCATGGGGCAGTGATCACATGCTTCGTCACATAGAACGAAGATACAGGGTTTGGAGAGCATTCGTCTCCTTCGTGCGGCGTGAAGTGTAACAGAGTTCAGTTGTTTAGAAACAGACAGCTTGAGGAGTGTCTAGGTGTTATGTCTGTGGCTAGTTGGGATCGTTTGAAGGCAGCACGATGTAAGCCTGAACGGCACATATCTTGTGGCTTTGCAATGCTGGCCATTAGCCAATATTCAAGGCGGCACGAGCAAGAGCCACATTGACGTGGCTTGTTAAGTCCTTGATGTAGCTAAGCGTGGCAGTGCAGTGGTCATTTTCACACACGTGATCCGACGTGACTGATCAGGGGCGACACGTAACGATGTCGTTTATTGATGGTGTGCTGGAGATTTACAGTAGAGATTGAATGTCGTAATCTGCAGTATTGTGTCATGTTTTGTGATTGATATTACAGCACGGCTCGATCCCCTTGATGTTGTTTGGTCTGTTAGAGAGGACTGAGAGGTTTGTGGTCAGGAAAGTAGTGAAGTGTGCTTTTCGACTCACGGTCGGGGAACAGCCATGTCTCGGCGCGCTGTGTAGGATCAGCCATGTCGCGGTGCGCGCCTTCACGGTGGGTGAGGACGGACGCTGGACCTGACTTTGGGGCGACACCGGATTGTTTGGCGGTGGATCGCCGGCGGGTAGCGTGGGCGACGGCGTCCGAGGCGACGCAGGCCGGAACTGGGGCCGGCTGCTCGACGCCGCGGTAAGGTTGAGGACGGATCGGGACTGGCTGCCTTCGCTGTCATGAGCGTGGGTGGGCCGGCCCTGTCCCGGAAACGAACCAGCAGGCGCGGCAGCTGCTGCTCCTGCTGACAGAACCGGCTCTAGTGGAGCCCTTGTAGGACGCCCTGCCGCCCGCGTTGTCAGCGGACGTGAAACCTACCTCCGCATGCTGACGCGTATAACTGCCTTCTGCCCGGTCATCATGAGCGTCGAGCTTGGGTCTAGACCTGTCGGGGAGGCTGGCTGCCTTCCGTAACCGCCCCGTGCCCGCCCCTTGCCAGGCAACACCTAGCCAACCTAAACGCAGCAAATCATAATGGCTCTCCAGCAGGCAGGCCACCGGTTGCATGCTGTGTGGCCGCTATTGCTTGTCTTTGGCTGTTTTGGCTGTTTCTGTTGACTTTTCGTTAAGCCTGCCCATGTTCCCACAGAGCGCCGCTGCCGAAAAGACGGCAAACCGCAGGCCACCGCTGTGTGTCCCCC
>NW_023597054.1:1750657-1780473 GCF_011947565.3 Pollicipes pollicipes
AACGGAATGGAACCCAGCATAGTTTTGGGTGGGCCCGGTGGGTCAATAGCAATCTATCACACTCAGGAGTGTTACGCCATCATATGTCACATGCCAAAAATAGTCGTGCAAACTGCCCCAGTTTCGTCGCCAATGTTTGTTCCCTAATTTGCCCATGACGAGCTAGGTTGAACCCTATCATTCATGGTTTACGAAGTGTCGCGTTTATGACGCATTGTAGCCTAAGCGTGCACCATCAGGATGCACCTACAACACCATTGCTACTGTGGTAGAAGTACATCACAATATAGCTGCGATTGGTGAGCCAGGAGCACTCTGTGGCCGACAGTGGCTTGGCGAGATCTGGTCTTACTTCAGCCGCTTTACAGTCACAAGTGACCTAACGATGCCAGTCACTGCGGCATGTGGGTGCTGTTGCCTTCGCGTAAGGGCACTCCGAGGGTCCGTACCTGAGTGGGGACGCGGCTGAACCACGTGTCCAGGATGGGAGGCACGGGTGGCGTGGAACTGGCCCGACGTCTTGACGCTGATGAACACATCGCTCAGACAGTCCCCTGGGGCCGCTAGACTATCGCCGGAGGTCACCATGGGGTCATCAGAGGTGCCAGATGTTCACCAGAGGCCCCGGACGGCCAGAAAAGGGCGATGGGCTGCTTGACTTGTTGTGGTGGCGCCACTGGACATGGCGGCCTCTCCAACAGACGCGGCCATGATTCGACCTTCCTCCAGCGGCCGCGTGAAGCCCACGCCCTCCGCCGATCTTGACATGCGCGACAGACGCCGGTCAGGTCACCGAGTCCACTCCGGTCACCGGATCCACTCCGGTCGCCGAGTCCACTCCGGTCACCGGGTCCACTCCGGTCGCCGAGTCCACTCCGGTCACCGGTCCACTCCGGTTATCGGGTCCACTCCGGTCGCCGAGTCCACTCCGGTTATCGGGTCCCCTCCGGTCGCCGAGTCCACTCCGGTTATCGGGTCCACTTCCGGTCCACTGGGTGCCCCGCTAGTGCCACCCACCCTGACCCGCGCCGCCGCCGGCCTAGGAACACGCATATTCCGATGCACAGACCACCTGCAGGGCGCCCCGTGCCGGACCCGTGTCGATCCGCGGCCATAGCGCGTCCGAACGGTGCTGAGCGTGCGGACGCGCGCGCGCCCGCGGCAGGCTCGCGCGGGACTGAGGCGCGCGCCGGCGAGGGGCGGACGGGGGGGCTGGTGCTACCGTCCTGGAGCCGCCCGGCACTGCAGTCTCTATCCGCCCGCCGCCCCCTTCCGCTGGCTCTGCACCTGCCGGGGGACGGGAAAGAGAATGGCAGGGTATCGCAGCACTGTCCGTCCGCTATCTCGGCCATCGACACAACTGGTGGTCGCACGATATATAGATATTATATATATATATATATATATATATATATATATATATATATATATATATATATATATATGGTCAGGGTGTACTTTCCTACCTAATGTTAGAAAAAATCATTGTACACCATTCGTCGTGTTTAAGGCAGGACATATCGTAAATAATCTCAAAACAGGTAGAATCATGCTCCTACCGTCGAATTTCAATAACTTCGATGGCGGGCCCCCGCGCGCCGCGCGCACCGCACCGCCTGGACTCCCTGGCGCCGTTTCTGCGTTGCCGTTGCGTAGATACAATATTTCTGCTTACCAAGAACTCTACAAAATGTACGGGACCAAAGTAAACCATTCGTCGTGTTTAAGGCAGGACATATCGTAAATAATCACAAAACACGTAGATTCATAATCCTACCTTCAATTTTTTATAATTACGATGGCGAGCTCCCGAGCGCCGCACACACACAGCACCCGCGACACCGGCGCCATTACTGCGCGGGTCACAACATTACTGTGCATCAAGCAGCATCAATAACCATAAAAATGTACCGGGCCAAGGGTAACAAGAATCCATGAAATTTGATCCTCGACGCCAACGGGACCATGGGTTGCAGGGGGATTGGGTGGGGAATGTAAAGCAAAATGAGAACATGACAGCTAAATAAAAGCTCACTATATGGCACCCATATATGGCATGGAACATGGACGCCAATGGGATGCTGGGTTGAAGGGGATATAGGGTGGGGAGGTTAGGTTAGGTTAGATTAGGTTAGGTTAGGTTAGGTTAGGTCAGGTTAGGTTAGGATAGGTTAGTTAGGTTAGGGTAGGGTAGGTTAGCTTAGCTTAGCTTAGGTTCTGGTCTATTAGCTTATATCTAAGCTCATAAGGTCTATGAGCTTATATCTAAGCTCAGGTTAGGTTAGGTTAGGTTAGGTTAGGTTAGGTTAGGCCAGGCTAGGCTAGGCTAGGCTAGGCTAGGCTAGGTTAGGTTAGGTCAGGTCAGGTCAGGCTAGCTTAGCTTAGCTTAGCTATGGGATGCTGGGTTGAAGGGGTTATAGGGTGGGGAGGTTAGGCTAGGTTAGGTTAGGTTAGGTTAGGTTAGTTAGGTTAGGTTAGGTTAGGTTAGGGTAGGTTAGCTCAGCTAAGCTTAGGATCTGGTCTATTCTCAGGTTAGGTTAGGTTGGGTTAGCTTAGGTCAGGTCAGGCTAGCTTAGCTTAGCTTAGCTTAGGTTCTGGTCTATTCTCAGTTAGGTTAGGTTAGGTCAGGTCAGGTCAGGTCAGGTCAGGTCAGGTCAGTCAGGTCAGGTTAGATTAGGTTAGGTTACGCTAGTTTAGGATATGTTCTGGACTATCCTGGCCTGTGTGTTTCATAAATGTACCTAAACTCGATAAGAAACGATTTTGGTTGCTTTATTATTGTTACCTTGGTCCCGTACATGTTTTATATTTCTTGATAAGCAGAAATATCGTGCTTTCGCAACAACGCAGAAACGGCGCTTGGGAGTCGAGGCGGCGCGGTGCGGTGCGCGCGGCGCTCGGGAACTCTATCGTATTTATTAAAATTCGAGGGTAGGAGCATGATTCTATATGTTTTGAAATTATTTACGATATGTTCCGCCTTAAACACGACGAATGGTTTACCTTGGTCCCGTACATTTTGTAGAGTTCTCGGTAAGCAGAAATATTGTATTTACGCAACGGAAACGCAGAAGCGGCGCTGGGGAGTCCAGGCGGTGCGGTGCGCGCGGCGCTCGGGAGCCCGCCATCGAAGTTATTGAAATTCGAAGGTAGGAGCATGATTCTACCTGTTTTGAGATTATTTACGATTTGTGCCGCCTTAAACACGACGAATGGTGTGCAATGATTTTGTCTAGCGTTAGGTAGGAAAGTACACCTACACCATATATATCAATAATTGTACAGATGGCCGCCGCTACCTTCTATCGCCTGAAGCCCGCACACGCGCCCCAGGCGTCGTCGCCTGAAAATCAAGGCCGTTGCGGCGCTGTCGCGCATCGCAACTAAGAACTATTAGATTATGTTGGATGGTGGAAAACAGCGACTGAGAGGACACTGTAAAATAGCAATTAGAATTCACGATTTATAATAAAAACAAACTAATCTACCATCGACACGAGTTAAGAGGGCAACCAGAAAAACGGAAAATTACACACCGAACAGGTTTGACACACGTTCGAGATATGGCGCAAGCGAATTTGTATACAAACACGACGCGGTAGGCACATGCAAGGTCAAAGGAGCTGACTAAAACGCTGCCGTTGGTTGACCGCCACAAGGGTGGCAGATTGTGGGGTTGCGGTGAGCCTTGTAGCGTCGTTGAGTGCACCGTGAGTGACATTATTTATTATGTCCAACTCGCTATGAGCGCAGGTATGTGAGCTTTGGAGGACATTTCCACTTCACGTGTGGCATTTTGCTTCATGGAGGGGGGGGGGAGTTATCCAAATGTGATGAAAAGGCTTGCACTCTTTTTTAGAGACCACCAATATAACACAGACGTAAATATGCCTCTCAAGATATGCGGAAGAACCCAGTACTTAATTTGAGACGACTTCCTTGCATAGTCGGCGGTGGTTAACGCAGCCGCAATAGTGTTTTTGACCAGGTTGCAGCGGATGTTGATAATATAACAGCGTTTGGTTTACCACTGACTAGATGGTGTAGACCACGAAAAATGACCACACATCAACAAGAGCCACATGGCACAAGTGCAGAGGCAGTCACCTGGCATTCATAATCGTGTCTGGGCTGGGACTTTGGCGGCCAGCACCGTCCCTACTTAGTGAGCGAGAACGCTCTTTGAGAAGGCAACAGACAACTGAATATGGCTGGATTTGCTACGACTTTGATAAACTTGACGAGGTTAAGAATACCCCTGAACGATCGTTTTCATTGTGGGGAACAATCTAGTCACTTGCGGTTTTGGGAAAGAGCCGTCTTTGGCCTTTTTCGAAGCAATTTGGCACTAGTTGCACTTAACGGTTCTCATTTCAGCGCTCCGCACGGTTTCTCCAGATTTGGGAGCATGTAATTAGAAACACTGAATTGGATTGGGCTTCGATGAGGCTGCGAGAGTTCCGCTAACGTGTTCGGGTCTCTGCTTTTGGGTCCATTCAAGTAAAGCTATGCGAAGAGCGCCATTTCAAACCGTATGTTGCCGGCTCCAACGATGGTTGACAACGGAAACCTTACCATTTGGGCACTTGTAATGCTTCCATGCCATGGAGCGCTATATGCCACCTATTACTCGCAGGCCAACGCTAAAACCAGAGTAAAAATCTGGCCAAAATACAGATAATGCATGCATCAGAATGGGATGCCACAGATTCCTCCACATAGTCAAAATATCATTGCTTTGGTGGTCTTGATCCCTTTCATAATAGCGCGCTGCATTTAACGGTGAGCGTGCATCCTCAGATTATACAGCATGGTGCCTTATTCTGTTACGGAGGAACAGTTTGTAAAAATGTCAACAGATGGAAGGGTTTAAAAAACCGTGTATTCAGACCTCGGCATGGATCCAATGCAGATGTCCCATTACTGGAAAATCTACTAAATCTAGTCTAGTAAATCTACTAACCCTTCTATCTGTCGACATCTCCACAAACTGTTCCTCCGTGCCAGACAAGGCACCTTGCTGAATAATCTGAGGATAGACGTTCACCGTTAAACGTACTGAGCTATTATGAAGCCACTATTTTCCAGCTACGGAGGACCGAACAGTTTTTTAAAACCACCATTGAATACTATGAAACAGAAATAAGATAAGGCGGGGCGGGCTCCGTCCGATTCACTGCGCGTGCGGCGCGAGGTGAACACCACCTCGTTGATCACCCTGTGTATTTCGGAGAGGTGGCGGGCTGTGGTGTAGCTGTGGAACGTCCCATGACCGCGCAGCTAAGCAGTACATCTCGGTCCCGAATCCATCCAGCACTGTCGATTTGGTCGCGTTTGGTTCGTTGGTTTGGTCGCGTTGGCTATAACCAACTGGCGGATAACTGGAACTTGGCTGTTGATGTACGTTTTGCGTGCACATTTCGTGTTTTGCAGAAAAGGAGACGTGATATTTATGCTAACGCATGACAATAGCTCCACACAATTGTTGGACTTGGCGCAGCGCGGCCGGCGCGCCGAACCGAGCACCGCCGAATGGCCAATCAGCAATTACTACAGATATCTCGATTGCTTTTTCCAATATCTGAAAGTTGTCAAGTGTGCGACATTTTAGCCACGCAAATGGCACATCCGGCTCCAATAACACTGCGCGTGTAGGTGGCAATGTCTTCATAACTACGGTCCCTTCAGCCGATTGATTCATCCCTCAGCACCGTCGCACCCTGCTCTCACCTCCAGCACGGGCGGCCAGCTGGCGGCACCAGGTGTACTGCCCAGAGCTGATCGCCAGCACCTGTGCAGTGTCGCGTCCCTGCTCCTAACTTCAGCTGTGACCGCCAGGCGGCAGCACCATGTGGGCCACTCGCAGCGCGGCCGGCGCGCCGAGCCGAGCGCCGCCGAATGGCCAATCAGCAACTACTACGAGTACGAGTCGGTGCGGACGGTCCCGCGTGGCGGCGGCGGCAGCGGCGGGGTCGACCCGACGGCGAACCACTCGCTGCCGCGCCACCATGAGAGCAACAACTGGTTTTATGACACTTGTAAAATGGAAGCACAGGGGGGGGGGGGGGGGGGGGGTAGAAGAGGTGGTTCCCGAAGTTTTAGATTGGGGGCGCCCTTTCCTGCTTTCACCAACAAATCGAGATCATTTGCTAGCAAAACGTATCAGAATATCCTAATAGAATAAGATTCTTTCGAGGAGAGACTGAAGAAAGGAGAGGGTACGAAGAGGGCGTGGAGGGCCCACCGGACCGACGATCAACGGGTCGATTTGGAGGCCTTAGGACACGAAGGGCTGGCCGGAGTCTTATTTAGCGCCCCGGGGATCAGGGGCCACGGATTTAAGGATCAAAAGCCGATTGGCTCCGGGCCCAGCTCGGGACCTCCGGATGACACGTGTGATGAAATTAGCCATCCGTGCATTACGATCGACAGCACGTGGCCATCCGTGCGGGCTAATCATGCGCTGTCGAAGCTGTTGTAGAATACCAATGGATGCTCACGTATCCTTGTGGCTCAGTTGCATTGTTCTTGTTCTGTATTGCTATGGCCCGGGCTGCCGAATTACCCCTCAAATACTCACCGCGCATGGGCGACATGTGCCGCACATGCACATGACTGCTGGGTCTGACGGTGTTGGACTGGCTGGGTGGTTGATTGATGTTACACGTGACTCCTTCATACCGGAGCAGATGATGCGCACCATGAACGTACATAAGCAACCAGGCTCTATTTTCCGCCAATTGTTAAAGTGAACGAGATCGAACCAATATCATCGCGCATCGTCCACATCAATCTCCATATTTTCATATCAGCTCGCCATGAAAGCAGGCAAATTCGACGGCGCAAGAACCGGTCCCTATTTCGATAAGTGTAGAACACTTTTGGTGTTGCTGTAGAGAGGAGGCCGGGCGCGAGACTTTCATTGGTCGGACCCTTACAATAATGCCCGCCTGTGTCGGTCACAGACCCGCGGTGCCTAGCAGGGTGTCCTGTGTCGACAGGGGAGCCCGAGGCGGTCAGGGAAACTGTGTTAAACCTGTGTGGAAACTTGTGTTGTCAATTGTCCTGTGTCAGTCATGGTCCCCAGTCACTAACGACGGGCCCTCCATCCCAATTCCAGCTATGGGCCCGTTAAGCTGCCCGCCAGTCTTTGTGCCAATTTTTGGACCACCTGAGGCAATAACGGGTCTTGCCGCGACATTGAGGTTTCCTGCGTCGATTCATGGTTGACTGCGCGGGTCAGAAGGCCTCCGCGTCAGAGATAAAGGCCAATGCGATATAATGTATACCTTTAAGGGCCTCCGGATCGACCAGGGGACCTCGCCCCCGTGTCACCAGAATGACGTCCGGAAGGCACTCCGTACTGGGACGGCATGGACGTTCAATAGTTCACCGGGAACAATAAGGTGCATCCTAGTGTTCTACTTGTGGTGCCCTAGACCCTAGAATGAAGTCCTGCGAACCAGCGGTAAGTCAGTCATTGTCTTGCGACCAACTCGGCCACAAGACCAGCAAATTAAAGCAGTACGTTACGCTGCTACACGGACGCCACGGACGCCGGAGACGTAGTAGGATGACTGCCTGAAGTAAATGCATGCATTTACTTAATACCTTTATCACCAGCTAATACACATACGCCACACAAAGCACATACACAAATAACGGCGCCCAAGCCGTCGTAAGATGATGGCCGGCACACGACAAGGCACAGAACCATCAGACACGCTTACCGTGGTCCATACGCCCGTGCGGCGGACTGGCGGCGAGCGGCGAGCTGGATGCCGGCGGCGGCGGCGGCTCGTGCGCACCTTAGTGTCCAGCTTCTTCTTCTGTTCCGGAGCCCGCAGTTTTTCTCTCCCCGCCATTTTCGTCTTCTTCTCCTCAGTCGTCTACACAGCCGCCGCTGGTGGCTGTGAAACCGTCTTCTTGCGGATAGCGTCGGCCGCCGACAGCTGGATACGACTTTGGTGGAGGCGCCAAGCCCAGGCCTCTTCGTTTTCTTGCCAGCTTCCCACATTCTTGAGGGGACTTTCGTGAAGTGGCTGGCCCTGGCGTCAATGTTATTTCGATTGGTCTTCTCGGCCAGAAATGAAAACAAGGCTTCCGGATGGAGACTGGACAACGGTGGGGTGGGTGTAGATGCGCAGGGGCGGACAACCGCAGAGCTTTAGCCTGCGCCGGCATTCAATAGCCTCAACCGATGCTGCGCCATACCACGTGACCGGGCCATGCCCACGAGTGGCTCGCGGTAGCCTGACTTTAACACCCCCCGGCTGACAGGTTGGTTACACTCGCTGGGGTGGGGGTTAATTTGACCCTCTGAGGTCTCAGGAACTAATACAGTCAGATGCACCAAATTCACAGGCTGTGTTGAACTGTACGTGAACTCACTAGGCCAAACTTTGAGGTTCCTAAGTCACAGTCGTCGGGTCAAATAGGGTCGAACAAGGTCAGATTCAAGTTGGTCTCCCAAGCGCCCTATAACAAGGAGGCCTGGTCTAAGCAAAAGATCACATGCTCATTTGGGGTCAGTGGCCTAGATTGACCTTTCGAAGGTCATGCTGACTGAAATCATACCAGACTTCTTCGATCTTTACATTTGAATCAGCGACAAAGATTACGCTAGCAGTTTGCTAAAAAATAACAAAATACTGACCTGAGTCATTTTAGATCAGTGACCCATGCTGACCATTAGGCACATCATGGAAGATTTGTAGTGTGGTTCCTGTTATCAAAAATTCCAAATGAGCACCAGAAACTGTCCCGCACAGCAAGCCCTAGAAAAGGAAACCAGGCTGGTTTGACATTGGTCTGACCATACCTGATCACAGGTAAATGGAATTTCTTCATTCAATTGTCGTGTTGCCTACGAAAGCATCTGCAGCATGTATAGTTTTGTCTAACACTCCGTTGTTGCATCAATTTGGAAGATCCCCTACAAACTGACTTCGCTGAATCCATCACGTGCCATCCATCGGCCGGTGCGGCCCACCCCGGCCGCAGTCGGTCACCAGGCCGTCGGCCGTGCACCGCTCGGCTCCCCCCCCAGCCGCCGCCCGGCTCCGGTGCCGCCCCTCACAGAGCGTCAGTCACGTGCTGACAGCGGCATCTTGGCAGCGATCTTCCTCTTCTTGAATGGCGTCAGACATCGAGACAAGAAACATGAAACACTATGTCTCGATAGTGGTCTAGTGCAACTTCTGTTAACCACAAGGCGACCTGCTAGAACACTGCCAGTGTAATATAGAGAGTGTTCCACATTTGTACGAGATTGAGGTAGCACGTTTGAAGACCACGGAGTGCAATTCACAGCCGGGCCATTTTTTTCACACCTTGTTTCTGAGCTGGACGCCCATGAACTTGTACTATTTCGTGCAGGATATTTCAAGGTCACACCGACACGCCTAACGTCACGGAGACAGCGTGGATTTGGCTCTTTCTTTGCTCACGATGAAAAAGCATGACCATCGAGTGTCAGATCGGGGACATCAACGTCCTCACCGGCACACCGCCACGCCACCTTGAAGGCCTTGGCGGCGCTGCTACTTGCCAGCGGGCTGCCGCCCGTGGCCATCAAGACCTGTGGAAAGAGACACTTACAGTTGAACCACGCTGGTGAGGGTGTAAAACGCACGTGGTTGACCCTGACAACACTAATCGGTCCAGCGCCTGCCGAACAGTCTTTGTGCATACCCGGTCGCTGCTGGTGGTGTCTGGTGTGAGCAGCGCCGGCCGCTCCACTGATGTGAAGTGGAGCAGCCGCAGCCACGGCTTGCTGCTGACAGCCGCCTACAGCGTCGAGGTGGCCGATGTACAGAATCTGTAATTCTTGATGAGGCCACGCTCTTGGCCATCGAGGTCGACAGTCTACAGACGCACATGGTGTGTCGTTCAAATCATCACTCCGACAACAGACACGACAGACAGCAGAACGACCGACGCAAAACGAATGGCGCGCAACAGTGAGTCAGACGTCGGCCAGCCAGCCTACTCACCCTGTCCTCGGGCACCGAAGAGGCGGCGATGCCAGTGACGTGACTGGGCCGGCCGGCGCACCGCACCATCAGGAGCGTCATGAGGTCATCGCGCGCTTGGGCCTCGGCCGGCAGTGGCGGGAACTCGCCGACCAGCGGGCACTCCGTCAGAGTGGTGACGTACTCGAACTGTCGGCCAAAAGACAGCTGATTAAACCCAAGACTGGTACGGTGCCATCCAGCCACGACCACGCCAGCACAATGCGCACCGAACAATGACAGCAGCTGGGCAAAGACGGGACACGGACGGCACTGACACATATATCACGAGACAAGCGCCATACATGAACATTACTCCCAACCACAGAGCGGCGGCCAATATAACACCCTCAGGAAGCACTGCTGGATCTCTAAGCCGACGACGCGTGCCGCCTGGGCTTCATGGTGACGGCGCCGCTCCCAATCGTCACGCTTCATGTAGCGCTGCCAGGCTGCCAGCCGCTCCAGCATGGCCTGTGAATTGCCAGGCATTAGCGAACGGTGACGGTCGCGCGTAGGACTGCACAGTCGGTACGCCAGCTGTTGATGGCACTTACCGGCATGCGCGGCAGCCACGCCAGGAGGCCTGAGTTGTCACAGTCGAGTGTTACGTACGTGATCAACTGGGACAGGCAGCGGATGGCCGATTTAAATAACCCGGCTGTCATCATGTGCGCTCTGTGCTGTCTTTGCAGCCAGCCGTCGGGCCCCTCCATGGCCAGCTGGGGGCCGACGAGGGCCGCCATGATGTGAGACATCATTAGCTGCTCCGCACGGCGGCCTGGCAGCAGCTGTGGCAGCAGGAGACGGAGCTGCAAATGAGCCTGCATTAGGCACTGCAATTATATGACAGCTCGCCGCCAGCACAATTCTGGACCCCGCTGCATGGGACGGACAAGGCGTACGAAAATAACACAAGATGACACGCGAAACACGAGTGACAACAGATGACAGCAAGCAGATGGGAAGCAGACCGGTATCGGTGGCAATTGCCGCCCGCATGTGCCGCTGCACCTTCTTCCAGTTGCACAAGCCACCCCGGACCCCACGCAGGAATGTAACGAACTGGTCCGAGGTGGCCTCCAGTCCAAACAGCGGCTTTTCGGGCTCGCTCGATGACGTGGGGTCAGCTCGCTCCGCACTGTCGTACGCTTGTTGGAACTGTGGACGGACGGTTCACGATGCCACACCGAACACGCCGAAAAGGCGGCAATGCCGACAAAAAAAGCCGAAAGAAACACGCCGAAAACACGCCGAAAAGCCGACAAGACGCGATGTTGAGACAATGAAACGCACGTCCAAACAATGACAGAAACAACGGCGCTGGTACCTACATCCTGACTGCCTGCAGGGAAGTGCACCCGAACGTGTCGTGATATATTCACCACAACCGCCGGGCACTGGTGCCGCCCGTCGGTGGCACCGAGCGGGCAGCGCCAGCGGGCCTAGGTGCACTTGGGCGCTGGCGGAGGGCAATGGGCCACAGCGGATCGCGGGCGTTTAGCCCGCTCTACCGCGCGTGCGGCAAGCTGAAACACAAACAGACTGCTGGAAAGATAAGGCCGACAGCACAGCTGTGGACATGCGTGACGCATCGACGGCAGAAACACGCACAAGCGAGTGAAGGCAAACAACAACCGCACACAGCATGCAATCCGTCGCCTACCTGCGGGTGCACCATCCTAATGTGCCATTTCAGGATGGCTTACGTGGTGCCGCGGCACGGCGGTAGGCGGCACGGGTGCCTGTGGCGCTTCCCAGCCCCGCTGCGTGCAAGCCGGCCCTGCCGCGGCTTGCACGCTGCAACACAGAATGATCAGTTTGCTACGGCCCGGATAAGCACACGGATATGCCAGCTGCGACAGAAGCACATTTACATCCAGTCTGTCGCCACATACAGAGAGGACAACTGGTGACGTACCGGGCCGGTCACCCTCTTCCGAGGCCTCCTTCTCCGCTGGCGCCGGTTATGTCGATGCTGACGAGAGGGACGAGGACGGCGCCCAGTCGGGGTCGGCGTCCGCCGCCGGTGGCGTCTGGCTGTCGGCCAGAGCTCCCTCTGTTGGCAGAATTAAGGGCTGAGTAGTCACATACAAAAACGGGAAACAAACATTGTGGACATAGAATGCGTCACACTGTAGGTAAATTATCAGAACAGACAACCACAGTGTAATGAATGGAACGCTTCGTATTGGTGACACCTTTGCTAACAGTCTATTACATACACAAAATAGGAGATACCTACATCAAAGAACATGCATACACAATGACTATAAAAACTGGATGTCAAGTTCTACGATAAACGGCTAGGAAAATTACAACATGGATACACAATGACAATAACAACTGCATGTCAAGTTCTACGACGGACGGCTATAAAAATGACAACATGGATACACAATGAAAATAACAACTGTATGTCAAGTTCTACGATGGACGGCTATGAAAATGACAACATGGATACACAATGACAATAACAACTGCATGCCAAGTTCCACGATGGACGGCTAGGAAAATTACAACATGGATACACAATGACAATAAAAACTGCATGTCAAGTTCTACGATGGACGGCTAGGAAAATTTAAAGTCATACAGCCATTGAACACGCTTACCGTGCTCAATGGGAGAGTCGTCAAACACGGGGGCGACCAGGTGGAAGGCGGCGGCCGTTCGTCAGTAGCCGGATCTGTGGGCAAATAGGCACGCTTATGAAGCAACAAAATAAAAAGCACAGCAGCCAACAACGGACGATCAATAGCCCCATTAGATGAAAACGTATCACATGTGCCATAAGTGTCGGCCATCGGATATCTTGGTAGAATGAAAGGCTGACTAGTCGCATACCGGAAAACGGAATAAACATCGAAAACATAGAGCAGCTACTTTAAGGGCAATGACT
Source organism: Pollicipes pollicipes (assembly GCF_011947565.3). Lineage (NCBI taxonomy): Eukaryota > Metazoa > Arthropoda > Thecostraca > Pollicipedomorpha > Pollicipedidae > Pollicipes > Pollicipes pollicipes. The sequence goes on from NW_023597054.1 coordinate 1,763,573, forward strand.
ATAACACATGAAAACATCGGCGCATGAAACAAACGGTTCCTTTTTAACAACTTTCCAATTGTCTAATGCACCCACAGCGTACAATACACATACCTCAATGAGCGTACACACAATAGTAAGTGAACGTACTGCTACCAGAGACGATCAAAACATGGAAAGAAATAGTATCATCAGGCATGCTTACCGTACTCCATAGGCGAGTAGTCGTCGGGGAGACACAGGCTGGGCAGCGGTGGTCGTTCTTCGGCAGCCGGCTCTGCGGGAACATGGACAGGCTGAACAAACACGTCAATACAGAACAAAACACCCAAACCAAGAACAACCGATAACTGCTTAACAGGAAAACATGGCAAAATGCGACATCAGTGAGACACGCACGCACTCCAACGATAAACACCAAACACAAGCACCCTAAACGAGCGAGGATGAATGACGGGCTTAAATGAATGCCTTTGATGTTGACAACAACCCGGGCCAACACACACAGAAAGAGGTGCGCAAAAGCTGTCGTCGGAGAATAAGCGACACGAAACAAGAGACATAGTTGTGATACACTTACCGCAGTCCATGGGCCCGGGAGGCGGGCTGAAGACGGAGACGAGCTGGGCGGTCACTGCGGCTCATTAAGGGTTAACGCCGCCTTCTCCTTCTTCTGGTGCTTCTGCTTCTTCTCCTTGCGTTGCTTCTTTTTCCTCTTCTCCAAGCCACTGTCGGCCGAGTCAGCACAGTGGCGTCGTCGCTCACAGTCAGCACGCTGCAGTGGCCGCTGCCAGGCTGCCAGCCGCTCCACCATGGCCTGGAAATTGCATGTCATAAGCGAACGGTGACGGTGGTGCGACAGCCGGCACAATCGGCACGCCAGCTGTGGAGAGCACTTACCGGCATGCGCGGCAGCCACGCCTCGAGGCCCAGGTTGTCGCTGCCGAAGGCCACCTAGGTAATCAGCTGCGACAGGCACCGGATGACAGATTTAAGCGTCCCGGCTGTCAAGGCGTGAGCTCGTTCCTGCCTCTGGAGTCAGTCGTTGGCCTCCCCCATGGCCAGCTGGGGACCGGCGAGGGCTGTCATAATGTGAGGCATCATGATGTGCTCAGTCCTGCGGCCTTGCAGCAGCGCCGGCAGCAGGAGACGGATCTGTAAACAGAGGCTGCATTACGCACTGCAATTACACGACAGCCGCCCGCCAGCCTCATCTCGCTCTAGCGATGCAGCCATATCCGTACCCGAGCAGCTATACCTTAAACAGCGACTAGTTGCGGCGAAAAACAATTGAATGCCTTTTATGTCCGAATCACTTCGGATCTCTTAATAAACACGCGATATAAGAAACGCATACAGAACAGCGCTCATGAAATGTCAAGAGAACGGCCGTCACATGACAAGATAGAATCATCATACACCTGCCGCACTCCAGGAGTCCGTGCGGCGGGTTTGCAGCCAGAGGCGGGCTGGGCGACGGCGGTAGCGGGTCGTCACTGCAAACGTTCTTCTCTCTCCTTTTCTCCTTCTTTAAGCACACGTTCTTCCCGTCCGGTCCGTCTGTGAGCAAATAAGCGTGCTCTTGAAACAGGCAGGTACCAAACACAGCGGCCAGCAGCGCACAACCAAAAGTACCTTACTTGAACGCATGACATAACGGCACATCGGTCATACTTGCATGCAATTTACGTGTACACATCACAACACAGGCACCGTACACGAACGTGGTTAAATTACGGCCTTAAACAAATGCCTTCGAAGTTTGAATCACCTTGCAGCCAGCTAATGAACAAACGATACACAAAACTGTAGAAAAAGTGGGCATTGCCTATCGTAACATATCAGTTGAATCACGGGTTTAATCGGATGTCTTCCAAGCATGGATCACTTTGTGAACAGCTAATAAATAAACGATGCACAAAAGACATGGAGAAAAAGCGCGTATCAGCTATCGTAAGAGAGCACATGAGAAGAAACAAAATGATCAAACACACCAAACTCGATAGTCCCGAGCAGCAAGCTAGGCGACGGCGGTGGCGGGTGGCTGGAACAGCTCTTCGCTATCTTCCAGGCGCCTTTTAAAAAGGCGCCAAGCCACGTCACTGTCTTCTGAGCTTGTCATCGGTGGTCTCTTTTGGTAGTTCTGTGGTGTCTTCTTTTGGCCCTCTTCTCTTCCCTTCTTCTTCTCGTCTTCTCCGGTGAAGAGTGTGGGTGCGGCGTCATGTGTGCCCGCCCAGTGCACTTGGTGCCGGGACCGTACCGTGCGCCGCGCACCCGGTTCATCAGAGGCCGTTATCTCAAGCCTAGCTGCGTTTGTTACATGCTTTACGCTTGAAACCGTGACAATTATCATAAAATGCCTTCATTACACCTGCCAGTGTCCGTATAGACGCGTGTTTGATCTATACGATAGTCGTATGTTTCGCAATCATAACTAAATTAATTCTTGTTATGGGAATTTATGGCCATGGTGGTAATTGCGAGCGAAAAGCGACAAAAAAGGTCATACCTGGGTTTGGATCATCCCAACCAATGATGTCGTGCATCACCACGTGACAGTACCACGTCACTGAGCCACGCCCACAGTGGCGCACTGTACGGTTGATTGTAACGCGTAGAGGGGAGCTAACACGGTCAAACTAGTTTGAATATCAACGGGCGATTTTACGCGCGCTCATGGGCTAAAGGGCGCGAATACAGACTATGCCGGCTGTGCAGGGCACGTTGCGTCAAGTCCACATAAATTAAAACGCGTCTTAAAGCAATCAGGCACATTACGATAGGCGCCTTAAAACCCGGTCCTTGTTGGCTAACGGCGATAAGTTCAGCAGGATTTCTAGCGTCGCAGCCATGATTAACATGGTTGCTGGCCTTCGCTGGCGTTCAACACATTTTAACATGCAGCGCAATATTGCAGTCATGCTTTGTAATGGCCTAACGGGTTTCCCTTGTTCAGGTGGATATGGGTTATTTGTATACTAAATTGATTGACCGTTTGGTGTCCTCCCCGTTATCTCTGCTTGCAGACGTGATCAGTCCAATGTCATGCAGCCTCTCGTGCACGCTCGCTTCAAATCAGTCCACGTCAGTCACATTGTGCTGAAACAGCCTAGGTTTTTCCTCCTTATTTTCTCCTGCTCCGTTGCATTCAAAAACTTAAAACCGCCGAGTACGGTGGCGGCACCCAACGCGCCACCCGCACCCAGCACGGACCAGTAGACGCTGTGGGTGGCGATGGTGGCGGTAAAGGCGGTGATGGTGGCGGCGCTGGAGCTGGCGGCGACGTTGGAGCTGGCGGCGGCACTGCCATCTCCACCAAGGCAGGCATCGGCTCTGAAACATAACGGCACATATTGCGTTGCATCTTTGCGTGATATGAACGCAGCTCACGACAGAAGGACACGCAACTGAGCTGCGCAGCCCATGAAGCACGACGATGTCACTAACACTACTGTCACTAACATCACTAACATGCAGGGGATCAAACAAGAAGCAATTGCCGATCATTTTTATGATACAGTGCACATCTAACTGGGAATTAAAGTACGCGAAAAATACGTGTACATGCAAATGAGTTCAATTTAACAGGCATCACGCATAACACATCATTTACTTCCGCAGGCGCTTCCAAGTACACAGGCGTCTCGCATCACACATCACGTTTACCTGCAAACGACTTCAATTAAACAGACATCGTGTATCAAGCGTCCCGCCAAGCGATACATGAAAGCGAACTTAAGCCAGGATGCATAACACGTCAAGACACTAGTCACATTCACCTAATCGTTTATGATGAGTCCTGAACTTAAAGACTGGTCGCCAACTTCTCATCAAATTAGATTCACCATTTTTTCTGTCTGCATGATCTCGTGCTTTGAAGATAACTTTGAGCTCGAAAAGAGTTAAAGAGTCCGTACTTCCCTGGATTTTAGCCCCAGCGTGTTCTCTCAAAGATGGTCGCCGAAAAGGTTCGTTTTGATTCTGTTTCGTTTTGAGCATCTCGCAAGTGCTCATTGCAACTGAAACGAAAAGGGCGCATGGACTCCCCGACATAGACTATGTACCTCCCATGTTTACACAGTTTCGCACAGTTTACACTTGGTTTCGTAAACCACATTTCTTCGCGTGCAAACCACCTAAAACCCAGGCATGCATATATGACACATATCACACCCCGGGCACCTAGGCTTCGAGATGAGATATTAAACTAGAGAGTTATTTAGCTTCTTGTCGTTCTAAGCTGTGCGTACACGCAGTTTCGCCTTTCTAAAGATATGTTGGATTTTTCAAAGCAAGTGTTCACCGATGTCACGTAGTGTTAAGCCAATTCATTTACCCAATTCAGCCTTGACAGTGGAGCATACAGAAAAGGGGTCCACATTTGGATATACCAGGGACGGTAGAACAGAGGAACAATCGCACAACGTTAGAAACGGATCTGTGATCAAGCCCACCAACTCTAGTGTAATTCTGTACAGCGAATCTGCGCATGGAACCTCTACTTAGCACAATATAATTCGAACTGTGCTTCACAGGGTTCCAAACAACTTATCAAGCAGTAAAAAGACACAAGGAACATGAGCAAAACATAAACTTTAATGATGCACAATGGATATTCTCCACGACCTTAAGGCTAAATGTTAGAAGAGGTCAAAACATCCAGAACACGTAGGAATACATTTGGTAGGAAGCGGAAACACGCCCTCTCAACCGACAGGTTCTTAACGCTACCTTACATAGTTGAGGACTCGCTTTTGAAAATCAAACATATCGTTAGAAAATTCAAAAACTGCGTGTGCGCATAGCTTTGAAGAACAAGAAGCCAAAAAAAGTCTAAGGTGAAATATCCTTTCTCAACGCCTAAGCGCCCGAGGGACAACAAATGACCTTTATGGAAGTCTAGGTTTCAAGAGATTTGCACGAAAAACAGCGGGGTTTACGAAATTAACACGCGCCCGAGTTACCGGTTGAATACCCTTCGCTCGGGTGGGGAAAGGGTCAATTTGAAACCCTGAGATCTCAGCAACTAAGGGAGCTAAAAACACCAAATTCACAGAATGTGTCCTGCACGTCAACTCAATTCGGTCGAAGTTTGAGGTTCCCTGGTGATGACATCTGGATCAAAAAGGTCAAACAAGGCAAAATTCCAGCTTGGCCTCTGAAGGATCCCTAGAACCTAGAAAACTGTACTAAGCAAAAGGTCACATGAGCATTTGAGATTATTGACCTTGTTTAACCTTTTGAAAATCATTGCGACCGACATCACACGAGACTGCCTGGAGTTTTCCATTTGGATATGCGACGAAGATCACACTAGGCAGTATTCAACTAAAAGCAAATGTTGACCTGGGTCATTTTAGGTCACTAACCTATTCTGACCTTTAAACAGTCCATGAAAGGTGTATAATGCAGTTTCTGTAGTCAATAAATTCGAAATGAGGGCCAAAAACTACCCCATACAACAAGCCGTAGAGTAATAAAACCGGTTGGTTTTTTCCTTGGTCTGACCCTCAGAACTGACCTAAGGTCAATTTAACTTGTTTAATCAATTGTCTTATTTGTCTTATGTCAATTATTTAATCTTAAGAAAGTATCTCAAAGAAGTATGGCTTCGTTTAACACTCCGTTGTTGGATCAGAGTGAACGATTCCCTAGAGATTGCCTTCGATGAAACCATGACCTGACTTTAACCTGCCATAGGTCAACGACCTTACAAGCTGCATCTCAACTTTTGACGCCAGACAAACCGCTAAGCCACGCCATTCCAAAACCATTCCGGAAAACCTTCGGGGGGGGGGATCAATTTGACCCCTACCCGAGCGCGTGGCAAGTGTTAACTAAACTTTAACTTTTTTAACCTTAAACTTAGTGCTTGAAAATATAATGGACATATACGAGATGCCAAAATTAAAACAGAGAATATCATTTTCGGCAACCATCTACGGATAGAACACGCTCGGCTGAAATCCGGGGAGATACGGACCCTTCACCTGTTTTAGAGCTCGACGTCACTACATACAGAGTACGACCTCCATCCGGCCATTCGGACCTTTCGGGCCCGACCCGGTGTGGATGGTCCCTAAAGATGGAGTGTACCCGAGCGGGTTATCACATGGCCCCAACAGGAGCGTAAGGCCAATCTCTCAATCATCAAGCAATTAGCTTTATCTGCCTATGAACTCTTTACTTTCGCCAGCAACCGTTCTTGGTGGCCTGTGGGCCCAAAGACGTCCCAAGGGAGTTGCGTGTAACGTTTTGTTAGAAAACTGCGTCCGTTCGGCCAGTTGTGGGCCTCCTGAGAGCCTATAGCTCCTTCAGCATGGTTCATGGTGGGCATGGTCCCGTGCCTTCCCCTCCACGTCCGTATCCGCCACCGGCTCGAACAGCTTAATAGATGGGGCCCGCCAAAAACATAGGGCCATCCATTCCAATAAGAAGTAACCAAAACACAGCATGGAGAGCCTCGGAACGGTGGAGTGTGCCCGGGCAGGTAACAGATGGGGCCCCCCGACAGAAGCGCGGGGCCAGTTCCCGAGCAGGTTATTACATAGGGCCCCCGTCAAGAGCGCAGGGACCTCCATTCAAATTGGAAGTCATCAAGACCCAATGAAGACGGCCCCCGAATGATAAAGTGTGTCCATGCGGCTGAACAGATAGGGCTTCTAACAAGAGCGTGGGGCGTTCCATTCAAAGAGAAAGCACTTAAGACCCAATGTGGATGGCCCCAGAACGATGAGATGCACCCCAGCAGCTTATCAGAAGAGTCCCGAAGAGAGCATAAGGCCCTCCATTCAAATAAAAAGTGCCCAAAACCCAGTGCGGAGGGCCCCGAAAGATGGAGTGTACCCAAGCAGGTTATCAGATGGCCCAGAAAGGGGCGCAGGGCCCAAAATTCAAACGCCAAGACTCAATGTGCATGGCTCCCGAAAAAACCCCACTTTGGCCGAACAGGTTAACAGAGGGGACCCCCGACTAGTGTATAGGGCCCCCATTCAACTAGGATGTCCCCAAGACCCAATGAAGAGGGCCCCCGAAATATCGAGTGTATCCGAGCAGTCTACCACATGGCCTTGACAAGGGCGCACGGCCCTACATTAAAGTAACCAATGTGCAGGGCCCCTAACAATCCAGTGTGCCGGAGCAGGTTAACAGATGGGCCCCGACAAGTGTGCAGCGCCGTCCATTCAACCAGAAAACACCCAAGACCCAAGTTGGAGGGCCCCGACCGACTGACCGTGCATAAGCAGGTTGACAGATGGGCCCCCACAAGAACGTAGGACCCTAAGCAAGTAACATAGAATTGGCAACGCCCTAGACCAACGTGGAGGGCCATGAGCATATCGCGAGTGTGTCGGTAGGTGAACCGAAACCAACGTAAAGGGCCCCCGAGCAACCGAGAATAACCGGGTAGCTAAACATATGGCTCCCCGTCTATAGCGCACAGAGCGTTTCTGGAGACTGAAAACAAATCCGTAGAAGGCCTCTGATTGTCAAGAGCGCCCCGGCACGCCAGCAGGAACAGCACAGCAACAGTGCAGGCACCTCCGAGCAAACGCAAAGCAATCAAGGCTAACGTGGAAAGCTCCTTAACAATCGAAACGACCTTCCAAACGGGCATATAGGTCCCCGGAAACAGCATAGAACCCTGGGCAATGTAATGAGGCTTATAATTTTCCATTAACGTTTTTCAAATTGAATATTTTTTCTCTGTTCTCTTAGGCCAATCGCTTTCGCTTGCATATGTCCTTGGTGGACTGGGAATTCAGAGAAATTTTGTTGTTTTGTGTTTGAAGAAACTGCATCTGTTCGGCCAGCTATGGGGCCCTTTCGGGGCCCGAGGAGGCCACGGCCCAGTGACCACTCTCTCTGGATCCACCCCTGACTCATTACCGGGAGAACCAAAATACCGGTAGAATTGCTTTTTGTTTCAGTTACACATTGCGACATCTACCATTAAAACGAAGAACACCGGGTCACCCGAAACAAAGCGGCTGCAATCTGATTATTTTTGTTTCGAGGGAGGCTCTCCCAGGCGATGTGGTTCACGTCACAACCGGACAACTCGTAGGTACCGGCTGGGCTGCGGCCCTGTCTAAATACATGCAGCGTATGTCCAGAGCCGACAAAAGTGACGGGACACTGACTGGCTTTCCCTGGCCACTGGCTTCAAGGTCAATTGTGGCATGACAGCACCAAAAATGACCATCATTTTGCAATATCATGAGACCTTCAATGTCAAAAGTTGGGTCAAGGGACTGAGAACTCGATGTCACCCAAAAATTACCGGCCGATTTTTAACTTGCAAATGTCAGAATATTCAACACAGAACAAAATAGCGTCCGTCCAAAAGTCCTGATCTCTCAAGGTCACCCTTCAAGGTAAAAAACGAGCTCAAAGAACTGGGAACTCCGCATCACCCAAAAATTACCGACCGATTTCTAACTTACAAGCATCAGAATATTCATCACAGAAAGAGCTAGCCTCCGTCATAAAGTCCTGACCTCTAGAAGGCACCCTTCAAGGTCAAACACAAGCTCAAAGGACGGGGAACTCCGTATCACCAAAAATTACTGGCCGATTTTTAAATTACAAAGATCAAAACATTCACCACAGAAAGAGCTAGCGCCGTCAAAGTCATGACGTCTCAAGGTCACCCTTAAAGGTCAGACGCGGCCTTAAAGCACATATATCTACTCCATATCACTCAAAAATTACCGGTTGATTTTTGACTTAAAAACGTCAAAATTAAACACCAGAGAAAGAGCTAGCGTCCATAAAAAGGTCCTGACCTCTGGGGGTCCCTTTTCAATGTTAAACACAGGTTCAAAGGACGGGGAATTCTGCATTAACCAAAAATTACCGGAGGTTTTTTAACTTACAAACTTCAGATTATTCATGGAAAAGAGCTAGCGTAAGTAAAAAATTCTCACCTCTCAAGGTCATCCTTCAAGGTCAAGCGCCCGGCCAAACGACGGGGAAGTCCATATCACCCAAAATTATCAGCCGATTACCAGCTAGCATTAGCAATAACATAGCAAACATAGCACAAATTAGCAATAACATAGCATAACATAGCAAAAATTACCAGCTAGCGTCCGTCAAAAAGTCCTGACCTCTGAACGTCACCCTTCAAGGTAAAACGCGGGCTTAAAGGACAGGGAACCTCCTATCACCCAAAAATTACCGGCTGATGTCAAGCTTAAAGACATCAAATTAATCACTAGAGAAAGAACTATCGTCCGTCAAACAGAACTGACCTCTGAAGGTCACCCTTCAGGGTCAAACGTGGGCTCAAAAGACAGAGAACTTTATATCACCCAAAAAAACCGGCCGATTTATAACTTATAAAGATCCAAACATTCACCATAGAAAAAGCTAGCGTCCGTCAAAAAGCCCTGACCTCTCAATGTCATCCTTCAAGGTCAAACGCAGGCTCAAAGGACGGGAAACTCCATAACGCCGAAAAACTACCAGACGGTTTTTAGCTTACAAAGATCAGAATACTCCTCAAAGCAAGAGCGCAATCATAAAAAATCCTGGCATCTCAAGGTCACTCTTCAAGGTCAATCTCGGGCTGGAAGGACGGGAAACTCCCTATCACCCAGAAGTTACCGCCCGATTTTCAACTTGAAACTGTCAGAACATTCACCAAAGAAAAACTAGGGTATGTCCAAAAGTCTTGACTTCTCAAGGTCACTTTTCAAAGTCAAAGACGGCCTCAAACGACGGGAACTCCATATGACGCAAAACTTACAAGCCAATTTTTAACTTCCAAACATCAGAATATTCACCAACGAAAAAAAAACTTGCGACCGTTTAAAACTCCTGACCTCTCAAGGTCACTCTTCAAGGTCAAACGCTGGCCCAAACGACGGCGAACTCCATATCACCCAAAAAGTAGCGGCCGATTTTTAACTAACAAACATCAGAATATTGACCAATGAAAGAACTAGCGTCAGTGAAAAGTTCTGACCCCTCAAGGTCATCCTTCAAGGTCAAACACGGGCTCAAAGAACGGGGAACTCCATATCACCCAAAAATTACCGGCCGATTTCTAACTTGCAAACATAAGAATATTCACCACCGAAAAAACTAGCCTCCGTGAAAAAGTCCTGACATCTCAAGGTGACTCTTCAATGTCAGACGCGGGCTTAAGGAACGGAGAACTCTACAACACCTAAAAATTTCTTTGTGATTTTTAACTCGCAAAGATAAAAACATTCACCACAGGAAGAGCTAGTGTCCGTCTAAAAGTCCTGACCACTCAGGGTCACCCCTGAAGATCAAACGAGGGCTCAAAGGACGGGGAACTCCATATCACCCAAAAATTACCGGCCGACTTTTAGCTTATAAACATAAGAACAGACGACAGCCACAGTGCAACCAGTCAAACGCTTAGTATTGTTGAAACCTTTGCTGACAGTCTATTGCATGCACCAAGTACGAGATACATACATCGAAGAACATGCATACGCAATGACACTAAAAACTGCATGTCAAGTTCTACGATAGACGGCTACGAAAATTAGAACATGCATACACAATGACAATATCAACTGCACATCAAGTTCTACGATAAACGGCTGGGAAAGCTAGAACATGCATACGCAACGACAATAACAACTGCATGTCAAGTTCTATGACAGACAGCTAGGAAAATTAAAGTTAAAAGTTATAAGTATATTATTTTGTAAGTTAAAAAAAGCATACCAGCCAACACTGGATGATCAGTTATTTCTTTAGAGGAAAACAAAACGGATGTGCCAAAAGTGTCAGCCATTGCATGTCTTGACAGGATAAAGGCTGACTAGTCACCTACAGGTAGCGCCCGCCAAAAAATTCTCACCTCTCAAGATCATCCTTGTGTGTGTGTCAAAAAGACCTGACCTCTTAAGGCCACCCTTCAAGGTCAAACGCGGGCTCAAAGGACTGACTGCTCTGCATCACGTAAAAATTACCGGACGTTTTTTAGCTTACAAACATCAGATTGCTCATCACAAAAAGAACTAACGCCCGTCAAAAAGTCCTGACTTCTCAAGGTCCCCTTTAAAGGTCAAACGCGGGCTCAAAGGACGAAAAACTTCACATCACCCAACAATTACGGGCCCATTTCAAACTTAAACAGATCAAAATAATCCCCAGAGAAAGAGCTAGCGTCCGTCAAAAAGTCCTGACCTCTCAAGATCATCTTTCAAGATGAAACGCGGACTCAAAGGGCGGCTAACTCCATGTCATCCATAAACCACCGGCCGAATTTAAACTTAAAGACGTCAAAACCATCACCAGAGAACGAGCCAACGTCCGTCAAACAGTCCCCACCTCTGAAGGTCACCATTCAAGGTCAAACACTGGCTGAAAACACTGGGAACTTCATATCATCGAAAAATTGGAAGCCGGTTTTAAACTTGCAAACCTCAGGATATTCACCCCAGAAAAACTAGCGTACGTCAAAAAGTTCTGGCCTCTCAACGTCATCCTTAAATGCCAAATGTGGGTTCAAAGGATGGGGAGCTCGATATCATCCCAAAATCACAGGCCAGTTTTAAACTTGCATACATTATGATCTTCATCACAGAAAGATGTAGCGTCCGTCAAAAAGTCCTGGCCTCTCAAGGTCATACTTCAACGCCAAACACGGGCCGATATCACCACGCAGGTTGACCTTAAAAAACATGATTTTGGCGAACGCTGGATTTGACCAATGTTATTGTTCTAACGCTTAACGAGTCGAAATAAGATAGCAGCTTTAAGTGATCTTGAGTTCTCCGTCCTTTGAATCCGTGTTTTACTTTCAAGGGTGACCATGAAAGATCAGGACATTTTGACGGACGTTAGCTCATGCGCTTGTGAATACTTTGATGCTTACATTTTTGAAATCGGCTGGTACTTTAAGGGTGATTTATAGTTCCCGTCCATTCAGACCGCGTTTGACATTGCTGTATAACCTTGAGGCCAGGGCTTTTTGGCGGACGCTACATTTTTCCGTGGTGAATATCATAATGCATGCAAGTTTTAAACTGGCCGGTGATTTTGTGATGATATGGAGCTCCCCATCCTTTCGGCTCATGTTTGGCCTTAAAGGATGACCTCGAGAGGTCAGGACTTTTTGGTGGATGCCACTTCTTTCTGTGGCGAACATCCTGATGTTTGTGAATGTTTCAGATCGGCTCCTAACTTTTGTGATATGGAGTACCCCGTGCCTTTGTAGCCTGATTTCGACACGCGCCCGGGTGACAGGTTGGTTACCCTTGCTAGGGTAGGGGTTAAATTGACCCCCTAAGATCTCAGAAACTAAGACAGTTAAAGAAATCACATCCACAGGGTGTGTTGACCTGTACGTGAACTCACTTAGACCAAAGGTTGAGGTTCCTAAGTGACATCCTTCGGGCCAAATAAGGTCAACGGCAACAATAACAGCAGCTATCTGCAAAGGCATACGATGGATGATTTCAAAAATTTCGCTGCACTTAGAAGTATGCCAAACAAATCGAGACATAGTGTTGACCACCACCAGAGCCTTGCCTAGAGCGAGGGACGCCGCGTGAGAGCGAACTGAAGAAAAATGACTGGAGGTTGGGAGGCGCCACCACCTGCGGTCACATGACTTCCACAAACAAGTGTTTGGCTACTACACGGAAGACTCCTCAGAAAAGCGAACATGTTGCACGTGACAGCTAAACGGGTGAGGCGAACATGTTGTGCGTGACAACTAAACGGGAGCCATTACCCCCAATATCAGATCTCCGAGGTGAAGCAGGCAGTGCAGACCAACGACAACGACCCATGAGCCCCACCCCCCTCCCGGGAGCACGCGCCCCCGGCGGATACACTGACTCCAGTGGAGTGTTGGGACCCGACACCACCCCCACAAAACGAGGATCAGGCGCTGTAAGACGGCGCCATGAGGGAGTTCTTGCCCCCCCCCCCCCGCCGAAAAACACAAAGAACACTGATACAAAAGGAATATGACGCACGTCGTCACGATCTTTTAAGGAGCGTCAGCGACAGCAATCCTCATATAAGCGTTCAACGGCCATGACGCAGCCGGGTTCCCAGCGTGGGCCACCCATGTCAAAGTCCGAAACTCTGACCACCGGCCCATAACACCCCCGGGGATGGAGGTAACAGGGAGAGGGAGCAGGAGCTCACGTGCCGGCAAGGTCGCTGGTCCCTGAAGTGAACGGCTCGCGCCGACGACCAGTTACCGGAGCTTGGACCCGAGGGGGCGCTATTTCCTTACACCGACCGAAGCCAGTGCCCATGCGGGTTGACCTAGAGATGACATTCTCTGCCGGTGGAACCCATAGCGCCAGCGGACCAAACAAAGACCTTCAGCACTGAGGTCCTCAGCGGACCCAACAGACCCGATACACTGCTTATTGAGGTCCCCAGCGGGTCCAACGGACCCGCTACACCGCTTATTGAGGTCCTCAGCGGGCCCAACAGACCCGTTACACCGCTTATTGAGGTCCTCAGCGGGCCCAACAGACCCGTTACACCGCTTCTTGAGGTCCTCAGCGGGCCCAACAGACCCGTTACACCGCTGATTAAGGTGCTCAGCGGGCGCAAAAGACCTGTTACGGCGCTCAGTGAGCTCCTCGTATTGAGCTCTTATCGTATTGAGCTCTTATCACTCTCTTCTGCTCTGAGGTGGCTGGACCAACGCCAAGCGCAGTAACAGCGACATGAACTGCACCAGCGTCTCTGCTCCGAACCACCGCCTCTGGGCTGCACCACGGCCCCTGGGCTGCATTAGCGTCTCTGCTCCCCACTACTGTCCCTGCTCCACACCACCGCCCCTGGGCTGCATCAGCGCCTCTGCTCTGTTCCACGGCCTCTGGGCTGCACCAGCGTTTCTGCTCTGCATTGCCGTCCCTGCTCTGCACCGCCGTCCCTGAGCTGCTCCACGGCCTCTGGGCTGCACCACCGCCCCTGGACTGCACCACGGCCTCTGGGCTGCAACAGCGTCTCTGCTCTGCACCAAGGCCTCTGGGCTGCACTACCGTCCCTGCTCTGCACCCCCGTCCCTATTCTGCACCACGGCCTCTGGGCTGTACCAGTCTCTGCTCTGCACTACCGCCCCTGGACTGCACCACCGTCTGCAGGACGCCGCAATTCTTTGGTGGACACCGACCACTCTCCACGGTCGTCGGCAATAAAAGCAGCGAGGAACTGAGCCCAGACGTTTGACGTAGGTGCCGATTCCGTCCCCACTAACCTATTACAGAGCCTGAGGCCATCCCTTGCATTGGCTCACTGCGCGGCATGCTCGGATTATCGGCACGCACGTCGACCCTGGCCCGCCACTGACGGCCATACAGCCGGCCGGGCTCCCATGCCTGGCCTTCCGACCGCTGTTATCGGGGATGCTCACAGCCAACCCGGCCGATCGGACGGGCACCGCGGGGAGTCGAGCCCCGCACCCGGCCGCAACCCAGCATGGCCACTCGGCCACCGGAGCTCGACCACCAGACCGCTGTCCCAGCCGGTCCCAGCTGACCTGACCTGTTCCCAGCCGGCTGGTGGATCTCGCCGCCCCATCAGCCCTAAGCTGTAAGCGGCCAGCCACAGGCGGCCGCTGTCGCAGTGACCACGCATCGCCTGCAACAGAACAACACGACATTGCTTTCGATGACTATAACCCAAGTGAGAAAAAAAACCTAAAAAGGACATAATCATGTCAGGAAGCTCGGCAAAACATGTAAAAACTAGATATGTATGGCCTGAGGCAGGCCAGGCCACAGGACATGGCAACAAAATTTGCCACAGCAGATCTTTATTGGGTGTATGCGGAGCAAATGAGATACTCGTTTCTTTGCTATCAGAAAACAGATATAAGCCAAAACTTTGGATATAGGCAGTCATGGTGCCTATCAGAGCGGTGAAAAGGGAGATTTTTTAGAGTATGTTATAACTGTCAGTCACAATGCCGCTGCCCGCTGTGAATGTTGCCCACAGAGTTTACATGAATAGGGAGCATCCCGTATGGAAATAGACGCATCCAGACTTCTCCATAACGGAAGAAGAGAAACGTGGTATAACGTTCGTAATATAAACGTTCTTCTTTCTTGCCTCCTTTGCTATGCTGTAATAACCACACTCATGCCGCTTTGTCAGCGGCCTAACCGGCCACCAGAGCTGGGAGACCAGCTGTCCCGCCGGCCCCCGGCAAGTGGCAGAGCGGGGCGGGACAGCGGCCTGACCGGCTCCGGTCTATGCACGCCATCACGCCCCCAGCTTACGTGAGGTTATCCATTGATCCGTGACCTTCATCTTGGACGCCGCTGCAATGGCAGTCTTTAAGTTAGTACTGAGAAGATGCCCCGTGCGCCGCAGACCTCTGTCCACTATGTCACAATGATTTGTGGACTCCCACATCACCTGACAGGGAAGTTACCAACCACGCCCGGCAGTGAAATGCTTTGTCCAGCCCAATAACATCACTTTACATTGAGTGGAGATTAAATCACCAACAGCGTTGCGACTTCGAAAGAAAGTAGTAGAGCAATTTTTATTCGTGATCGTAATAAAACGTAATCCCAAGAATGCACAATGTTATGGGTCAGGCAAGCTGTGAGTCGAAGAGCCCACCTATCAACTATTTCCCTTAACACAAAACCTCTCAGTTCTCTCTAACAGACCCAAACAACATCAAAGGGATCGAACCGTGCTGTAACATCAATCACAAAACATGACACAATACTGTAGATAACGAAACTGTACATGTCTTGAACTGTACGTGAACTTACTTAGCCATCAATGAACGACATCGTTACATGTGGCCCCTGATCAGTCACGTCGGATCACGTGTGTGAAAATGACCGCTGCACTGGCACGCTTAGCTACATCAAGGACTTAACAAGCCACGTCAATGTGGCTCGTGCTCGTGCCGCCTTGAATATTGGCTAATGGCCAGAATTCCAAAACCACAAGATATGTGCCGTTCGGGCTTACATCGTGCTGCCTTCAAACGATCGGAACTGGCCACAGACATTACACCTAGACCCTCCTCAAGCTGTCTACTTCTAAAAACTGAACTCTGTTACACTTCACGCCGCACGAAGGAGACGAATACTCTCCAAATCCAGTACCTTCGTTCTATGCGACGACGCATGTGATCCCTGCCACATGTATAGATAGAATAGCGACCTCGCGAGCTCACTGGTGTATCCAGGAGAAATGCGAACAAAGCGCGCCGGCAGTAATGACGACCGACGTCCGTAAGCACCCAACGGCCCGAAGAGGCTGAGCTGTCCGAGCAGTCCCTATCTGAGCAGCCATTGCCGCTATGGTCGGCCCCCAGCACAGCGGGCCAAGTTGAGGCCACACCGCTGACATGAGCGCTGCTGGCACATTTTTCTGAAAAATCGTTGCTTTTTCAAATCACCCGCTTTGAGTTTCACCTCAGCCTTTTACGAGGCTCAGCACACCTTAACATGATCCGTGGATACCCGAACCGGATATTCCGATCGCAGCGCCGCCTCTGTTGGGCACAAACGCCCGCAGCGCCACCTATATAAATTTAACCCGACAGACGACTGGCTGTGGGGAGCTGTGGATCCCAACGTTATTCTTAACTGTTACTTATCTCTAAGCGCCTAACTCACATTAACATAACTCAGTTAATTAAATTACGCTATGCATGGTGGAAGGTCGACAGTCCAGCTGTTGTGCAGCCTCACGTGTGTATCAGTAACTATGGGGGAAGGAGGACGGGGGCGGGGAGGTGACGAGATAGACCGCTTGTCTTCCCACCAAGGCCAATAGACGAGCTCTGGGGCGTGACAGAGCAAAAGGGGACAACGGCGGTGACTGACAAGCTCCTCACAGACACAGCTGAGACACTGCCTTTACACAGCCTCCGGTCCGGAGGTACAGCTGAGACACCGCCTGCACACACCCATCGGTCGGAGGTACAGCTG
>NW_023597054.1:1780573-1799355 GCF_011947565.3 Pollicipes pollicipes
CCTGCGACAGCGGCCGCCTGTGGCTGGCCGCTTACAGCTTAGGGTTGATGGGGCGGCGAGATCCACCACCGGCTGGGAACAGGTCAGATCAGCTGGGACAGCTGGGACAGCGGCCCGGTGGTCGGGCTCCGGTGGCCGGGTGGCCATGCTGGGTTGCGGCCGGGTGCGGGGCTCGACTCCCCTCGCTGCCCGTCCGATCCGCCGGGGTGAGACGCGAGCGACGGCCCATATCCTCAGCTGCTGAGTGCGCTGTGAGCACCCCCGATAACAACAGTCGGAAGGCCAGGCATGGGAGCCCGGCCGGCTGTATGGCCGTCAGTGGCGGGCCGGGGTTGACGTGCGTATCGAGTGCCGATGCAGCCCGGCACGGCACTGCAGCCCATGCTGCCGCTGACGCCCACGGCTGGCGCACAGCTCGCCAGTAGCCGAGCGTGGCCAGAGCGGCGAGGAGCACAGGACGCCGGTGTAACCCGAGCTTGCCGCGGAGTTAGCCAATGCAAAGGGTGCTCTTGGGCTCGATCTCGTGAGGCCGTGGTGCAGCCCAGAGGCCGTGGAACAGAGCAGAGACACTGGTGCAGCCCAGGGGCGATGTCACGGAGCAGGGACAGTAGTGGGTAGGAGAGACGTTAATGCAGCTCAGAGGTGGTGGTTCGGAGGCGGCATCTGATCCTCGTTGCGGGGGTGGTGTCGGGTCCCAACGCACCACTGGAGTCAGTGTATCCGGGGGCACGTGCTCCCGGGAGGGGGGTGGGGACTCCTCATGGGTCGTTGGCGCTGGTCTGCACTGCCTGCTTCAACTCGGAGATCTGATATTGGGGTTATGGCTCCCGTTTAGTTCTTGCGTACAGCATGTTCGCCTCACCCGTTTAGCTGTCACGTACAACATATTGGCTTCTCCCGTTTAGCTGTCACGTACATGTTCGCCTTTCTGTGGACTCTTCGGTGTTGTAGCCAAACACTTGTTTGTGGAAGTCATGTGACCGCAGGTGGTGGCGCCTCCCAAGCTCCAGTCATGTTTCTTCAGCTCGCTCTCGCGCGGCGTGCCTCGCTCTAGGCAAGGCTCTGGTGGTGGTCAACACAAAGTCTCGATTCGTTTTGCATACTTCTAAGTGCGGCGAAATTTTAAAATCATCCATCTTATTTTTTTTTGTAGATAGCTGCTGTTATTGTAGCCGTTGACCTTATTTGACCCGAAGGCTGTCAGGTAGGAACCTCAAACTTTGTTCTAGGTGAGTTGATGTAGAGGTCAACACACCCTGTGAATTTGGTGTTTCTAACTGTTATTTTCTGAGATTTTAGGGGGTAGATTAACCCCTGCCCTAGCGAGGGTAACCAAGCTGTCACCCGGGCGCGTGTTAAAATGAGGCTACAAAGGCACGGGGAACTCCATATCACACGAAAATTAGAAGCCAATTTTAAACATTCAAACATCAGGATATTCACCACAGAAAGATGTAGCGTCCGCCAAAAAGTCCTGCCCGCTCGAGGTCATCCTTTAGGGCCAAACGTGGGCTGAAAGGATGGGGAGCTCCATATCATCACAAAATCACCGGCCGGCTTAAAACTTGCATGCATTATGATATTCACCACGGAAAGATGTAGCGTCCGCCAAAAAGTCCTGGCCCCAAGGTCATACTTCAGTGTCAAACGCGGTCTGAAAGGCCGGGAGCTTTAAATCACCCTTAAAGTACTGGCCGTTTTCAAAAATATAAGCATCAAAGTATTCACAAGCGCATGAGCTAACGTCCGTCAAAATGTCCTGATCTTTCATGGTCACCCTTGAAAGTAAAACGCGGATTCAAGGGACGGAGAACTCAAGATCACTTAAAAGCTACCATCTTATTTCGTCTCGTTAAGCGTTAGAACAGCGACATTGGTGAGATCCAGCGTTCGACAAAATCATGTTTTTTAAGGTCAACCTGCATGGTGATATCAGCCCGCGTTCGACATTGAAGTATGACCTTGAGAGGCCAGGACTTTTTGACGGGCGCTACATCTTTCTGTGGTGAAAATCATAATGCATGCAAGTTTAAAACTGGCCGATGATTTTGGGATGATATGGAGCTCCCCATCCTTTGAACCCACATGTGGCATTAAAGGATGACGTTGAGGGGTCAGAACTTTTTGACGGACGCTAGCTCTTCCTCGGGGGATTATTTTGCTCTCTTTAAGTCTAAAATGGGCCCGTAATTGTTGGGGGATATGGAGTTTTCCGTCCTTTGAGCCCGCGTTTGATCTTGAAGTGTGAAATTGAGAGGTCAGGATATTTTTGCGGACGCTAGCTCTTTCTGTGTTGAATGTTTTGATTATTGTAATTTAGAAATCTGCCGGTAAGTTTTGGGTGATATGGACTTCCCCGTCGTTTGGCCGCGCGCTTGACCTTGAAGGATGACCTTGAGAGGTGATACTTTTTTGACGGGCACTATCTGTAGGTGACTAGTCAGCCTTTATCCTGCCAAAACATGCAATGGTCGACACTTATGGCACATTTGTTTTGTTTTTCTCTATAGAAGTAACTGATCATCCAGTGTTGGCTGGTATGTTTTTTTTGTAATTTTGTAATTTTCCTAGCCTTTTGTCGTAGAACTTGACATACGGTTGTATTGTCATTGTGTATGCATGTTCTTTGATGTATTCATCTCGTATTTTGTGTATGCGATAGACTGTTAGCAAAGGTGTCACCAGTACGAAGCGTTCCATTCATTACACTGTGGTTGTCGTCTGTTCTCATCATTTGCTTGCAGTGTGACGCATTCTATGTCCACAATGTTTATCTCCCGTTTTTGTACGTGACTACTCAGCCCTTAATTCTGCCAACAGAGGGAGCTCTGGTCGACAGCCAGACGCCACCGGCGGCGGACGCCGACAACGACTGGTCGCCGTCCTCGTCCCCCTCGTCGGCATCGACATTACCAGCGCCAGCGGAGAAGGAGGCCTCGGAAGAGTGCGTCTGGCCTGGTGCGTCACCAGTTGTCCTCTATGTGTGTGACGGCAGACTGGATGTAAATGTGCTTTTGCCGCGGCTGGCATATCCGTGTGCTTACCCGGGCCGAGGCAAACTGATCATTCTGTGTTGCAGCGTGCAAGCCGCGGCAGGGCCGGCTTGCACGCAACGGCGCTGGGAAGCACCACAGGCACCCGTGCCGCCTACCGCCTTGCCGCGGCACCACCTACGCCAACCTTACGCGGCACATCAGGATGGTGCACCAGCGGGTAGGCGACGGATTGCATGCTGTGTGCGGTTGTTGCTTGCCTTCACTCGCTTGTGCGTGTATCTGCCCTCGATGCGTCGCGCATGTCCACAGCAGTTCCGTCTGCCTTGTCTTTTGAGCTGTCGACCTGAGTTTCAGCTTGCCGCACGCGCGCCGGAGGAGGCAAAGCGTCTCCGAGCCGCCGAGGCCGACTGCCCTCCAGCAGCGGCCAAGCGCACCCGGCCACGCTGGCGCTGCCCGTTCGGTGCCAGTGACGGGCAGCACCAGTGCCCGGCGGTGGTCATCAACCTAACACGACACCTGCGGGTGCAGTTCCCGGCAGGCAGCCATGAGGTACGTACCATCGCCATTGTCTCTGTCATCGTTCGGACGTGCGTTTCACTGTCTCAACACCGCGTGTTGTCGCCTTTTCGACGTGTTCGGTGTGGCATCGTGAACAGTCTGTCCACAGTTCCAACAAGCATACAGTAATGTGGAACGAATCGACCCCATGGTATCGGCGAAGCCTAAACAGCCGCGGGTGGGACTGGAGGCCATCTCGGACCGCTTTGCGATGTTCCTGCGTGGGGTCCGGGGTGGCTTCTGCAACGCAACAAATGTGCAGCGCCACATGCCGGCGGTAAGTGCCACCGATGCCGTTCTGCTTCCCATCTGCTTGCTGCCATCTGCTGTCACTCGTGTTTTGCGTGTCATCTTGTGTTAGCTTCGTCCGCCTTGTCCGCCCCATGCAGCGGGGCTCAGAGTTGTGCTGGCGGCCAGCTGTCGTGTCACGGCGGTGCGTAATGCAGCCTCGTTTGCAGCTCCATCTCCTGCTGCCAGAGCTGCTCCCAGGCCGCCGTGCGGACCAAACGGTGATGCCGAACATCATGGCGGCCCTCTCCTGCCCCCAGCTGGCCATGGAGGGGCCAGACGGCTGGCTGCAAGCACAACAGCGAGCCCGCAAGATGACAGCCGGCACGCTAAAATCTTCGATCCGCTGCTTGTCCCAGCTTATCACCTACAGCGCAATAGACAGCGAAAAATCTTGGTCTGCGGGCGTGGCTGCCGCGCATGCCGGTAAGTGCCATCAACAGGTGATGTGTCGATTGTGCAGTCTGTCAAGTCATCGTCACCGTTTGCTAATGACACGCAATTCACAGGCCATGCAGGAGCGGCTGACGGCATGGCAGCGCTCGATGAAACGTCACGATTGGGAGCAGCGCCGGCACCACGAAGCCCAGGCGGCACGCTTCGTCGACGTGCAAGTCCAGCAGCGCTTCCTGAGCGTAAGAGATTGTCTGCCGTTATGCGGTTGGGAGTAATGTTCATGTGTGGCGCTTGTCTCGTGATATATGTGTCAGTACCGTCCATGTCCCGTCTTAGCCCAGCTGCTGTCATTGTTCGGTGCGCATTGTGCTTGTGTGGTCGGGGCTGGATGACATCGTGTCAGTCTTGCATTTCATCAGCCGGCTTTTGACTGACAGTCCGAGTACGTCACCGCTCTGGCGGAGTGCCCGCCGGTCGGCGAGTTCCCGCCACTGCCGGCCGAGGCCCGCCAAGCGCGTGACGATCTGATGACAGTGCTCATGGTCCTCTGCGCCGGCCGGCCCAGCAACGTCACTGGCATTGCCGCCTCTTCGGTGCCCGAGGCCAGGGTGAGCAGGCTGGCTGGCCGACGTCTGACTGACTGTTGCGCGCCACTTGTTTTGCGTCGATCTGTCTGCTGTCTGTCGTGTCTGTTGCTGAAATGAGGGTTTGAACGGAACATCATGCGTGCCTGCAGATCGTCCGTCTAGATGGCCAGCTGCGCCGGCTCACCAAAAACTACAAGTTCAAAACGGCGGTCAGCGCTACCCTAGAGGTGGCCGTCAGCCCCAAGTTGTGGCGCCGGCTGCTGCACCACATCTCGGCGGAGTGACCGGTGCTGCTGACGCCGGACACCGCCAGCAGCGACAGGGTATGCACAGACACCGGGCAGCAGACGCCGGACCGATTACAGTGTTGTCAGGGTCAACCAGGTGCGCATTGCACCCTCACCTGTGTGATCAAGGTATTTGTTTTTTTACAGCTCTTCATCGGCACGGGCGGCGGCCCGATGTCCAGGAGTAGCGCCGCCAAGGCGTTCAAGGCGGCATGGCGGCGGGCCCTGCCGGACGGGGACGTCCCGACCTTACCGCCAGCGGCGCGTACTACGGCGCCGTCGTGAGTACGCCGGCGGCAGAGCCGGAGGCGCAGGGGTAAGTCCACACCTGCCAGCCTCTACTCTTCACGCCTCACCCGGTGTGTCACCCCAAGGTAGCCAACATGGCCAGTGTCGGTCGGTGTGTTTGCCCCGATGTGTCAATGTAGCCACCACATGCAGCCGTTCGTCATTATCAGCGATACTTGAACGAAACGCCGCGCTTTACGAGCTGACATATGTCTGGAGACGAATGCAGATGTGTCTGTTGCAGGAACGTGGCCGCGGCAATGGCCAACTCTGGCCACCGCTCGTCGCGTGTACGTCTTTGACGTCACTGGGAAAACTTCCCGTCTCGCCGGCATGGCTCGAGCGGCAGCGGCTGCGTGCCGCCGGCCAGTCAAGTAGCACCGTCTCCAGCCCCGAGTCGACGCGTGTCCCGGCGGCGACGACGTCGGCAGAGCACCAGTCAGCAGCAGTAGCAGCAGCAGCAGCAGCGACGAGGACGACCTGCCTGCCGACGGCGGCTCCATTGTGCCGCCCTCCGAGGCGGCCCTGCCGGTGGGGTGGCAGGAAGACGTGGTCGGACTTATGCCTGCCCGTCTCGCTGCTCAAAGTCAAACTTCGAAGGCATTTGTTTAAGGCCGTAAGTTAACCACGTTCGTGTACGGTGCCTGTTTTGTGACGTGTACACATAAATTGCATGCAAGTACGACTGATGTGTCGTTATATCATATGTTTAAGCAAAGTACTCATTGGTTGTGCGCTGCTGGCGGCTGTGTTTGGTACCTGCCTGTTTCAAGAGCACGCTTGATTGCTCACAGACGCACGGGAAGAACGTGTGCTTAAGAGGGAGAAAAAGAGAAAGAAGAGCGTTTGCAGTGACGACCCGCTGCCACCGTCGCCCAGCTCGCCTCTGGCTGCAAACCCGCCGCACGGACTCCTGGAGTGCGGTAGGTGTATGATGATTCTATCGTGTTATGTGACGGCCGTTCTGTTGGCATTTCATAAGCGCTGTTCTGTATGCGTTTCTTATATCGCGTGTTTATTAAGGGATGCGAGGTGATTCTGACATAAAAAGACATTCAATTGTTTTTCGCCGCAACGAGTCGCTGTTTAAGGTATAGCTGCTCGGGTACGGATATGGCTGCATCGCCAGAGCGAGATGAGGTTGGCGGGCCGCTGTCGTGTAATTGCAGTGCGTAATGCAGCCTCTGTTTGCAGATCCGTCTCCTGCTGCCGGCGCTGCTGCAAGGCCGCAGGACTGAGCACATCATGATGCCTCACATTGTGACAACCCTCGCCGGTCCCCGGCTGGCCATGGGGGAGACCAACGGCTGGCTCCAGAGACAGCAACGAGCTTACGCCATGGCAACCGGGACGCTTAAATCTGCCATCCTGTGCCTGTCTCAGTTGATTGCCTATGTGGCCATCGGCAGCGACAACCTGGGCCTCCAGGCGTGGCTGCCGCGCATGCCGGTAAGTGCTCTCCACAGCTGGCGTGCCGATTGTGCCGGCTGTCGCACCGCCGTCACCGTTCGCTTATGACATGCAATTCCCAGGCCATGGTGGAGCGGCTGGCAGCCTGGCAGCGGCCACTGCAGCGTGCTGACTGTGAGTGACGACGCCGCTGTGCTGACTCGGCCGACAGGGGCTTGGAGAAGAGGAAAAAGAAGCAACGCAAGGAGAAGAAACAAAAGCACCAAAAGAAGGAGAAGGCGGCGTTGACCCTTTACGAGCCGCAGTCGCCCCCCCCCCCCCTCCCCCCAGCTCGTCTCCGTCTTCAGACCGCCTCCCGGGCCTATGGACTGCGGTAAGTGTATCACAATTATGTCTCTTGTTTCGTGCCGCTTATTCTCCGACGACAGCTTTTGCGCACCTCTTTCTGTGTGTGTTTATATGTCGTGTGTTCATTAGCAGGCTACGCAGTGATTTAAACATTGAAAGCATTCATTTAAGCCCGTCATTCATCCTTGCTCGTTTACGGTGCTTGTTTTTTGGTGTTTATCGTTGGAGTGCATGCCTGCCTCACTGATGTCGCATTATGTCATGTTTTCCTGTTGAGTAGTTATCGGTTGTTCTTGGTTTGGGTGTTTTGTTTTGTATTGACGTGTTTGTTAAGCCTGCCCATGTTCCCACAGAGCCGGCTGCCGAAGAACGACCACAGTGCCCAGCCTGTGTCTCCCCGACGACTACTCGCGTATGGAGTGCGGTAAGCATGCCTGATGATACTATTTCTTTCCATGTTTTAACCGTTTCTGGTAGCAGTACATTGACTTACTATTGTGTGCATGCTCATTGAGGTATGCGTATTGTACGTTGTGGGTGCGTTAGACAATTGGGACGTTGTCAAAAAAGGAACTTAGAAAAAAGAAACGGTCACTTAGGAACCTCAAACTTTGTTCTAAGTGAGTTGATGTAGAGGTCAACACACCCTGTGAACTTGGTGTTTCTAACTGTTATTTTCTGAGATTTTAGGGGTTAGATTAACCCCTGCCCTAGCGAGGGTAACCAAGCTGTCACCCGGGCGCGTGTTAAAATGAGGCTACAAAGGCACGGGGAACTCCATATCATACAAAAATTAGAAGCCGATTTTAAACATTCAAACATCAGGATATTCACCACAGAAAGATGTAGCGTCCGCCAAAAAGTCCTGCCCGCTCGAGGTCATCCTTTAGGGCCAAACGTGGGCTGAAAGGATGGGGAGCTCCATATCATCACAAAATCACCGGCCGGCTTAAAACTTGCATGCATTATGATATTCACCACGGAAAGATGTAGCGTCCGCCAAAAAGTCCTGGCCCCAAGGTCATACTTCAGTGTCAAACGCGGTCTGAAAGGCCGGGAGCTTTAAATCACCCTTAAAGTACTGGCCGTTTTCAAAAATATAAGCATCAAAGTATTCACAAGCGCATGAGCTAACGTCCGTCAAAATGTCCTGATCTTTCATGGTCACCCTTGAAAGTAAAACGCGGATTCAAAGGACGGAGAACTCAAGATCACTTAAAAGGTACCATCTTATTTCGTCTCGTTAAGCGTTAGAACAGTGACATTGGTGAGATCCAGCGTTCGACAAAATCATGTTTTTTAAGGTCAACCTGCATGGTGATATCAGCCCGCGTTCGACATTGAAGTATGACCTTGAGAGGCCAGGACTTTTTGACGGGCGCTACATCTTTCTGTGGTGAAAATCATAATGCATGCAAGTTTAAAACTGGCCGATGATTTTGGGATGATGTGGAGCTCCCCATCCTTTGAACCCACATGTGGCATTAAAGGATGACGTTGAGAGGTCAGAACTTTTGATGGACGCTAGCTCCTTCTCGGGGGATTATTTTGCTCTCTTTAAGTCTAAAATGGGCCCGTAATTGTTGGGGATATGGAGTTTTCCGTCCTTTGAGCCCGCGTTTGATCTTGAAGTGTGAAATTGAGAGGTCAGGATATTTTTGCGGACGCTAGCTTTTTCTGTGTTGAATGTTTTGATTATTGTAATTTAGAAATCTCCCGGTAAGTTTTGGGTGATATGGACTTCCCCGTCGTTTGGCCGCGCGCTTGACCTTGAAGGATGATCTTGAGAGGTGATACTTTTTTGACGGGCACTATCTGTAGGTGACTAGTCAGCCTTTATCCTGCCAAAACATGCAATGGTCGACACTTATGGCACATTTGTTTTGTTTTCCTCTATAGAAGTAACTGATCATCCAGTGTTGGCTGGTATGTTTTTTTTGTAATTTTGTAATTTTCCTAGCCTTTTATCGTAGAACTTGACATACAGTTTGTATTGTCATTGTGTATGCATGTTCTTTGATGTAGGCATCTCGTATTTTGTGTATGCGATAGACTGTTAGCAAAGGTGTCACCAGTACGAAGCGTTCCATTCATTACACTGTGGTTGTCGTCTGTTCTCATCATTTGCCTGCAGTGTGACGCATTCTATGTCCACAATGTTTATCTCCCGTTTTTGTATGTGACTACTCAGCCCTTAATTCTGCCAACAGAGGGAGCTCTGGCCGACAGCCAGACGCCACCGGCGGCGGACGCCGACCCCGACTGGGCGCCGTCCTCGTCCCTCTCGTCAGCATCGACATAACCGGCGCCAGCGGAGAAGGAGGCCTCGGAAGAGGGTGACCGGCCCGGTACGTCACCAGTTGTCCTCTCTGTATGTGGCGACAGACTGGATGTAAATGTGCTTCTGCCGCAGCTGGCATATCCGTGTGCTTACCCGGGCCGTAGCAAACTGATCATTCTGTGTTGCAGCGTGCAAGCCGCGGCAGGGCCGGCTTGCACGCAGCGGGGCTGGGAAGCGCCACAGGCACCCGTGCCGCCTACCGCCGTGCCGCGGCACCACGTAAGCCATCCTGAAATGGCACATTAGGATGGTGCTTCCGCGGGTAGGCGACGGATTGCATGCTGTGTGCGGTTGTTGTTTGCCTTCACTCGCTTTTGCGTGTATCTGCCGTGGATGCGTCGCGCATGTCCACAGCGGTTCCGTCTGCCTTGTCTTTTCAGCTGTCGACTTGTGTTTCGGCTTGCCGCACGCGCGCCGGAGGAGGGAAAGCGTCTCCGAGCCGCCGAGGCCGACTGCCCTCCAGCTGCGCCCAAGCGCACCCGGCCACGCTGGCGCTGCCCGTTCGGTGCCAGTGACGGGCAGCACCAGTGCCCGGCGGTGGTCATCAACCTAACACGACACCTGCGGGTGCAGTTCCCGGCAGGCAGCCATGAGGTGCGTACCATCGCCATTGTCTCTGTCATCGTTTGGACGTGCGTTTCACTGTCTCAACACCGCGTGTTGTCGCCTTTTCGACGTGTTCGGTGTGGCATCGTGAACAGTCTGTCCACAGTTCCAACAAGCATACAGTAATGTGGAACGAATCGACCCCATGGTATCGGCGAAGCCTAAACAGCCGCGGGTGGGACTGGAGGCCATCTCGGACCGCTTCGCGATGTTCTTGCGTGGGGTCCGGGGTGGCTTCCGCAACGCAACAAATGTGCAGCGCCACATGCGGGCGGTAAGTGCCACCGATGCCGGTCTGCTTCCCATCTGCTTGCTGCCATCCGTTGTCACTCGTGTTTTGCGTGTCATCTTGTGTTAGTTTCGTCCGCCTTATCCGTCTCATGCAGCGGGGCTCAGAGTTGTGCTGGCGGCCAGCTGTCGTGTCACGGCGGTGCGTAATGCAGCCTCGTTTGCAGCTCCATCTCCTGCTGCCAGAGCTGCTCCCAGGCCGCCGTGCGGACCAAATGGTGATGCCGAACATCATGGCGGCCCTCTCCGGCCCCCAGCTGGCCATGGACGGGCCATACGTCTGGCCATACGGCCATGCGGCTTAGCCCAGCTGCTGTCATTGTTCGGTGCGCATTGTGCTGGCGTGGTCGTGGCTGGATGTCATCGTGTCAGTCTTGTGTTTAATCAGCCGTCTTT
Organism: Pollicipes pollicipes; assembly: GCF_011947565.3. Taxonomy (NCBI): domain Eukaryota; kingdom Metazoa; phylum Arthropoda; class Thecostraca; order Pollicipedomorpha; family Pollicipedidae; genus Pollicipes; species Pollicipes pollicipes. The sequence continues at coordinate 1,791,363 of NW_023597054.1, forward strand.
TGACTGACAGTCCGAGTATGTCACCGCTCTGGCGGAGTGCCCGCCGGTCGGCGAGTTCCCGCCACTGCCGGCCGAGGCCCGCCAAGCGCGTGACGATCTGATGACAGTGCTCATGGTCCTCTGCGCCGGCCGGCCCAGCCACGTCACCGGCATCGCCGCCTCTTCGGTGCCCGGGGCCAGGGTGAGCAGGCTGGCTGACTGACTTGACTGACTTCAGCCTGATTGAAGGGTGACGTTCAGAGGTCAGGACTTGTTGACGGACGCTAGCTCTTTCTGTGTTGAATGTTTTGATTATTGTAAGTTTAAAATCAGCCGGTAATTTCTGGGTGATATGGAATAGTCATATGTGCTTTGAGGCCGCGTCAGACCTTTAAGGGTGACCTTGAGACGCCATGACTTTGTGACCGACGCTAGCTCTTTCTGTGATGAATGTTTTGATCTTGGTGAGCTAAAAATCGGCCCGTAAATTATTGATGATGTGGAGCTCCTCGTACTTTGAGCTTGCGTTTGACCTTGAGGGGTGACTTAGAGATCAGGACTTTCTGACGGAGGCTAGTTCTTTCTGTGATGAATGTTCTGATGCTCGTAAGTTAGAAATCGGCCAGTAATTTTTGGGTGATACGGAGCTCCCAGTTCTTTGAGCTCGTTTTTTTTCCTTGGAGGGTGACCTTGAGAGATCAGGACTTTTACACGGACGCTAGTTTGTGCTGTGTTGAATGTTGTGACATTTGCAAGTTGAAAATCGGCCGGTAATTTTTGGGTGATTTCGAGTTCTCAGTCCTTTGACCCAACTTATGACATTGAAGGTCGCATGATATTGCAAAATAAGGGTCATTTTTTGTGTTGTCATGCCACAATTGACCTTGAAGCCAGTGGCCAGGGAGAGCCAGTCGGTGTCCCGTCACTTTTGTCGGCTCTGGACATACGCTCCATGTATTTAGACAGGGCTGCAGCCCAGCCGGTACCTACGAGTTCTCCGGTTGCGACGTGAACCACATCGCCTGGGAGAGCCTCCCTCGAAACAAAAATAATCAGATTGCAGCCACTTTGTTTCGGTTGACCTGGTGTTCTTCGTTTTAATGGTAAATGTCGCAATGTGTAACTGAAACAAAAAACAATTCTACCGGTATTTTGGTTCTCCCGGTAATGAGTCAGGGGTGGATCCAGAGAGAGTGGTCACTGGGCCGTGGCCTCCTCGGGCCCCGAAAGGGCCCCATAGCTGGCCGAACAGATGCAGTTTCTTCAAACACAAAACAACAAAATTTCTCTGAACTCCCAGGCCACCAGGGACATTTGTAAGCGAAAGCGATTGGCCTAAGGGAACAGAGAAAAAATATTCAATTTGAAAAACGTCAATGGAAAATTATAAGCCTTGTTACATTGCCCAGGGTCCTATGCTGTTTCCGGGGACCTATATGCCCACTTGCAGAGTCGTTTCGATCGTTAAGGAGCTTTCCACGTTAGCCTTGACTGCTTTGCGTTTGCTCGGAGGGCCCTGCACTGTTGCTGTGCTGTTCCTGCTGGCGTGCCGGGGCGCTCTTGACAATCAGAGGCCTTCTACGTATTTGTTTTCAGTCTCCAGAAACGCTTTGTGGCTATAGACGGGGAGCCATATGTCTAGCTACCCGGGTATTCTCGGTTGCTCGGGGGCCATTAACGTTGGTTTCGTTTCACCTACCGACACACTCGCGATATGCTCATGGCCCTCCATGTTGGTCTAGGGCGTTACTAATTCTGTCACTTGCTTAGGGTCCTACGTTCCTGTCGGGGCCCATCTGTTAACCTGCTTACCAAATGTATTCCTATGTGCTCTGAATGTTTTGACCTCTTCTAGCATTTAACCTTATGGTCGTGGAAAATATCCATTGTGCAACATTAAAGTCTATGTTTTGCTCATGTTCCCTGTGTCGTTTTACTACTTGATAAGTTGTTTAGAGCCCTGTGAAGTATGTTTCGAATTATATTGTGCTACGTAGAGGTTGTATGCGCAGATTCGCTGTATAGAATTATACCAGAATTGGTGGGCTTGATCACAGATCCGTTTCTAACGTTGTGCGATTGTTCCTCTGTTCTACCGTCACTGGCGTATCCAAATGTGAACCCCTTTTCTGTATGCTCCACTGTCAAGGCTGAATTGGGTAAATGAATTGGCTTAACACTACCTGACATCGGTAAACACTTGCTTTGAAAAATCCAACATATCTTTAGAAAGGCGAAACTACGCGTACGCACAGCTTAGAACGACAAGAAGCTAAATAACTCTCTAGGTTTACGAAACCAAGTGTAAACTGTGCTAAACTGTGCAAACATGGGAGGTACATAGTCTATGTCGGGGAGTCCATGCGCCCTTTTCGTTTGCGTTGCAATGAATACCTGCGAGATGCTCAAAACGAAACAGAATAGAAACGAACCTTTTCGGCGACCATCTTTTGAGAGAACACGCTGAGGCTAAAATCCAGGGAAGTATGGACTCTTTAACCCTTTTCGAGCTCAAAGTTATCTTCAAAGCACGAGATCATGCAGACAGGAAAAATGGTGAATCCATTTTGATGGGAAGTTGGCGACCAGACTTTAAGTTCAGGAATCATCATGCACGATGATGTGAATGTGACTAGCGTCTTGACGTGTTATGCGTCCCGGCTTAAGTTCGCTTTGATGTACCGCGTGGCGAGACGCTTGATACACGATGTCTGTTTAGTTGAAGTCGTTTGCATGTAAAAGTGATGTGTGATGCGAGATGCTTATTTACTTGAAATCGCCTGCGGAAGTAAATGATATGTTATGCGTGCTGCCTGTTAAATTGAACTCATTTGCATGCACACGTATTTTTCGTGTATTTTAATTCCCAGTTAGATGTGCACTGTATCATAAAAAATGATCGACAATTGCTTCTTGTGTGATCCCCTGCATGTTAGTGATCTGTAAAAACTGTGGCTTGCCTCGAAAAAAAAACACTCGAAAAGTTGAATAGGATCGGCAGTCATTTTTAAGTTGTTACCGATTTTCTTTTAGATAAAGGTATGCTGTCGAAATGTCACATATATCTCTTCATTTTCTTCTGTGCTTTTTGAGGAATAAAGCTTTAATACTGCTTCATTCATATGCATAATGTTACTCGCAAGTGCACTTTACCAGCTACGAAGCCCTGCCATCATGTCGGTAATGATGCCAGCATGTCGTCTACATAACAGTTTAAACGTAATGTAAGGATCCTGTCCGGTCACTAAGGCCAGTGTGGATCAAAGTCCTGCCATAACACTAAGTCAACTTCAGTTAGAACTGCGTTGGGAGCTATGGCTAAATGCCTATCTTGTAGATGAATGGTGTGCAGGGTTGATATGTGGCCGTGTATGCAACTCCCGCAATGGAAAGAGCGTTCGTTGCAATTGTTGAAGGGCGGGGCCGCCAGCACCGTCTCGCTTGCATGGGATTGTGTCGCGGCACGAATCGCCCCCCGGCCGAGTTGCTCTGCTGCCGGCGGAGTATCACATGCCTGCCGCCGTCGGCAACTACGAAGCCCGCCCCGTACCTACCCGCGAACAAGAAACAGACTCGAACTCAGTTAGTGGCCTACACCGGGGAGTTCAGTTGAAATCGCCGGCCGCGACAGGGTCCGGTACCTGCCAGTCATACAAGCGATTTCAGACAGCAAAACGAAGGTGATGCAGGTGACTTTGTGGACTGGGGCACATCTCAATTGGTGCTTGGGAGTTGCCATGTCACCTACGCCACCTTTTTTCCTCTCTCCTCTCCCTATTCTTACCTTTCCACCCACATCCCTTAACCAACAAGGACCGGGTTTTGAGGCGCCCATCGTAATGTGCCTGATTGCTTTAAGACGCGTTTTAATTTATGTCGACTTGACGCAACGTGCCCTGCACAGCCGGCATAGTCTGTATTCGCGCCCTTTAGCCCATGAGCGCGCGTAAAATCGCCCGTTGGTATTCAAACTAGTTTGACCGTGTCAGCTCCTCTCTACGCGTTGCAATCAACCGAACAGTGCGCGACTGTGGGCGTGGCTCAGTGACGTGGTACTGTCACGTGGTGTGGCGCGACATCGTCGGTTGGGATGATCCAAACCCTGGCATGACCTTTTTTGTCGTTTTTCGCTTGCAATTACCACCATGGTGACCAATTGCCCCCAGATTTAACTTAGTTATGATTGCGAAACATACGACTATCCTATAGATCAAACATGCGTCTATACGGACACTGGCAGGTGTAATGAAGGCATTTGATGATAATTGTCGCGGTTTCAAGTGTTAAGCATGTAGCAAACGCAGCTAGGCTTGACATAACGGCCTCTGATCAACCGGGTGCGCGGCGCACGGTACGGTCCCGGCACCAAGTGCACTGGGCGGGCACACATGACGCCGCACCACTCTTCACCGGAGAAGACGAGAAGAAGAAGGGAAGAGAAGAGGACCAAAAGAAGATACCACAGATCTACCAAAAGAGACCACCGATGACAAGCTCAGAAGACAGCGACGTGTCTTGTCGCCTTTTTAAAAGGCGCTTGGAACGTAGCGAAGAGCTGTTGTTGATTGCCTGTCTCAGTTGATTGCCTATGTGGCCATCGGCAGCGACAACCTGGGCCTCGAGGCGTGGCTGCTGCGCATGCCGGTAAGTGCTCTCCACAGCTGGCGTGCCCATTGTGCCGGCTGTCGCACCACCGTCACCGTTCGCTTATGACATGCAATTCCCTGGCCATGGTGGAGCGGCTGGCAGCCTGGCAGCGGTCACTGCAGCGTGCTGACTCTGAGCGACGACGCCATTGTGCTGACTCGGCCGACAGGGGCTTGGAGAAGAGGAAAAAGAAGCAACAAAGGGAGAAGAAGCAGAAGCACCAGAAGAAAGAGAAGGCAGCGTTAACTCTTGATGAGCCGTAGTCGTCGTCCCCCCCCCCCCCCCCCCCCAGCTCGTCTCCGTCTTCTGCCCGCCTCCCGGGCCTATGGATTGCGGTAAGTGTATCACAACTATGTCTCTTGCTTCGTGCCGCTTATTCTCCAACGACAGCTTTTTCGCACCTTTTTCTGTGTGTGTTGGCCCGTGTTGTTGTCAACATCAAAGGCATTCATTTAAGCCCGTCATTCATCCTCGCTCGTTTACGGTGCTTGGTTTTTGGTGTTTGTCGTTGGAGTGCATGCCTGCCTCACTGATGTCGCATTATGTCATGTTTTCCTGTTACGTAGTTATCGGTTGTTCTTGGTTTGGGTGTTTTGTTCGGTATTGACGTGTTTGTTAAGCCTGTCCATGTTCCCACAGAGCCGGCTGCCGAAGAACGGCCACCGCTACCCAGCCTGTGTCTCCCCGACGACTACTCGCCTATGGAGTACGGTAAGCATGCCTGATGATACTATTTCTTTCCATGTTTTAACCGTCTCTAGTAGCAGTACATTGACTTACTATTGTGTGCATGCTCAATGAGGTATGCGTATTGTACGTTGTGGGTGCGTTAGACAATTGGAAAGTTGTCACAAAAGGAAGGGGTCGTTTGATGCGCTGCTGTTTTCATGTGTTATAGTCATTGCCCTTAAATTAGATGCTGTATTTTTTCGATGTTTATTCCGTTTTCCGGTATGCGACTAGTCATCCTTTCATTCTAGCAAGACATCCGATGGCCGACACTTATGGCACATGTGATATGTTTTCATCTAAAGAGGTTACTGATCATCCATTGCTGGCTGGTATGCTTTTTTTAGTTGCTTCATAAGCATGCCTATTTGCTCACAGAGCCGGCTGCTGACGAACGGCCGCCGCCTTCCACCTGGTCGCCCCCGTGTTTGACGACTCTTCCATTGAGCACGGTAAGCGTGTTCAATGGCGTCATTACTTTAAGTTTTTCCTAGCCGTCTGTTGTAGAATTTGACATGTAGTTGTTACTGTCGTTGTGTATGCATGTTTTAATTGTCCTAGCCGTCTATCGCAGAACTTGAGATGCAGGTGTTATTGTCATTGTATATGCATGTTCTTTGATTATGTATCTCGTATTTTGTTTATGCGATAGGCTGTTAGCAAAGGTGTCACCAATACGAAGCGTTCGACTCATTACACTGTGGTTGTCGTCTGTTCTGATCATTTGCCTACAGTGTGACGCGTGCTATGTCCACAATGTTTATTTCCTGTTTTTGTATGTGACTACTCAGCGCTTAATTCTGCCAACAGAGGGAGCTCTGGCCGACAGCCAGACGCCACCGGCGGCGGACGCCGACCCCGACTGGGCGCCGTCCTCGTCCCCCTCGTCGGCATCGACATAACCGGCGCCAGCGGAGAAGGAGGCCTCGGAAGAGGTTGACCGGCCCGGTCCGTGTCCAGCTCTCCTCTATGTGTGTGGCGGTAGACTGGATGTAAATGTGCTTCTGCCGCAGCTGCCATATCCGTGTGCTTACCCGTGTCAAACGGATCATTCTTTGTTGCAGCGTGTAAGCCGCGGCAGGGCCGGCCACGCAGCGGCGCTGGGAAGCGCCACAGGCACCCGTGCCGCCTACCGCCGTGCCACGGCACCACGTACGCCATCCTGAAACGGCACATCAGGATGGTGCACCCGCGGGTAGGCGACGGATTGCATGCTGTGTGCGCTTCTTGCTTGCCTTTGCTCGCTTGTGCGTGTCTCTGCCGCCGATGCGTCACACATGTCCACAGCTGTGCTGTCGGCCTTATCTTTCCAGCAGTCTGTTTGTGTTTCAGCTTGCCGCACGCGAGGTACTGCGGGCTAAATGCCCGCGAGCCGCCGAGGCCCATTGCCCTCCACCAGCGCACAAGTGCACCCAGGTCCGCTGGCGCTGCCCGCTCGGTGCCACCGACGGGCGGCACCAGTGCCCGGCGGTTGTGGTGAATATATCACGACACGTTCGGGTGCACTTCCCTGCAGGCAGTCAGGAGGTGCGTACCATCGCCGTTGTTTCTGTCATTGTTTGGACGTGCGTTTCACTGTCTCAACATCGCGTGATGTCGGCTTTTCGGCGTGTTCGGTGTGGCATCGTGAACCGTCCGTCCACAGTTCCAACAAGCGTACGACAGTGCGGAGCGAGCTGACCCCATGTCATCGAGCAAGCCCGAAAAGCCGCTGGTTGGACTGGAGGCCATCTCGGACCACTTCGTTACATTTGATGATAATGATTACAGAGATATTTTAACCATCTCTGGTGGCAGTACATTGACTTACTATTGTGTGTAAAATCACAATTTTACGGCAGACTGTGTGTAAACACAGACAGTGTGTGACGGCAGACTGGATGTAAATGTGCTTTTGCCGCAGCTGGCATATCCGTGTGCTTACCCGGGCCGTAGCAAACTGATCATTCTGTGTTGCAGCGTGCAAGCCGCGACAGGGCCGGCCTCGCAGCGCCGCCTCGAATCGTCAGAGGCACGCGTGCCGCCTGCCGCCGTGCCGCGGCGCCACCTACGCCAACCTTACGGGGCACATCAGGATGGTGCACCAGCGGGTAGGCGACGGATTGCATGCTGTGTGCGGTTGTTGTTCGCCTACACTCGCTTGTGCGTGTATCTCCCGGTGATGCGTCATGCATGTCCACAGCAGTGCCGTCTGCCTTATCTTTTCAACTGTCGATTTGTGTTTCAGCTTGCCGCACGCGCGCCGGAGGAGGCAAAGCGTCTCCGAGTCGCCGAGGCCGACTGCCCTCCAGCAGCGGCCAAGCGCACCCGGACACGCTGGTCCGCCCGTTCGGCGCCAGTGACGGGCAGCACCAGTGCCCGGCGGTGGTCATCAACCTAACACGACACCTGCGGGTGGCAGTTCCCGGCAGGCAGCCAGGAGGTGCGTACCATCGCCATTGTTTCTGTCATCGTTCGGACGTGCGTCTCACTGTCTCAACACCGCGTGTTGTCGGCTTTTCGGCGTGTTCGGTGTGGCATCGTGAACCGTCCGTCCACAGTTCCAACAATGCTGGCTATGGCTATGCTGGCTATGGCTATGTGACGTTGCTGGGCCGGCCGGCGCAGAGGACCATGAGCACTGTCATCAGAATCGTCA
>NW_023597054.1:1800355-1807097 GCF_011947565.3 Pollicipes pollicipes
TGGAGCAGCCGCAGCCACCTCGCTGCTGACAGCCGTCTTAAGTGTCGAGGTGGCCGATTTACTGAATCTGTAATTCTTGACGAGGCCACGCTCTTGCCATCGAGGTCGACAGTCTACAGTGTCTACACACATAGTGGCTCGTTCAAACCATCACTCCGACAAAAGACACGACATACAGGAGAACAGTCTACGCAAAACGAATGGCGCGCACAGTCAGTCAGACATCGGCCAGCCAGCCTGCTCACCCTGGCCTCGGGCACCGAAAGAGCGGCTATGCCAGTGACGTGGCTGGGCCGGCCGGCCGCAGAGGACCATGAGCACTGTCATCAGATCGTCACGCGCTTGGCGGGCCTCGACCGGCAGTGGCGGGAACTCGCCGACCGGCGGGCACTCCGCCAGAGCGGTGACGTACTCGGACTGTCGGTCAAAAGACGGCTGATGAAATGAAAGACTGACACGATGTCACCCAACAACGACCACGCCAGCACAATGCGCACCGAACAATGACAGCAGCTGGCTAAGACGGGACACGGACGGTACTGACACATATATCACGAGACAAGCGACATACATGAACATTACTCCCACCCACAGAGCGGCGGCCAATATAACACCCTCAGGAAGCACTGCTGGATCTCTAGGCCGACGACGCGTGCCGCCTGGGCTTCATGGTGACGGCGCCGCTCCCAATCGTCACGCTTCATGGAGCGCTGCCAGGCTGCCAGCCGCTCCAGCATGGCCTGTGAATTGCCAGGCATTAGCGAACGGTGACGGTCGCGCGTAGGACTGCACAGTCGGTACGCCAGCTGTTGATGGCACTTACCGGCATGCGCGGCAGCCACGCCAGGAGGCCTGAGTTGTCACAGTCCAGTGTTACGTACGTGATCAACTGGGACAGGCAGCGGATGGCCGATTTAAATAACCCGGCTGTCATCATGTGCGCTCTGTGCTGTCTTTGCAGCCAGCCGTCGGGCCCCTCCATGGCCAGCTGGGGGCCGACGAGGGCCGCCATGATGTGAGACATCATTAGCTGCTCCGCACGGCCGCCTGGCAGCAGCTGCGGCAGCAGGAGACGGAGCTGCAACTGAGCCTGCATTAGGCACTCCAAGTATATGACAGCTCGCCGCCAGCACAATTCTGGGCCCCGCTGCATGACACGGACAAGGCGTACGAAAATAACGCAAGATGACACGCGAAACACGAGTGACAACAGATGACAGTAAGTAAATGGAAGCAGACCGGCATCGGTGGCACTTGCCGCCCGCATGTGCCGCTGCACCTTCTTCCGGTTGCAAAAGCCACCCCGGACCCCACACAGGAATGTAACGAACTGGTCCGAGATGGCCTCCAGTCCAACCAGCCGCTTTTCGGGCTTGCTCGATGACGTGGGGTCAGCTCGCTCCGCACTGCCGTACGCTTGTTGGAACTGTGGACGGACGGTTCACGATGCCACACCGAACACGCCGAAAAGCCGACAGCACGCGATGTTGAGACAATGAAACGCTCATGTCCCAAACAATGACAGAAACAACGGCGCTGGTACCTACCTCATGACTGCCTGCAGGAAGTGGACCCCGAACTGTGTCGTGATATATTCACCACAACCGCCGGGCACTGGTGCCGCCCGTCGGTGGCACCGAGCGGGCAGCGCCAGCGGGCCTGGGTGCACTTGGGCGCTGGCGGAGGGCAACTGGGCCTCGGCGGCTCGCGGGCGTTTAGCCAGCTCTACCGCGCGTGCGGCAAGCTGAAACACAAACAGACTGCTGGAAAGATAAGGCCGACAGCACAGCTGTGGACATGTGTGACGCATCGGCGGCAGAGACACGCACAAGCGAGCAAGGCAAGCAAGAAGCGCACACAGCATGCAATCCGTCGCCTACCCGCGGGTGCACCATCCTGATGTGCCTGTTTCAGGATGGCGTACGTGGTGCCGTGGCACGGCGGTAGGCGGCACGGGTGCCTGTGGAGCTTCCCAGCGCCGCTGCGTGGCCGGCCCTGCCGCGGCTTACACGCTGCAACACAGAATGATCAGTTTGACACGGGCAAGCACACGGACATGCCAGCTGCGGCAGAAGCACATTTACATCCAGTCTGCCGCCACACACAGAGAGGAGAGCTGGACACGTACCGGGCCGGTCAACCTCTTCCGAGGCCTCCTTCTCCGCTGGCGCCGGTTATGTCGATGCCGACGAGGGGGACGAGGACGGCGCCCAGTCGGGGTCGGCGTCCGCCGCCGGTGGCGTCTGGCTGTCGGCCAGAGCTCCCTCTGTTGGCAGAATTAAGGGCTGAGTAGTCTCGTATAAAAACGGGAAATAAACATGACGATAACAACTGCATCTCAAGTTCTATGGTAGACGGCTAGGACAATAAAAACATGCATACATAATGACAATAACAACTGCATGTCAAATTCTACAATAGACAGCTAGGACAAACTTAAAGTAATGACGCCATTGAACACGTTTACCGTGCTCAATGGGAGAGTCGTCAAACACGGGGGCGACCAGGTGGACGGCGGCGGCCGTTCGTCAGCAGCCGGCTCTGTGAGCAAATAGGCACGCTTATGAAGCAACTAAAAAAAGCATATCAGCCAACAATGGATGATCAGTAACCCTTTTAGATGAAAACATATCACATGTGCCATAAGTGTCGGCCATCGGATGTCTTGGCAAAATGAAAGGCTGACTAGACGCATACCGGAAAACGGAATAAACGTCGAAAACATAGAGCAACTATTTTAAGGGCAATGACTATAACATGAAAACAGCAGCGCATCAAACGACCCCTTCCTTTTTTGACAACTTCCCAATTGTCTAACGCACCCACAACGTACAATACGCATACCTCAATGAGCATGCACACAATAGTAAGTCAATGTACTGCTACCAGAAACGGTTAAAACATGGAAAGAAATAGTATCATCAGGCATGCTTACCGTACTCCATAGGCGAGTAGTCGTCGGAGAGACACAGGCTGGGCAGCGGTGGCCGTTCTTCGGCAGCCGGCTCCGTGGGAACATGGGCAGGCTTAACAAACACGTCAATAAAGAACAAAACACCCAAACCAAGAACAACCGATAACTACTCAACAGGAAAACATGACATAATGCGACATCAGTGAGGCAGGCATGCACTCCAACGATAAACACCAAAAACCAAGCACTGTAAACGAGCAAGGATGAATGACGGGCTTAAATGAATGCTTCCAATGTTTAAATCACTGCGTTGCCTGCTAATGAACACACGACATATAAACACACACAGAAAGAGGTGCGCAAAAGCTGTCGTCGGAGAATAAGCGGCACGAAACAAGAGACATAATTGTGATACACTTACCGCAGTCCATAGGCCCGGGAGGCGGTCTGAAGACGGAGACGAGCTGGGGGGAGGGGGGGGGGGGGGCGACTGCGGCTCGTAAATGGTCAACGCCGCCTTCTCCTTCTTCTGGTGCTTCTGCTTCTTCTCCTTGCGTTGCTTCTTTTTCCTCTTCTCCAAGCCCCTGTCGGCCGAGTCAGCACAGTGGCGTCGTCGCTCACAGTCAGCACGCTGCAGTGGCCGCTGCCAGGCTGCCAGCTGCTCCACCATGGCCTGGGAATTGCATGTCATAAGCGAACGGTGACGGTGGTGCGACAGCCGGCACAATCGGCACGCCAGCTGTGGAGAGCACTTACCGGCATGCGCGGCAGCCACGCCTGGAGGCCCAGGTTGTCGCTGCCGATGGCCACATAGGCAATCAACTGAGACAGGTACCGGATGGCAGATTTAATCGTCCCGGCTGTCATGGCGTGAGCTCGTTGCTGCCTCTGGAGTCAGCCGTTGGCCTCCCCCATGGCCAGCCGGGGACCGGCGAGGGCTGTCATAATGTGAGGCATCATGATGTGCTCAGTCGTGCGGCCCTCCAGCAGCGCCGGCAGCAGGAGACGGATCTGCAAACAGAGGCTGCATTACGCACTGCAATTACACGACAGCCGCCCGCCAGCCTCATCTCGCTCTGGCGATGCAGCCATATCCGTACCCGAGCAGCTATACCTTAAACAGCGACTCGTTGCGGCGAAAAACAATTGAATGCCTTTTATGTCAGAATCACTTCGCATCCCTTAATAAACACGCGATATTAGAAACGCATACAGAACCGCGCTTATGAAATGTCAACAGAACGGCCGGCACATAACAAGATAGAATCACCATACACCTACCGCACTCCAGGAGTCCGTGCGGCGGGTTTGCAGCCAGAGGCGGGCTGGGCGACGGCGGAAGCGGGTCGTGACTGCAAACGCTCTTCTTTCTCTTTTCCCCGTTCTTTAAGCACACGTTCTTCCCGTGCGGTCCGTCTGTGAGCAAATAAGCGTGCGCTTGAAACAGGCAGGTACCAAACACAGCGGCCAGCAGCGCACAACCAATAAGCACTTTACTTGAACACATGACATAACGACACATCAGTCGTACTTGCATGCAATTTACGTGTACACGTCACAAAACAGGCACCGTACACGAACGTGGTTAAATTACGGCCTTAAACAAATGCCTTCGAAGTTTGACTTTGAGCAGCGAGACGGGCAGGCATAAGGCCGACCACGTCTTCCTGCCACCCCACCGGCAGGGCCGCCTCGGAGGGCGGCACAATGGAGCCGCCGTCGGCCGGCAGGTCGTCCTCGTCGCTGCTGCTGCTGCTGCTGCTGCTGACTGGTGCTCTGCCGACGTCGTCGCCGCCGGGACACGCGTCGACTGGGGGCTGGAGCCGGTGCTACTTGACTGGCCGGCGGCACGCAGCCTCTGCCGCTAGAGCCATGCCGGCGAGACGGGACGTTTTCCCCGTGACGTCAAAGACGTACACGCGACGAGCGGTGGCCACAGAGTGGGCCATTGCCCCGGCCACGTCCCTGCAACAGACACATTTGCATTCGTCTCAAGACATATGTCAGCTCGTAAAGCGCGGCGTTTCGTTTAAGTATCGCTGACAATGACGAACGGCTGCATGTGGTGGCTACATTGACACATCGGGGCAAACACACCGACACTGGCCATGTTGGCTACCTTGGGGTGACACACCGGGTGAGGCGTGAAGAGTAGAGGCTGGCAGGTGTGGACTTATCCCTGCGCCTCCGGCTCTGACGCCGCCGTACTCACGACGGTGCCGTAGTGTACGCCGCTGGCGGCAAGGTCGGGACGTCCCCGTCCGGCAGGGCCCGCCGCCATGCCGCCTTGAACGCCTTGGCGGCGCTACTGCTGGGCATCGGGCCGCCGCCCGTGCCGATGAAGAGCTGTAAAAAAACAAATAGCTTGATCACAGAGGTGAGGGTGCAAAGCGCACCTGGTTGACCCTGACAACACTGTAATCGGTCCGGCGTCTGCTGCCCGGTGTCTGTGCATACCCTGTCGCTGCTGGCGGTGTCCGGCGTCAGCAGCACCGGTCACTCCGCCGAGATGTGGTGCAGCAGCCGGCGCCACAACTTGGGGCTGACGGCCACCTCTAGGGTAGCGCTGGCCGCCGTTTTGAACTTGTAGCTTTTGGTGAGCCGGCGCAGCTGGCCATCTAGACGGACGATCTGCAGACACGCATGATGTTCCGTTCAAACCATCATTTCAGCAACAGACACGGCAGACAGTAGACAGATCGACGCAAAACAAGTGGCGCGCAACAGTGAGTCAGACATCGGCCTGCCAGCCTCCTCACCCTGGCCTCGGGCACCGAAGAGGCGGCGATGCCAGTGACGTGGCTGGGCCGGCCGGCGCAGAGGACCATGAGCACTGTCATCAGATCGTCACGCGCTTGGCGGGCCTCGGCCGGCAGTGGCGGGAACTCGCCGACCGGCGGGCACTCCGCCAGAGCGGTGACGTACTCGGACTGTCAGTCAAAAGACGGCTGATTAAACACAAGACTGACACGATGTCATCCAGCCACGACCACGCCAGCACAATGCGCACCGAACAATGACAGCAGCTGGGCTAAGCCGCATGGCCGTATGGCCAGACGTATGGCCCGTCCATGGCCAGCTGGGGGCCGGAGAGGGCCGCCATGATGTTCGGCATCACCATTTGGTCCGCACGGCGGCCTGGGAGCAGCTCTGGCAGCAGGAGATGGAGCTGCAAACGAGGCTGCATTACGCACCGCCGTGACACGACAGCTGGCCGCCAGCACAACTCTGAGCCCCGCTGCATGAGACGGATAAGGCGGACGAAGCAAACACAAGATGACACGCGAAACACGAGTGACAACGGATGGCAGCAAGCAGATGGGAAGCAGACCGGCATCGGTGGCACTTACCGCCCGCATGTGGCGCTGCACATTTGTTGCGTTGCAGAAGCCACCCCGGACCCCACGCAGGAACATCGCGAAGCGGTCCGAGATGGCCTCCAGTCCCACCCGCGGCTGTTTAGGCTTCGCCGATACCATGGGGTCGATTCGTTCCACATTACTGTATGCTTGTTGGAACTGTGGACAGACTGTTCACGATGCCACACCGAACACGTCGAAAAGGCGACAACACGCGGTGTTGAGACAGTGAAACGCACGTCCGAACGATGACAGAGACAATGGCGATGGTACGTACCTCATGGCTGCCTGCCGGGAACTGCACCCGCAGGTGTCGTGTTAGGTTGATGACCACCGCCGGGCACTGGTGCTGCCCGTCACTGGCGCCGAACGGGCAGCGCCAGCGTGGCCGGGTGCGCTTGGCCGCTGCTGGAGGGCAGTCGGCCTCGGCGGCTCGGAGACGCTTTGCCTCCTCCGGCGCGCGTGCGGC
>NW_023597054.1:1808097-1823414 GCF_011947565.3 Pollicipes pollicipes
AGCGGCTGTCAGCAGCGAGCTGTGGCTCTGCGGCTGCTCCACTTCACATCAGTGGAGCGGCTGGCGCTGCTCACACCGGACGCCACCAGCAGCGACCGGGTATGTACAAAGACTGTTCGGCAGGCGCCGGACCGATTAGTGTTGTCAGGGTCAACCACGTGCGTTTTGCACCCTCACCAGTGTGGTTCAACTGTGTCTCTTTCCACAGGTCTTGATGGCCACGGGCGGCAGCCCGCTGGCAAGTAGCAGCGCCGCCAAGGCCTTCAAGGTGGCGTGGCGGTGTGCCGGTCAGGACGTGGACGTCCCCGATCTGACAGCCAGCGGCGTGTGCTACGGCGTCCTTGTGGGCACGGCGGCGGCGGAGCCGGAGGCGCAGGGGTAAGTGCACACCCGCCAGCCTCTTCGGTCTTCACGTTTCACTCGGTATCCGAGGTAGCCAACATCGCCAATGCCGGTGTGGTTGTGCAGCCGCGGTGTGTCAATGTCCTGTATTGAATCAGCCGTGTGTTCGCCGACGGTGGCAGCACGTCACCGCCATCACGGTCTCACGGCCGGCCGGCGGGGTGCCGCGCGTCGTAACGGATCAGGAGCGGCGACAGCACCAGGCGTGATATCATGTCAGCAGCGGATCAGGAGGGGGTCACGGGCGGTCACAGAGGCCTAGTCGGGCCATCGCAGGGTCGAGCATGGCCACAGAGGCCTAGTCGGGCCATCGCAGGGTCGAGTGTGGCCACAGGGGCCTTGTCGGGCCATTGCAGGGTCGAGCGTGGTCACAGGGGCCTAGTCGGGCCATTGCAGGGTCGAGCGTGGCCACAGAGGCCTAGTCGGGCCATCGTAGGGTCGAGCGTGGCCACAGAGGCCTAGTCGGGCCAGCGGTGTTTCGTGTGGGAGAGTCTCCTGACGTGTCCCACACTGTGGCTTGCAGTTTGTCTGGTGGTCTAAAAACAGCTGGTCTCCCATCTCTGGTGGCCGGTCAGGCCACTGACACAGCCGCATGGGAGTGGTTATTGCAGCGTAGCAAAAGAGGCAACGACGAAGAACGTTTATGTTACGAACGTTATATGTTACATCTATGTTATATGTTACGGATGTTATATGACGTTCTCTGCTTTCGTTATGGCGAAATCTGGATGCGTCTATTTCGATACGGGATGATCCCTATTCATGCATACTGTGTGGGCATCATGTTTATTCACAGCGGGCAGTGGCATTGTGACTGACAGTTGTAACGTACTCTAAAGAAATCTCCCTTTTCACCGCTCATGTCTCCCCGCTGAACAGTGGCACTGGATGCGCGTCAACAAGAGCTGCGGCGTGGCGGGGCACCCCGAGGCACAGATCCGGTTATTGAGTGTCACGGCGAGCGATTCCCGAGAAGTCGGTACTTTCATGGCAGCAGACACAGGTTCTCGACGAGTTCCCTGTCAGTTACTTTCATGACAGCAGACATAGGTTTTCGACGAATTCCCTGTCCGTTACTTCCGTGACAACAGACACAGTTCCTCGACGAGTTCCCTGTCGGTTACTTTTACGACAGCAGACACAGATTCTCGACGAGATCCGTCGTCACTCGGCAAATAAGTGAAAAATTCCTCCTCATAGGGTGTTGCTTTACATCTAAGGTCGGCAATTCTAGGACGCTGCCCGTCACTCTTCCGCTGCAGCTGACTGACGTTGGTGTTTAGACGGACGCCGGGCGTATGCTGGTCTTGTTGGCGTCTTGAGTGAGTGACTGCAGAGGAACACCAGGTCGCTTCGTTGTTCACCTGGAGCTCGCTGCTCTGCCGCATGACGTTGAACCGAGGCGCGCTTGGAAAGTCTCAGTGTCGCCTTCTCGTCAGCGCCGGTGGCCCTTACTGAAACTGGCTGTTCACCGACCACGAGTAATGACTGGGGACTCCCCGGCCTAGAGAACTGGCCCCCGGCCACTTCTCGCTCTAGGACTTGTCGCTCTTGCTCCTATCGGCGTGCTATTCGGTATCGCTCATCTTTGTCTCAACTTCGTTCCGTACTTTTTCATTAAAGGGACTAGCCTCCTGTCGTAGGGGGACATTATTGTATATAAGGCATTATTAATGAATTTGTCAAATGAGGTTTTTACAAGGTGGAGCTATTTCTGCGTAAAAGGCTGGGGGAAACTGAGAGCGGGCGGTTTGAAAAAGCAATGATCTTTTCAGCCTAAACTGCCAGCAGCGCTCATGTCAGCGTGTGGCCTCAACTTGGCCCGCTGTGCTAGGGCCGACCATAGCGGCAGTGGCTGCTCAGATAGGGACTGCTCGGACCGCTCAGCCTCCTCGGGCCGTTGGGTGCTTGCGGACGTCGGTCGTCATTACTGCCGGCGCGCTTTGTTCGCATTTCTCCTGCGATGCACCAGTGAGCTCGCGAGGTCGCTATTCTATCTATACATGGGGCAGTGATCACATGCTTCGTCGCATAGAACGAAGATACTGGGTTTGGAGAGCATTCGTCTCCTTCGTGCGGCGTGAAGTGTAACAGAGTTCAGTTGTTGAGAAATAGACAGCTTGAGGAGGGTCTAGGTGCAATGTCTGTGGCCAGTTCCGATCGTTTGAAGGCAGCACGATGTAAGCCCGAACGGCACATATCTTGTGGTTTTGGAATTCCTGGCCATTAGCCAATATTCAAGGCGGCACGAGCACGAGCCACATTGACGTGGCTTGTTATGTCCTTGGTGTAGCTAAGCGTGCCAGTGCAGCGGTCATTTTCACACACGTGATCCGACGTAACTGATCAGGGGCCACATGTAACGATGTAGTTCATTGATGGCTAAGTAAGTTCACGTACAGTTCAAGACATGTACAGTTTCGTAATCTACAGTATTGTGGCATGTTTTGTGATTGATATTACAGCACGGTTTGATCCCTTTGATGTTTGGTCTGTTAGAGAGAACTGAGAGGTTTTGTGGTCAGGAAAGTAGTGAACGTGTGCTCTTCGACTGACAGCTGCCTAAGCCCTAACATGGGCATTCTTGGGATTACGTTTATTACGATCATGAAATTAACATTGTTCTGTTTTCCGCCGAAATCGAACTGCCTGTAGGCGGTTTAATCTTCAATTTAAAGTGATGTTATTGGGCTGCACAAAGCATTTCACTGCCGGGCGTGGTTGGTAACTTCCCTGTCAGGTGATGTGGGAGTCCACAAATCATTGACATAGTGGACAGAGGTCTGCGATGCACGGGGCATCTTCTCGGTACTAACTTAAAGACTGCCAGTGCAGCGGCGTCCAAGCTGAAGGTCACGGGTCATTGGATGACCTCACGTTGTAAGCTAGGGACGTGATGGCGTGCATAGACCAGAGCCGGGTTACCCTCGGGGAATCATTGATGTGGAGGTCTGCGCGCAGATTGCTGGCAATGGATTTGACGACCGCAGAGTCGACTCGAGAGGTCACCCAACTCCTGCAGCAGGTTAAGCATCGCATGACATTGCGTAGCAGGTTAGGAAACACATGCCATTACGTAGCAGGTAAGGGAGGGCACGACATTACGTCGCAGGTTAAGGAACCACCAGACGGTCACATTCCAATCAAAGTCACGCGTATGTAGTCGATGTTCTTACTGCTGGGTGAAACATTCTTTCTTTCTTTCTTGATTCATTTAGCTATGCTCCACAATCTTGTGCTGTCCCGCCGCGCTCTGCCACTTGCCGGGGGCCGGCGGGACAGCTGGTCTCCCAGCTCTGGTGGCCGGTCAGGCCGCTGTCCCGCCCCGCTCTGCCACTTGCCGGGTGCCGGCGGGACAGCTGGTCTCCCAGCTCTGGTGGCCGGTCAGGCCGCTGACACAGCGGCATGAGTGGTTTTTGCAGCGTAGCGACGAAGAACGTTTATGTTACGAACGTTATATCACGTTTTCCTGCTTCCGTTATGGAGAAATCTGGATGCGTCTATTTCCATACGGGATGCTCCCTATTCATGTATACTCTGTGGGCAACATTCACAGCGGGCAGTGGCATTGTGACTGACAGTTATCACGTACTCTTAAAAAATCTCCCTTTTCACCGCTCCAATAGGCGCCATGACTGCCTATGTCCAAAGTGTTGGCTTAGATCTGTTTTCTGATAACAAAGAAACGAGCGTCTCATTTGCTCCGTATGCACCTAATAAAGATCTGCTTTGGCAAGTTCTGTTGCCATGTCCTGTGGCTTCCTCTGCCCGCGGCCATACATATCTAGTTTTGATGTTTTGCCGAGCTGCCTGACATGATTCTGTCCATTTTTAGTTTTTTTCTCATGTGGGTTATAGTCATTGATAGCAACGTCGGCGTGTTCTGTTGCATGCGATGCGTGGTCACGTGAGCTACGAGCTCCTGCTCCCTCTCCCTGTTACCTCCATCCTCGGGGGTGTTTTGGGCGAGTGGTCAGAGTTTTGGACTTTGACATGGGTGGCCCACGCTGGGATCCCGGCTACGCCATGGCCGTTGAGCGCCAATATGATGATTGTTGTCACTGACGCTCCTTAAAGATCGTGACTACGTGCGTCGCTGATCCTTTTGTATCGGTGATTTTTTTTGTTTTTTCGGGGGTCCAACAACTCCCTCATGGCGCCGTCTTACAGCGTCTGATCCTCGTTTGGTGGGGGTGGTGTCGGGTCCCAACGCTCCACTGGAGTCAGTGCATCCGGGGGCGCGTACTCCCGGGAGGAATGGGTGGGGGGGGGGGGCCTCGTGGGTCGTTGGCGCTGGTCTGCACTGCCTGCTTCACCTCGGAGATCTGATATTGGGGGTAATGGCTCCCGTTTAGTTGTCACGTACAACATGTTCGCTTCACCCGTTTAGTTGTCACGTGCAACATGTTCGCTTCACCCGTTTAGCTGTCACGTGCAAGATATTTGTTTTTCTGAGGACTCTTCGGTGTTGTAGCCAAACACTTGGTTGTGGAAGCCATGTGACCTCAGGTGGTGGCGCATCCCAATTCCAGTCACCCATTTTCAGGTCGCTCTCGCCTTGCGTGCTCCGCTGTAGGCAAGGCTCTGGTGGTGGTCAGCACTAAGTCTCGACTCGTTTTGCATGCTTCTAAGTCCGGTGAAGCTCTTGGAATAGTCCATCGTATGTTTCTTCAGCTGGCTGCCGTCATTGTAGCCGTCATGCTTGCTTCGTGTCGTGCTGTGCTCATCGTGTTATGAAACTGGTGGACTGGCAAGCTTTTGATGCATCCTTCAAACGTTGAAAAACGCAGGCTTGCTCTGTTGTGTTTTTTTTCCCGGGAGGAAATATTCCAAGTTCGTACATGTTGAGGCAGAGGCAAGCATCCGACACGATGGAATTACCTCAGTAAGGGCTATCGGTGGACCTTAAGTGCAAAACACTTTCCTAGAAATGTCGCCGTTTAGTAAATAATTTTATCGATCCCCACTAGGGGACGGGGTGATGTACTGGTAGTAGTCATGCCTGCCAAATGTGTCTTACGAAATGGCGCGAGTTTGCGGAACCCGGATATTGTGTTTTTTACCGTGTTGTGGTGTGTTTGTATAATGGGCCGCGATGTTATATTTTTGGTGGCATCTACGTTTTGGTTATTGCATTATTCTCAAGTTAATGGATTCCCAGCCGTATTTTCGCCATATCTAGAATCGCAGCCAAAGTTCCTGCACCATGTAGCATGAAGTGTGATGCTTATTCGATATCCGTAAATTTCACATAAGTTCCATCACATACGTACACGACCCGCCTCTGTCTTTATTTGTCCTGCATCCACGCGAAGCCCTACTCGTCTGGCCCTGTTGCATGCATCACTGGACCGAAAGGCATCCCCGTCCGCACGCCGGGCACATCCCCCGCAAAGGGGTCGCTGTGTGGGATGAGGCTTAGTGTTTGGGTCCCCAGCAGCGTTTAGCTCTGCTCCGCCGTTTTCCATTATCCTTCATTCCATAGCCCTGAAATGGTCGTTATCGGCCGAAAAAGCTCAAGTCCTAGTAACCAAATAACCAAATCCTTTTGGAAGCATCGGCTCAACGCATCAGCCGAGTTGCAAGCCAGTCGTACGTCGATGCCACGAACTGTGCCGACCTGCGGCGGACACGAATAACTCGGTGGTCATGCTATTTCATCGTGAGCAAGGAAAGAGCCAAATCCACGCTGTCTCCGTGACGTTAGGCGTGTCGGTGTGACCTTGAAATATCCTGCACGAAATAGTACAAGTTCATGAGCGTCGAGCTCAGAAACAAGGTGTGAAAAAAATGGCCCGGCTGCGAATTGCACTTCGCGGCTTTCAAACGTGCTACCTCAAACTCGTACAAATGTTGAACACTGTATTACACTGGCAGTGTTCTAGCAGGTCGCCTTGTGGTTGATAGAAGTTGCACTAGACCACTATCGAAACGTAGTGTTTCATGTTTCTTGTCTCGATGTCTTACACCATTTTGTTCAAGAAGAGGAAGATCGCTGCCAAGATGCCGCTGTCAGCACGTGACTGACGCTCTGTGAGGGGCGGCACCGGAGCCGGGCGGCGGCTGGGGGGAGCCGAGCGGTGCACGGCCGACGGCCTGGTGACCGACTGCGGCCGGGGTGGGCCGCACCGGCCGATGGATGGCACGTGATGGATTCAGCGAAGTCAGTTTGTAGGGGATCTTCCAAATTGATGCAACAACGGAGTGTTAGACAAAGCTATACATGCTGGAGATGCTTTCTTAGGCAACACGACAATTGAATGAAGAAATTCCATTTATCTGTGATCAGGTATGGTCAGACCAATGTCAAACCAGCCTGCTTTCCTTTTCTAGGGCTTGCTGTACCGGGTAGTTTTTGGTGCTCATTTCGAATTTTTGATAACACGAACCGCACTACAAATCTTCCATGATGTGCCTAATGGTCAGCATGGGCCACTGATCTAAAATGACTCAGGTCAGTATTTTGTTATTTTTTAGCAAACTGCTAGCGTAATATTTGTCGCTGATTCAAATGTAAAGATCGAAGAAGTCTGGTATGATTTCAGTCAGCATGACCTTCGAAAGGTCAATCTGGGCCACTGACCCTAAATGAGCATGTGACCTTTTGCTTAGGCCAGGCCTCCTTGTTCTGGGGCGCTTCGGAGACCAACTTGAATCTGACCTTGTTCGACCCTATTTGACCCGAGGACTGTGACTTAGAAACCTCAAATTTTGGCCTAGTGAGTTCACGTACAGTTTAACACAGCCTGTGAATTTGGTGCATCTAACTGTATTTGTTCCTGAGATCTCAGAGGGTCAAATTAACCCCCACCCCAGCGAGGGTAACCAACCTGTCAGCCGGGGTGTGTTAAAGTCAGGCTACCGCGCGCCACTCGTGGGCATGGCCCGGTCACGTGGTATGGCGCAGCATCGGTTGAGGCTATTGAATGCCGGCGCAGGCTAAAGCTCTGCGGTTGTCCGCCCCTGCGCATCTACACCCACCCCACCGTTGTCCAGTCTCCATCCGGAAGCCTTATTTTCATTTCTGGCCGAGAAGATCAATCGAAATAACATTGACGCCAGGGCCAGCCACTTCACGAAAGTCTCCTCAAGAATGTGGGAAGCTGGCAAGAAAACGAAGAGGCCTGGGCTTGGCGCCTCCACCAAAGTCGTATCCAGCTGTCGGCGGCCGACGCTATCCGCAAGAAGACGGTTTCACAGCCACCAGCGGCGGCTGTGTAGACGACTGAGGAGAAGAAGAAGAAAATGGCGGGGAGAGAAAAAACTGCGGGCTCTGGAACAGAAGAAGAACCTGGACAATGAGAGTGCGTACGAGCCGCCGCCGCCGCCGCCGCCGGCATCCAGCTCGCCGCTCGCCGCCAGTCCGCCGCACGGGCTTATGGACTACGGTAAGTGTGTCTGATAGTTATGTGCCTTGTCGTGTGCCGGCCATCATCTTACGACGATTTGGGCGCCGTTATTTGTGTATGCGCTTTGTGGGGCGTATGTGTATTAGCTGGTGATAAAGGTATTAAGTAAATGTATGCATTTACTTCAGGCAGTCATCCTACTACGTCTCCGGCGTCCGTGGCGTCCGTGTAGCGGCGTGACCTACTGCTTTAATTTGTTGGTCTTGTGGCCGAGTTGGTCGCAAGACAATGACTGACTTACCGCTAGTTCGCAGGACTTCATTTCAGGGTCGTGGACGTGGACGAGGCGATCCGCGATCAGGCCCAGCGGGCACGGTCTCGGGACCACCCCAGACGGGGCGTGAGGCCGGAGCGGGGCTGATGCTCCATCCAAGCCGCACACCACATCATAGCCGTAGCCGTTGCCCGTGCGGTGCCAGCCCGCAGCCCTGGACCGGCTCCGTCGCCCGGCCAGGCTCTTCGTGGAGCAACGCGGCGCGCTGTTTGGGAACAGCAATACCGCGGCGCGCATTTAGGAACAGCCATGTGGGGGCGCGCTGTGTAGGAACAGCCATGTCGGGGCGCGCTTGTTTAAGATCAGCCATGTCGCGGTGCGCTGTGTAGTAACAGCCATGTCGCGGCGCGCTGTGTAGTAACAGCCATGTCGGGGCGCGCTGTTTAACATCAGCCATACCGCGGCGCGCTGTGTAGGAACAGCCATGTCGCGGCGCGCTGTGTAGGAACAGCCATGTCGCGGTGCGCGCCTTGACGGTGGGTGAGGACCGGACGCTGGACCTGACTTTGGGGCGACACCGGATTGTTTGGCGGTGGATACGCCGGGCGGGTTGCGTGGGCGACGGCCTCCGAGGCGACGCAGGCCGGGACTGGGGCCGGCTGCTCGATGCCGCGGTAAGGCTGAGGACGGACCGGGACTGGCCGCCTTCGCTGTCATGAGCGTGGGTGGGCCGGCCCTGATCCGGAGAACGAACCAGCAGGCGCGGCTGCTGCTGCTCCTGCGCGGACAGAACCCGGCTCTAGTGGAGCCCTTGTAGGACGCCCTGCCGCCCGCGTTGTCAGCGGATGTGAAACTACCTCCGCATGCTGACGCGTATAACTACCGGTGTCTGCCCGGTCATCATGAGCGTCGAGCCGGGAGGAGGGGCTGGCTGCCTTCCGCAAGCCGCCTGCCGCCGTGCCAGGCAACACCTAGCCAACCTAACGCAGCAAATTAGAATGGCTCTCCAGCAGGCAGGCGACCGGTTGCATGCTGTGTGCCGCTCTTGCTTGTCTTTGGCTGTTTTGACTGCTTCCGTATTGACTTGTTTGTGAAGCCTGCCCATGTTCCCACAGAGCCGGCTGCCGAAGAACGGCCACCGCTGTCCAGCCTGTGTCTCCCCGACGACTACTCGCCTATGGAGTACGGTAAGCATGCCTGATGATACTATTTCTTTCGATGTTTTAACCATCTCTGGTAGCAGTACATTGACTTACTATTGTGTGTAAAAGCACAATTCTACGGCAGACTGTGTGTAAACACAGACAGTGTGTGACGGCAGACTGGATGTAAATGTGCTTCTGCCGCAGCTGGCATACCCGCGTGCTTGCCCGGGCCGTAGCAACCTGATCATTCTGTGTTGCAGCGTGCAAGCCGCGGCAGGGCCGGCTTGCACGCAGCGGCGCTGGGAAGCGCCACAGGCACCCGTGGCGCCTGCCGCCGTGCCACGGCACCACGTACGCCATCCTGAAACGGCACATCAGGATGGTGCACCCGCGGGTAAGCGACGGATTGCATGCTGTGTGCGGTTGTTGTTCGCCTTCACTCGCTTGTGCGTGTATCTGCCGTCGATGCGTCGCGCATGTCCACAGCAGTTCCGTCTGCCTTGTCTTTTCAGCTGTCGACTTGTGTTTCAGCTTGCCGCACGCGCGCCGGAGGAGGCAAAGCGTCTCCGAGTCGCCGAGGCCGACTGCCCTCCAGCAGCGGCCAAGCGCACCCGGCCACGCTGGCGCTGCCCGTTCGGCGCCAGTGACGGGCAGCACCAGTGCCCGGCGGTGGTCATCAACCTAACACGACACCTGCGGGTGCAGTTCCCGGCAGGCAGCCATGAGGTGCGTACCATCGCCATTGTCTCTGTCATCGTTTGGACGTGCGTTTCACTGTCTCAACACCGCGTGTTGTCGCCTTTTCGACGTGTTCGGTGTGGCATCGTGAACCGTCTGTCCACAGTTCCAACAAGCATGCAGTAATGTGGAACGAATCGACCCCATGGTATCGGCGAAGCCTAAACAGCCGCGGGTGGGACTGGAGGCCATCTCGGACCGCTTCGCGATGTTCCTGCGTGGGGTCCGGGGTGGCTTCTGCAACGCAACAAACGTGCAGCGCCACATGCGGGCGGTAAGTGCCACCGATGCCGGTCTGCTTCCCATCTGCTTGCTGCCATCCGTTGTCACTCGTGTTTTGCGTGTCATCTTGTGTTAGCTTCGTCCGCCTTATCCGTCTCATGCAGCGGGGCTCAGAGTTGTGCTGGCGGCCAGCTGTCGTGTCACGGCGGTGCGTAATGCAGCCTCGTTTGCAGCTCCATCTCCTGCTGCCAGAGCTGCTCCCAGGCCGCCGTGCGGACCAAATGGTGATGCCGAACATCATGGCGGCCCTCTCCGGCCCCCAGCTGGCCATGGAGGGGCCCGACGGCTGGCTGCAAGCACAACAGCGAGCCCGCAAGATGACAGCCGGCACGCTAAAATCTTCGATCCGCTGCTCGTCCCAGCTTATCACCTACTCCGCAATAGACTGCGAAAATCTTGGTCTGCGGGCGTGGCTGCCGCGCATGCCGGTAAGTGCCATCAACAGGTGATGTGTCGATTGTGCAGTCTGTCACGTCATCGTCACCGTTCGCTAATGACACGCAATTCACAGGCCATGCAGGAGCGGCTGACGGCATGGCAGCGCTCGATGAAACGTCACGATTGGGAGCAGCCGAGGCCCGCCAAGCGCGTGACGATCTGATGACAGTGCTCATGCTCTTCTTCGCCGGCCGGCCCAGCCAAGTCACTGGCATCGCCGCCTCTTCGGTGCCCGAGGCCACGGTGAGCAGGCTGGCTGGCCGATGTCTGACTGACTGTTGCGCGCCACTTGTTTTGCGTCGATCTGTCTGCTGTCTGTCGTGTCTGTTGCTGAAATGATGGTTTGAACGGAACATCATGCGTGTCTGCAGATCGTCCGTCTCGATGGCCAGCTGCGCCGGCTCACCAAAAACTACAAGTTCAAAACAGCGGCCAGCGCTACCTTATAGGTGGCCGTCAGCCCCAAGTTGTGGCGCCGGCTGCTGCACCACATCTCGGCGGAGTGACCGGTGCTGCTGACGCCGGACACCGCCAGCAGCGACAGGGTATGCACAGACACCGGGCAGCAGACGCCGGACCGATTACAGTGTTGTCAGGGTCAACCAGGTGCGCTTTGCACCCTCACCTCTGTGATCAAGCTGTTTGTTTTTTTCACAGCTCTTCATCGGCACGGGCGGCGGCCCGATGTCCAGCAGTAGCGCCGCCAAGGCGTTCAAGGCGGTATGGCGGCGGGCCCTGCCGGACGGGGACGTCCCCGACCTTACCGCCAGCGGCGCGCACTACGGCACCGTCGTGAGTACGGCGGCGGCAGAGCCGGAGGCGCAGGGGTAAGTGCACACCTGCCAGCCTCTACTCTTCACGCCTCACCCGGTGTGTCACCCCAAGGTAGCCAACATGGCCAGTGTCGGTCGGTGTGTTTGCCCCGATGTGTCAATGTAGCCACCACATGCAGCCGTTCGTCATTGTCAGCGATACTTGAACGAAACGCCGCGCTTTACGAGCTGACATATGTCTGGGGCCGAATGCAAATGTGTCCGTTGCAGGGACGTGGCCACGGCAATGGCCCACTCTGTGGCCACCGCTCGTCGCGTGTACGTCTTTGACGTCACGGGGAAAACGTCCCGTCTCGCCGGCATGGCTCTAGCGGCAGCGGCTGCGTGCCGCCGGCCAGTCAAGTAGCACCGGCTCCAGCCCCCCAGTCGACGCGTGTCTCGGCGGCGACGACGTTGGCAGAGCACCAGTCAGCAGCAGCAGCAGCAGCAGCAGCAGCGACGAGGACGACCTGCCGGCCGACGGCGGCTCCATTGTGCCGCCCTCCGAGGCGGCCCTGCCGGTGGGGTGGCAGGAAGACGTGGTCGGCCTTATGCCTGCCCGTCTCGCTGCTCAAAGTCAAACTTCGAAGGCATTTGTTTAAGGCCGTAATTTAACCACGTTCGTGTACGGTGCCTGTTTTGTGACGTGTACACGTAACTTGCATGCAAGTACGACTGATGTGTCGTTATGTCATGTGTTCAAGTAAAGTACTTATTGGTTATGCGCTGCTGGCGGCTGTGTTTGGTACCTGCCTGTTTCAAGGGCACGCTTATTTGTTCACAGACGGACCGGACGGGAAGAACGTGTGCTTAAAGAAGGAGAAAAAAAGAAAAAAGACCGTTTGCAGTGACGACCCGCTGCCGCCGCTGCCCAGCCCGCCTCTCGCTGCAAAACCGCCGCACGGACTCTTGGAGTGCGGTAGGTGTATGATGATTATATCGTGTTATGTGACTGCCGTTCTCTTGATATTTCATAAGCGCTGTTCTGTATGCGTTTCTTATATCGCGTGTTTATTAAGGGATACGAAGTGATTCTGACATAAAAAGCATTCGATTGTTTTTCGCCGCAACTAGTCGCTGTTTAAGGTATAGCTGCTCAGGTACGGATATGGCTGCATCGCCAGAGCGAGATGAGGCTGGCGGGCGGCTGTCGTGTAATTGCAGTGCGTAATGCAGCCTCTGTTTGCAGATCCGTCTCCTGCTGCCGGCGCTGCTGCAAGGCCGCAGGACTGAGCACATCATGATGCCTCACATTATGACAGCCCTCGCCGGTCCCCGGCTGGCCATGGGGGAGGCCAACGGCTGACTCCAGAGGCAGCAACGAGCTCACGCCATGACAGCCGGGACGATTAAATCTGCCATCCGGTACCTGTCTCAGTTGATTGCCTATGTGACCATCGGCAGCGACAACCTGGGCCTCCAGGCGTGGCTGCCGCGCATGCCGGTAAGTGCTCTCCACAGCTGGCGTGCCGATTGTGCAGGCTGTCGCACCACCGTCGCCGTTCGCTTATGACATGCAATTCCCAGGCCATAGTGGAGCGGCTGGCAGCCTGGCAGCGGCCACTGCAGCGTGCTGACTGTGAGCGACGACGCCACTGTGCTGACTCGGCCGACAGGGGCTTGGAGAAGAGGAAAAAGAAGCAACGCAAGGAGAAGAAGCAGAAGCACCGGAAGAAGGAGAAGGCGGCGTTGACCCTTTACGAGCCGCAGTCGCCCCCCCCCCTCCCCCCAGCTCGTCTCTGTCTTCAGCCCGCCTCCCGGGCCCATGGACTGCGGTAAGTGTATCACAACTATGTCTCTTGTTTCGTGCCGCATATTCTCCGACGACAGCTTTTGCGCACCTCTTTCTGTGTGTGTTTATATATCGTGTGTTCATTAGCAGGCTACACAATGATTTAAACATTGAAAGCATTCATTTAAGCCCGTCATTCATCCTTGCTCGTTTACGGTGCTTGTTTTTTGGTGTTTATCGTTGGAGTGCATGCCTGCCTCACTGATGTCGCATTATGTCATGTTTTCCTGTTAAGTAGTTATCGGTTGTTCTTGGTTTGGGTGTTTTGTTCTGTATTGACCTGCTTGTTAAGCCTGTCCATGTTCCCGCAGAGCCGGCTGCCGAAGAACGACCACCGCTGCCCAGCCTGTGTCTCCCCGACGACTACTCGCCTATGGAGTACGGTAAGCATGCCTGATGATACTATTTCTTTCCATGTTTTAACCGTCTCTGGTAGCAGTACATTGACTTACTATTGTGTGTATGCTTATCGAGGTATGTGTATTTTACGCTGTGGGTGCATTAGACAATTGGGAAGTTGTCAAAAAAGGGAGGGGTCGTTTGATGCGCTGCTGTTTTCATGTTATAGTCATTGCCGTTAAAGTAGGTGCTCGATGTTTTCGACGTTTATTCCGTTTTCCGGTATGCGACTAGCCAGCCTTTCATTTTCCCAAGACATCCGAAGGCCGACACTTATGGCACATGTGACATGTTTTCATCTAAAGAGGTTACTGATCATCCATTGTTGGCTGGTATGTTCCCATGTTGGCTGGTATGTACAGTTATGTTATGTTTTTAATTGCTTCATAAGCGTGCCTATTTGCTCACAGAGCCGGCTGCTGACGAACGGCCGCCGCCGTCCACCTGGTCGCCCCCGTGTTTGACGACTCTTCCATTGAGCACGGTAAGCGTGTTCAATGGCGTCA
Organism: Pollicipes pollicipes; assembly: GCF_011947565.3. Lineage (NCBI taxonomy): Eukaryota > Metazoa > Arthropoda > Thecostraca > Pollicipedomorpha > Pollicipedidae > Pollicipes > Pollicipes pollicipes. The sequence goes on from NW_023597054.1 coordinate 1,822,235, forward strand.
TTACTTTAAGTTTTTCCTAGCCGTCTATTGTAGAATTTGACATGTAGTTGTTATTGTCGTTGTGTATGCATGTTTTAATTGTCCTAGCCGTCTATCGTAGAACTTGAGATGCAGTTGTTATTGTCATGTTTATTTTCCGTTTTTGTACGAGACTACTCAGCCCTTAATTCTGCCAACAGAGGGAGCTCTGGCCGACAGCCAGACGCCACCGGCGGCGGACGCCGACCCCGACTGGGCGCCGTCCTCGTCCCCCTCGTCGGCATCGACTTAACCGGCGCCAGCAGAGAAGGAGGCCTCGGAAGAGGTTGACCGGCCCGGTGCGTGTCCAGCTCTCCTCTCTGTGTGTGGCGGCAGAATGGATGTAAATGTGCTTCTGCCGCAGCTGGCATATCCGTGTGCTTACCCGTGTCAAACGGATCATTCTGTGTTGCAGCGTGTAAGCCGCGGCAGGGCCGGCCACGCAGCGGCGCTGGGAAGCTCCACAGGCACCCGTGCCGCCTACCGCCGTGCCACGGCACCACGTACGCCATCCTGAAACGGCACATCAGGATGGTGCACCCGCGGGTAGGCGACGGATTGCATGCTGTGTGCGCTTCTTGCTTGCCTTCGCTCGCTTGTGCGTGTCTCTGCCGCCGATGCGTCACACATGTCCACAGCTGTGCTGTCGGCCTTATCTTTCCAGCAGTCTGTTTGTGTTTCAGCTTGCCGCACGCGAGGTACTGCGGGCTAAATGCCCGCGAGCCGCCGAGGCCCATTGCCCTCCGCCAGCGCCCAAGTGCACCCAGGCCCGCTGGCGCTGCCCGCTCGGTGCCACCGACGGGCGGCACCAGTGCCCGGCGGTTGTGGTGAATATATCACGACACGTTCGGGTGCACTTCCCTGCAGGCAGTCAGGAGGTGCGTACCATCGCCGTTGTTTCTGTCATTGTTTGGACGTGCGTTTCACTGTCTCAACATCGCGTGATGTCGGCTTTTCGGCGTGTTGGGTGTGGCATCGTGAACCGTCCGTCCACAGTTCCAACAAGCGTACGACAGTGCGGAGCGAGCTGACCCCACGTCATCGAGCAAGCCCGAAAAGCCGCTGGTTGGACTGGAGGCCACCTCAGACCAGTTCGTTACATTCCTGCGTAGGGTCCGGGGTGGCTTTTGCAACCGGAAGAAGGTGCGGCGGCACATGCGGG
>NW_023597054.1:1824414-1827275 GCF_011947565.3 Pollicipes pollicipes
CGATTTAAATAACCCGGCTGTCATCATGTGCGCTCTGTGCTGTCTTTGCAGCCAGCCGTCGGGCCCCTCCATGGCCAGCTGGGGGCCGACGAGGGCCGCCATGATGTGAGACATCATTAGCTGCTCCGCACGGCCGCCTGGCAGCAGCTGCGGCAGCAGGAGACGGAGCTGCAACTGAGCCTGCATTAGGCACTCCAATTATATGACAGCTCGCCGCCAGCACAATTCTGGGCCCCGCTGCATGACACGGACAAGGCGTACGAAAATAACGCAAGATGACACGCGAAACACGAGTGACAACAGGTGACAGTAAGTAAATGGAAGCAGACCGGCATCGGTGGCACTTGCCGCCCGCATGTGCCGCCGCACCTTCTTCCGGTTGCAAAAGCCACCCCGGACCCTACGCAGGAATGTAACGAACTGGTCTGAGGTGGCCTCCAGTCCAACCAGCGGCTTTTCGGGCTTGCTCGATGACGTGGGGTCAACTCGCTCCGCACTGTCGTACGCTTGTTGGAACTGTGGGCGGACGGTTCACGATGCCACACCGAACACGCCGAAAAGCCGACAGCACGCGATGTTGAGACAGTGAAACGCACGTTCAAACAATGACAGAAACAACGGCGCTGGTACCTACATCCTGACTGCCTGCAGGGAAGTGCACCCGAACGTGTCGTGATATATTCACCACAACCGCCGGGCACTGGTGCCGCCCGTCGGTGGCACCGAGCGGGCAGCGCCAGCGGGCCTGGGTGCACTTGGGCGCTGGCGGAGGGCAATGGGCCTCGGCGGCTCGCGGGCGTTTAGCCCGCAGTATCGCTCGTGCGGCAAGCTGAAACACAAACAGACTGCTGGAAAGATAAGGCCGACAGCACAGCTGTGGACATGTGTGACGCATCGGCGGCAGAGACACGCACAAGCGAGCGAAGGCAAGCAAGAAGCGCACACAGCATGCAATCCGTCGCCTACCCGCGGGTGCACCATCCTGATGTGCCGTTTCAGGATGGCGTACGTGGTGCCGTGGCACGGCGGTAGGCGGCACGGGTGCCTGTGGAGCTTCCCATCGCCGCTGCGTGGCCGGCCCTGCCGCGGCTTACACGCTGCAACACAGAATGATCCGTTTGACACGGGTAAGCACACGGATATGCCAGCTGCGGCAGAAGCACATTTACATCCAGTCTGCCGCCACACACAGAGAGGAGAGCTGGACACGCACCGGGCCGGTCAACCTCTTCCGAGGCCTCCTTCTCTGCTGGCGCCGGTTAAGTCGATGCCGACGAGGGGGACGAGGACGGCGCCCAGTCGGGGTCGGCGTCCGCCGCCGGTGGCGTCTGGCTGTCGGCCAGAGCTCCCTCTGTTGGCAGAATTAAGGGCTGAGTAGTCTCGTACAAAAACGGAAAATAAACATGACAATAACAACTGCATCTCAAGTTCTACGATAGACGGCTAGGACAATTAAAACATGCATACATAACGACAATAACAACTACATGTCAAATTCTACAATAGACGGCTAGGAAAAACTTAAAGTAATGACGCCATTGAACACGCTTACCGTGCTCAATGGAAGAGTCGTCAAACACGGGGGCGACCAGGTGGACGGCGGCGGCCGTTCGTCAGCAGCCGGCTCTGTGGGCAAATAGGCACGCTTATGAAGCAACTAAAAACATAACATAAACATACATACCAGCCAACATGGGAACATACCAGCCAACAATGGATGATCAGTAACCTCTTTAGATGAAAACATATCACATGTGCCATAAGTGTCGGCCATCGGATGTCTTGGCAAAATGAAAGGCTGACTAGTCGCATACCGGAAAACGGAATAAACGTCGAAAACATAGAGCACCTACTTTAAGGGCAATGACTATAACACATGAAAACAGCAGCGCATCAAACGACCCCTTCCTTTTGTGACAACTTTCCAACTGTCTAATGCACCCACAGCGTACAATACACATACCTCGAAAAGCATACACACAATAGTAAGTCAATGTACTGCTACAGAGACGGTTAAAACATGGAAAGAAATAGTATCATCAGGCATGCTTACCGTACTCCATAGGCGAGTAGTCGTCGGGGAGACACAGGCGGGCAGCGGTGGTCCGTTTTTCGGCAGCCGGCTCTGCGGAACATCGACAGGCTTAACAAGCAGGTCAATACAGAACGAAAACACCCAAACCAGAACAAACCGATAACTACCTTAACAGGAAAACATGACATAATGCGACATAAGTCAGGCAGGGCATGCGACTCCAACGATAAACCACCAAAAAAACAAGCACCGTAAACGAGCAAAGGATGAATGACGGGCTTAAATGAATGCTTTCAATGTTTTAATCATTGTGTAGCCTGCTAATGAACACACGATATATAAACACACACAGAAAGAGGTGCGCAAAAGCTGTCGTCGGAGAATATGCGGCACGAAACAAGAGACAATTGTGATACACTTACCGCAGTCCATGGGCCCGGGAGGCGGGCTGAGAGAAGAGACGAGCTGGGGGGAGGGGGGGGGGGGGCGACTGCGGCTCGTAAAGGGTCAACGCCGCCTTCTCCTTCTTCGGTGCTTCTGCTTCTTCTCCTTGCGTTGCTTCTTTTTCCTCTTCTCCAAGCCCCTGTCGGCCGAGTCAGCACAGTGGCGTCGTCGCTCACAGTCAGCACGCTGCAGTGGCCGCTGCCAGGCTGCCAGCCGCTCCACTATGGCCTGGGAATTGCATGTCATAAGCGAACGGCGACGGTGGTGCGACAGCCTGCACAATCGGCACGCCAGCTGTGGAGAGCACTTACCGGCATGCGCGGCAGCCACGCCTGGAGGCCCAGGTTGTCGCTGCCGATGGTCACATAGGCAATCAACTGAG
>NW_023597054.1:1828275-1854897 GCF_011947565.3 Pollicipes pollicipes
TGTGGCGCTGCACTTTTGTTGCGTTGCAGAAGCCACCCCGGACCCCACGCAGGAAGGAACATCGACGAAGCGGTCCGAGATGGCCTGTTCAGGCTTCGCCGATAACATGGGGTCCATTCGCTCCGCACTGCCGTACGCTTGTTGGAACTGTGGACGGACGGTTCACGATGCCACACCGAACACGCCGAATAGTCGACTACACGCGGTGTTGAGACAGTGAAACGTACGTCCGAACGATGACAGAAACAATGGCGATGGTACGCACCTCCTGGCTGCCTGCCGGAAAGTGCACCCGCAGGTGTCGTGTTAGGTTGATGACCACCGCCGGGCACTGGTGCTGCCCGTCACTGGCGCCGAACGGGCAGCGCCAGCGTGGCCGGGTGCGCTTGGCCGCTGCTGGAGGGCAGTCGGCCTCGGCGGCTCGGAGACGCTTTGCCTCCTCCGGCGCGCGTGCGGCAAGCTGAAACACAAGTCGACAGTTGAAAAGAAAAGGCAGACGGCACTGCTGTGGACATGCGTGACGCATCACCGGGAGATACACGCACAAGCGAGTGAGGGCGAACAACAACCGCACACAGCATGCAATCCGTCGCTTACTCGCTGGTGTACCATCCTGATGTGCCGCGTAAGGTTGGCGTAGGTGGCGCCGCGGCACGGCGGCAGGCGGCACGCGTATCTCTGGCGATTCGAGGCGGCGCTGCGAGGCCGGCACTGTCGCGGCTTGCACGCTGCAACACAGAATGATCAGTTTGCTACGGCCCGGGTAAGCACACGGATATGCCAGCTGCGGCAGAAGCACATTTACATCCAGTCTGCCGTCACACACTGTGTGTTTACACACAGTCTGCCGTAGAATTGTGATTTTACACACAATAGTAAGCCAATGTACTGCTACCAGAGGTGGTTAAAACATCGAAAGAAATAGTATCATCGGGCATGCTTACCGTACTCTATAGGCGAGTAGTCGTCGGGGAGACACAGGCTGGGCAGCGGTGGTCGTTCTTCGGCAGCCGGCTCTGTGGGAACATGGGCAGGCTTAACAAACAAGTCAATACAGAAACAGCCAAAACAGCCAAAGACAAGCAATAGCGGCACACAGCATGCAAGCGGTGGCCTGCCTTCTGGAGAGCCATTCTAATTTGCTGCGTTAGGTTGGCTAGGTGTTGCCTGGCACGGCGGCAGGCGGCTTGCGGAAGGCAGCCAGCCCCTCCTCCCACAGGTCTAGCCCCGGCTCGACGCTCATGATGACCGGGCAGACACCGGTAGTTATACGCGTCAGCATGCGGAGGTAGTTTCATGTCCGCTGACAACGCGGGCAGCAGGGCGTCCTACAAGGGCTCCACTAGAGCCGGGTTCTGTCTGCGCAGGAGCAGCAGCAGCCGCGCCTGCTGGTTCGTTCTCCGGGACAGGGCCGGCCCACCCACGCTCATGACAGCGAAGGCGGCCAGTCCCGGTCCGTCCTCAGCCTTACCGCGGCATCGAGCAGCCGGCCCCAGTTCCGGCCTGCGTCGCCTCGGAGGCCGTCGCCCACGCTACCCGCCCGGCGTATCCACCGCCAAACAATCCGGTGTCGCCCCAAAGTCAGGTCCAGCGTCCGGTCCTCACCCACCGTGAAGGCGCGCACCGCGACATGGCTGATCCTACACAGCGCGCCGCCCAGTCTGAGGTGGTCCCGAGACCGGGCCCGCTGGGCCTGATCGCGGGGCGGGGAGCGTTCCGACGACCAGCGTCCTTGCAGCCTATAGTCGCCTCGTCCACGTCCACGACCCTGGAATGAAGTCCTGCGAACTAGCGGTAAGTCAGTCATTGTCTTGCGACCAACTCGGCCACAAGACCAGCAAATTAAAGCAGTAGGTTATGCTGCTACACGGACGCCGCGGACGCCGGAGACGTAGTAGGATGACTGCCTGGAGTAAATGCATGCATTCGCTTAATACCTTCATCACCAGCTAATACACATACGCTCCACAAAGCGCATACACAAATAACGGCGCCCAAATCGTCGTAAGATGATGGCTGGCACACGACAAGGCACAGAATCATCAGACACACTCACCGTAGTCCATAAGCCCGTGCGGCGGACTGGCGGCGAGCGGCGAGCTGGATGCCGGCGGCGGCGACGGCTCGTACGCACCCTCAGTGTCCAGGTTCTTCTTCTGTTCCGGAGCCCGCAGTATTTCTCTCCCTGCCATTTTCTTCTTCTCCTCCTCAGTTGTCTACACAGCCGCCGCTGGTGGCTGTGAAACCGTCTTCTTGCGGATAGCGTCGGCCGCCGACAGCTGGATACGACTTTGGTGGAGGCGCCAAGCCCAGGCCTCTTCGTTTTCTTGCCAGCTTCCCACATTCTTGAGGAGACTTTCGTGAAGTGGCTGGCCCTGGCGTCAATGTTATTTCGATTGATCTTCTCGGCCAGAAATGAAAATAAGGCTTCCGGATGGAGACTGGACAACGGTGGGGTGGGTGTAGATGCGCAGGGGCGGGCAACCGCAGAGCTTTAGCCTGCGCCGGCATTCAATAGCCTCAACCGATGCCGCGCCATACCACGTGACCGGGCCATGCCCACGAGTGGCGCGCGGTAGCCTGACTTTAACACACCCCGGCTGACAGGTTGGTTACCCTCGCTGGGGTGGGGGTTAATTTGACCCCCTGAGATCTCAGGAACAAATACAGTTAGATGCACCAAATTCACAGGGTGTGTTAAACTGTACGTGAACTCACCAGGCCAAAATTTAAGGTTTCTAAGTCACAGTCCTCGGGTCAAATAGGGTCGAACAAGGTCAGATTCAAGTTGGTCTCCGAAGCGCCCCAGAACAAGGAGGCCTGGCCTAAGCAAAAGGTCACATGCTCATTTGGGGTCAGTGGCCCAGATTGACCTTTCGAAGGTCATGCTGACTGAAATCATACCAGACTTCTTCGATCTTTACATTTGAATCAGCGACAAAGGTTACGCTAGCAGTTTGCTAAAAAATAGCAAAATATTGACCTCAGTCATTTCAGATCAGTGGCCCATGCTGACCATTAGGAATATTATGGAAGATTTGTAGTGCGGTTCGTGTTATCAAAAATTCGAAATGAGCACCAAAAACTACCCGGTACAGCGAGCCCTAGAAAAGGAAAGCAGGCTGGTTTGACATTGGTCTGACCATACCTGATCACAGATAAATGGAATTTCTTCATTCAACTGTCGTGTTGCCTACGAAAGCATCTGCAGCATGTATAGTTTTGTCTAACACTCCGTTGTTGCATCAATTTGGAAGATCCCCTACAAACTGACTTCGCTGAATCCATCACGTGCCATCCATCGGCCGGTGCGGCCCACCCCGGCCGCAGTCGGTCACCAGGCCGTCGGCCGTGCACCGCTCGGCTCCCCCCAGCCGCCGCCCGGCTCCGGTGCCGCCCCTCACAGAGCGTCAGTCACGTGCTGACAGCGGCATCTTGGCAGCAATCTTCCTCTTCTTGAATGGCGTCAGACATCGAGACAAGAAACATGAAACACTACGTCGCGATAGTGGTCTAGTGCAACTTCTGTTAACCACAAGGCGACCTGCTAGAACACTGCCAGTGTAATATAAAGAGTGTTCCACATTTGTACGAGTTTGAGGTAGCACGTTAGAAGACCACGGAGCGCAATTCACAGCCGGGCCATTTTTTCCACACCGTGTTTCTGAGCTCGACGCCCATGAACTTGTACTATTTCGTGCAGGATATTCCAAGGTCACACAGACACGCCCAACGTCACGGAGACGCAGCGTGGATTTGGCTCTTTCTTTGCTCACGGTGAAATAGCATGACCACTGAGTTATTCGTGTCCGCTGCAGGTCGGCACAGTTCGTGGCATCGACGGACGACTGGCTTGCAACTCGGCTGATGCGTTGAGCCGATGCTTCGAATAGGATTTGGTGATCTGGTTACTAGTATCTGAGCTCTTTCGGCCGATAATGACCATTTCAGGGCTATGAAATGAAGGATAATGGAAAACGGCAGAGAACGGCTACACGCCACTGGGAACCCAAACGCCAGGCCCTATTCCACACCCGGACCCATTGGCGGGGGATGTGCCCGGCATGCGGACGGGGGTACCTTTCGGTCCAGTGGTGCATGCAGCAGGCACAGACGAGTAGGGCTTCGCGTGTATGCAAGACAAATAAAGGCAGAGGCGGGTCGTGTACGTATGTGATGGAGCTCATGTAAAACATACTGATATCGAAGAAGTATCACACTTTGTGCTACATGGTGGCCGGAACTTTCGCTGCGGTACTAGATATGACGAAAATGAGACTGGAAATCCAATAAACTAAGGATAACACAATAACCAGAACGTGAATGTCACCAAAAATGCAACATCACGGCCCGTTATACAAACACACCACAACCCAGGGTCAAAACAAACACACAACATCCAGGTTCCGCAAAATCGCGCCATTTGGTAACGCACTTTTGGCTGGCATGATTACTACCAGTGCATCACCCCGTCCCCCAGTGTGTATCGAGGAAATTATTTACTAAAAGGCGACATTTCTAGAGGGATGTTTTGCACTTAAGGCCTACCGATAGCCGCTACTGAGCTTATCCCATCGTATCGGACGCTTGCCAAAGCCTCAGCACGTTCGAACTAACATTTCCTTTCGGGAAAAAACAGCAGAGCGAGCCTGACTTTGTAAATATTAGAAACATTCCCAAAAAGCTCGCCAGTCCACGAGTTCCATAACACGATGAGCACAGCACGACGCCAAACAAGCATAACGGTTCCCATGACAGCAGGTACCTGTAGGAGCATACCATGGATGATTTCAAGACTTTTATCGCACTCAGAAGTATGCAAAACGAATCAAGACCTAGTGTTGACCACCGCCAGAGCCTTGCCTAGAGCGAGGCACGCCGCGTGAGAGCGAGCTGAAGAAGGATGACTGGAGCTTGGGAGGCACCATCTCCTGCGGTCACATGACTTCCACAAACAAGTGTTTGGCTACAACACCGAAGTCCTCAGAAAAGCGAACATGTTGCACGTGACAGCTAAACGGGAGCCATTACCCCCAATATCAGATCTCCGAGCTGAAGCAGGCAGTGCAGACCAGCGCCAACGACCCACGAGGCCCCCCCCCCCCCCCCCACCCATTCCTCCCGGGAGTACGCGTCCCCGGATGCACTGACTCCAGTGGAGCGTTGGGACCCGACACCACCCCCACCAAACGAGGATCAGACGCTGTAAGACGGCGCCATGAGGGAGTTGTTGCCCCCCCCCCCAAAAAAAAACAAAAAAAACAACGATACCAAAGGATCACGACGCACGTAGTCACGATCTTTTAAGGAGCGTCAGTGACAACAATCATCATATTGGCGCTCAACGGCCATGGCGTAGCCGGGATCCCAGCGTGGGCCACCCATGTCAAAGTCCGAAACTCTGACCACTCGCCCGCAGCACCCCCGGGGATGGAGGTAACAGGGAGAGAGAGAGCAGGAGATCATAGCTCACGTGACCACGCATCGCATGCAACAGAACACCCCGACATTGCTATCAATGATTATAACCCACATGAGATAAAAACCCTAAAAATGGACAGAATCATGTCAGGCAGCACGGCAAAACATGTGAAGCCGAAATATGTAAGGCCGCAGGCAGGGCAAGCCACAGGACATGTGAACAACACTTCTCAAACCAAATCTTTATTGGGTGTAGGCGGAGCGAATGACATTCTCATTTTCTTGCTAACAGAAAACAGATATAAGCCAAAACTTTGGACATAGGCAGTCATCCTGCCTATTAGAGCGGTGAAAAAGGGAGAGGTTTGAGAGTACGTTATAACTGCCAGTCACAATGCCACTGCCCGCTGTGAGTGTTGCCCACAGACCACACATGAATAGCGAGCATCTCGTATCGAAATAGACGCATCCCGGTGTTTCCATAACGGAGGCAGAGCAACGTCATATAACGTTCGTAACATAAACGTCCTCCTTCGTTGTCTCTTTTGCCACGCTGCGATAACCACTCTCATGCCACTGTGTCAGCGGCCTGACCGGCCACCAGAGCTGGGAGACCAGCTGTCCCGCCGGCCCCCGGCAAGTGGCAGAGTGAAGCCGGACATCATAAGATTGTAGAGCATAGCTTAATATATCAAGAACGAAAAAGATTGTTCCGGCCCACGGCAAGAGAATCGGCTACATACCCGTGACTTCCATTGAAATGTGACCGTCTGGTAGTTGCTTAACTTGCAACGTAATGTCGTGCCTTCCCTAACCTGCAACATAATGTCATGCGTTTCCTAACCTGCTACCTAATGCCATGCGTTGCTCAACCTGCTTCGGGAGTTGGGTGACTTCTCGAGTCGACTCTGTGGTCGTCAATCGCTCGCGAGCAATCTGCGCGCAGACCTCTACATCAATGATTTCCCGAGGGTAACCCGGCTCTGGTCTATGCACGCCAGCACGCCCCCAGCTTACAACGTGAGGTTATCCAATGACCCGTGACCTTCAGCTCGGACGCCCCTGCAGTGGCAGTCTTCAGCCTAATACCGGGAAGATGCCCCGTGCATCGCACACCTCTGTCCGCTATATCACACTGATTTGTGGACTCCCGATTCCCCTGACAGGCAAGGTGCAAACCACGCACGTCAGTGAAATGTTTTGTCCAGCCCAATAACATCACTTTAAGTTGGTGGAGAATAAACCGACTACAGGCGTTGCGACATCGAAGGAAAATACAGCAATTTGCATTTCGTGATCGTAATAAACGTAATCCCAAGAATACAGATGTTAGGGGCAGGCGACTGTGAGTCGAAGAGCCCACCTTCACTATTTCCTGACCACCAAACCTCTCCGTTCTCTCTAACACACCAAACAACATCAAAGACATCAAACCGTACTGTAAATCAATCACAAAACATGCCACAATACTGTAGATTACGAAACTGTACATGTCTTGAACTGTACGTGAACTTACTTAGCCATCAATGAACGACATCGTTACATGTGGCCCCTGATCAGTCACGTCGGATCACGTGTGTGAAAATGACCGCTGCACTGGCACGCTTAGCTACATCAAGGACATAACAAGCCACGTCAATGTGGCTCGTGCTCGTGCCGCCTTGAATATTGGCTAATGGCCAGCATTGCATAGCCACAAGATATGTGCCGTTCGGGCTTACATCGTGCTGCCTTCAAATGATCGGAACTGGCCACAGACACAACAACTAGACCCTCCTCAAGCTGTCTTATTCTAAACAACTGAACTCTGTTACACTTCACGCCACACGAAGGAGACGAATACTCTTCAAACCCAGTATCTTCGCTCTATGCGACGAAGCATGTGGTCACTGCCCCATGTATAGATATAATACCGACCTCGCGAGCTCACTGGTGTATCGCAGGAGAAATGCGAACAAAGCGCGCCGGCAGTAACAACGACCGACGTCCGCAGGCGCCCAACGGCCCGAGGAGGCTGAGCTGTCCGAGCAGTCCCTATCTGAGCAGCCACTGCCGCTATGGTCGGCACCAGCACAGCGGGCCAAGTTGAGGCCACACGCTGACATGAGCGCTGCTGGCACATTTTTCTGAAAAATCCTTGCTGTTTAAAATCATCCGCTTTGAGTTTCTCTCAGCCCTTTACGAGGTTCGCCACACCTTACATGATCCGTGGATACCCGAACCGGATATTCCGATCGCAGCGCCGCCTCTGTTGGGCACGAACGCCCGCAGCGCCACCTGTACCAATTTACCCCAACGGACGACTGGCTGGTGGGAACTGTGGATCCGAACGTAATTCTTAACCGTAACTTATTTCCCAGCGCTTAACTCACGTTGGAAAACCCAGTCAATGACACAATTTGTTTTATAAAACTACGAAAACATTTCCAGTGGGCAGCGTGAAATGAAAGTGACCCCATCCCAAACCACCACCAGCGCCGCGTGACACTACTCACGACTGAAACAGGGCTGCACGGGGCGGGCCACGAGGGACGTTTGTTGTCACTCCCACCTAATACTTCTTTTCAACGCACTCTTTGGTCCGACCGAACCCAACAACACACGCATTTCACCCACCTACAACGCTCCCAAATGTTTGCGTTTGAGTGATGCGTTTGGGGGCCCAACTGCCCCAAACGCATCACCGAGCGAGCCAAACTCCCAATACCTTCCCTGGAAGATTTGGGCTTCAAGGCACAGCGCGACTACCAAGAGCTCTTACATCCGTAACATATGAACGACTACCGAAGTGTGTAAATTACTCCCGTAACAACTGAAGCACTAAGTGTGTAAAAGGAGAACAATCCTATAACGTAGATATGATATACGACGGGATGATATAAATATGGTAATATTGGGCATGATAAATATTGGGTATTATATGAATATTCGGCATACGTATGGCAGTACCAAGCAATCTTAAGTATTCAGTAATGTCGCAGCACTGCTGCCGGCAAGACGTTTCGTACACGGCGTCACCTGCAGGCAGCGCCACCACTGTAGGCAGCGCCACCACCATAGGTGGCGTGATGAAACTTATAGGTGGCGCGACTGAAAATGCACCTGCCGCCCACTTCGTTAGATGTCACCGTGCCTTATCCAGTATCAGGTTTCATTAGACTCCGCCAGCTGTACCTACAATCATTTCCTATCGTTTCATTTAGTTCTTCACGCCGACAGAAATACTTCCACCTTGAAAAGACCTCTTGTGACGAATGGTTTCAAAATGTCTTATATGCCTTTCCTCTACGGCAACAGGCCAGGTCTGCCTACATCCGTTTTCGCTCACGCCGAACCGCCTGCAAACGACGGTCAAGTCACTTGCTGCTCCAGTAACACGTGAACCAACCTCTGCTGTAAAGATACTTGTTTAAGTGCTAGTGCCCTACGTACAACAGCTTAACCCAAAAATAGCCATCTCGGCTCAAAGCCCACGCAGCCGTCGAACAGTCCCTTTAATGAAAACGTACGAAGTGAAGTTGAGACAAAGATGAGTGATATCGAATAGCACGCCGATATGAGCAAGAGCGAGAAGTCCTAGAGCGAGAAGTGGCCGGGGCCAATTCTCTAGGCCGGGGAGTCCCCAGTCATTACTCGTGGTCGGTGAACAGACAGTTTCAGTAAAGGCCACCGGCGCTGACAAGAAGGCGACACTGGGACTTTCCAAGCGCGCCTCGGTTCAACGTCATGCGGCAGAGCAGCGAGCTCCAGGTGAACAACGAAGCAAACTGGTGTTCCTCTGCAGTCACTAACTCCAGATGCCAACAACACCAGCATAACCCCGGCGTCCGTCTAAACACCAACGTCAGTCAGCTGCAGCGGAAGAGTGACGAGCAGCGTCCTAGAATTGCCAACCTTAGATGTAAAGCAACACCCTATGAGGAGGAATTTTTCACTAATATGTCGAGTGACGACGAATCTCGTCGAGAATCTATGTCTGCTGTCGTAAAAGTAAAGGACAGGGAACTCGTCGAGGAACTGTGTCTGTTGTCACGGAAGTAACTGACAGGGAACTCGTCGAGAACCTGTGTCTGCCGCCATGAAAGTACCGCCTTCTCGGGAATCGCTCGCCGTGACACTCAATAACCGGATCTGTGCCTCGGGGTGCCCCGCCACACCGCAGCTCTCGTTGACGCGCATCCAGTGCCACTGTTCAGCGGGGAGACATGAGCGGTGAAAAGGGAGATTTCTTTAAAGTACGTTACAACTGTCAGTCACAATGCCACTGCCCGCTGTGAATAAATATGATGCCCACACAGTATGCATGAATAGGGATCATCCCGCATCGAAATGGACGCATCCAGATTTCTCCATAACGAAAGCAGAGAAACGTCATATAACATCCGTAACATATAACATACATATAACATATAACGTTCGTAACATAAACGCTCTTCGTCGTTGCCTCTTTTGCTACGCTGCAATAACCACTCTCATGCGGCTGGGTCAGCGGCCTGACCGGCCACCAGAGATGGGAGACCAGCTGTGTTTAGACCACCAGACAAACTGCAAGCCACCGTGTGGGACACGTCAGGAGACTCTCCCACACGAAACACCGCTGGACCGACTAGGCCTCTGTGACCACCCACTACCCTGCGATGGCCCGACAGGCCTCCGTGGCCACCCACTACCCTGCGATGGCCCGACTAGGCCTCCGTGGACACCCGCGACCCTGCGATGGCCCAAATACGCGCTCCCGATCCGCTACTGACATGATATCACGCCTGGTGATGTCGCCGGTCCTGATTCGTTACGACGCGTGGCACCCCGCCGGCCGGCCGTGAGACCGTGACGGCGGTGACGTGCTGCCACCGTCGGCGAACACACGGCTGACTAAATACAGGACATTGACACACCGCGGCTGCACAACCACACCGGCATTGGCGATGTTGGCTACCTCGGATACCGAGTGAAACGTGAAGACCGAAGAGGCTGGCGGGTGTGCACTTACCCCTGCGCCTCCGGCTTCGCCGCCGCCGTGCCCACAAGGACGCCGTAGCACACGCCGCTGGCTGTCAGATCGGGGACGTCCACGTCCTGACTGGCACACCGCCACGCCACCTTGAAGGCCTTGGCGGCGCTGTTACTTGCCAGCGGGCTGCCGCCTGTGGCCATCAAGACCTGTGGAAAGAGACACAGTTAAACCACACTGGTGAGGGTGTAAAACGCACGTGGTTGACCCTGGCAATACTAATCGGTCCGGCGCCTGCCGAACAGCCTTTGTACATACCCGGTCGCTGCTGGTCGCTAGAGCGTCGAGGTGGCCGATGTCCTGAATCTGTAATTCTTGATGAGGCCACAATCTTGACCATCGAGATCGACAGTCTACAGGTGTCTACACACATAGAGGTTCGTTCAAATCATCACTCCGACAACAGACACGACAGACAGCAGAACGACCGACGCAAAACGAATGGCGCGCAACAGTCAGTCAGACATCGGCCAGCACGAACAGTCAGCCAGCCTGCTCACCCCGGCCTCGGGCACCGAAGAGGCGGCGATGCCAGTGACGTGGGTGGGGCGGCCGGCGAACAGCACCACCAGGAGCGTCATGAGGTCATCGCGCGCTTGACGGGCCTCAGCCGACAGTGGCGGGAACTCGCCGACCAGTGGGCACTCCGTCAGAGCGGTGACGTACTCAGACTGTCAGTAAAAAGGCGGCTGATTAAACACAAGGCTGGTACGATGTCATCCAACCACGAACACGCCAGCACAATGCGCACCGAACAATGACAGCAGCTGGGCTGAGACGGGGCACGGACGGTACTGACACATATATCACGAGACAAACGCCATACATGAACATTACTCCCACCCACAGAGCGGCGGCCAATATAACACCCTCAGGAAGCACTGCTGGGTCTCTAAGCCGACGACGCCGTGCCGCCTGGGCTTCATGGTGACGGCGCCGCTCCCAATCGTCACGCTTCATGGAGCGCTGCCAGGCTGCCAGCCGCTCCAGCATGGCCTGTGAATTGCCAGGCATTAGCGAACGGTGACGGTCGCGCGTAGGACTGCACAGTCGGTACGCCAGCTGTTGATGGCACTTACCGGCAGGCGCGGCAGCCACGCCAGGAGGCCTGAGTTGTCACAGTCGAGTGTTACGTACGTGATCAACTGGGGCAGGCAGCGGATGGCCGATTTAAATAACCCGGCTGCCATCATGTGCGCTCTGTGCTGTCTTTGCAGCCAGCCGTCGGGCCCCTCCATGGCCAGCTGGGGGCCGACGAGGGCCGCCATGATGTGAGACATCATTAGCTGCTCCGCACGGCGTCCTGGCAGCAGCTGCGGCAGCAGGAGACGGAGCTGCAACTGAGCCTGCATTAGGCACTGCAATTATATGACAGGTCGCCGCCAGCACAATTCACGCGAAAGACGAGTGACAACAGGTGACAGTAAGTAATCTTCCTCTTCTTGAACAAAATGGTGTAAGACATCGAGACAAGAAACATGAAACACTACGTTTCGATAGTGGTCTAGTGCAACTTCTATCAACCACAAGGCGACCTGCTAGAACACTGCCAGTGTAATACAGCGTTCAACATTTGTACGAGTTTGAGGTAGCACGTTTGAAAGCCACGAAGTGCAATTCGCAGCCGGGCCATTTCTTTCACACCTTGTTTCTGAGCTCGACGCTCATGAACTTGTACTATTTCGTGCAGGATATTTCAAGGTCACACAGACACGCCTAACGTCACGGAGACAGCGTGGATTTGGCTCTTTCTTTGCTCACGATGAAATAGCATGACCACCGAGTTATTCGTGTCCGCCGCAGGTAAGCACAGTTCGTGGCATCGGCGGACGACTGGCTTGCAACTCGGCTGATGCGTTGAGCCGATGCTTCCAAAAGGATTTGGTTATTTGGTTACTAGGACTTGAGCTTTTTCGGCCGATAATGACCATTTCAGGGCTATGGAATGAAGGATAATGGAAAACGGCGAAGCAGAGCTAAACGCTACTGGGGACCCAAACGCTAAGCCTTATCCCACACAGCGACCCCTTTGCGGGGGGATGTGCCCGGCGTGCGGACGGGGATGCCTTTCGGTCCAGTGGTGCATGCAACAGGCCCATACGAGTAGGGTTTCGCGTGGATGCAGGACAAATAAAGACAGAGGCGGGTCGTGTACGTATGTGATGGAGCTTATGTGAAATTTACGGATATAGAATAAGCATCACACTTCATGCTACATGGTGCGGGAACTTTGGCTGCGATTCTAGATATGGCGAAAAAACAGCTGGGAATCCATTAACTTGAGAATAATGCAATAACCAAAACGCAAATGCCACCAAAAATCTAACATCGGGGCCCATTATACAAACACATAACAACACGGTAAAAAACACAATATCCGGGTTCCGCAAACTCGCGCCATTTCGTAAGACACATTTGGCAGGCATGACTACTACCAGTACATCACCCCGTCCCCTAGTGGGCATCGATAAAATTAGTTACTAAACGGCGGTGTTTTGCACTTAAGGCCTACCGATAGCCCTTACTGAGCTTATTCCATCGTTTCGGATGCTTGCCTCTGCCTCAACATGTACGAACTTGGAATATTTCCTCTCGGGAAAAAAACAGTAGAGCAAGCCTGCGTTTTTCAACGTTTGAAAGATGCATCAAAAGCTTGCCAGTCCACAAGTTTCATAACACGATGAGCACAGCACGACACGAAGCAAGCATGACGGCTACAATGACGGCAGCCAGCTGAAGAAACATACGATGGACTATTCCAAGAGCTTCACCGGACTTAGAAGCATGCAAAACGAGTCGAGACTTAGTGCTGACCACCACCAGAGCCTTGCCTACAGCGGAGCACGCAAGGCGAGAGCGACCTGAAAATGGGTGACTGGAATTGGGATGCGCCACCACGAGGTCACATGGCTTCCACAACCAAGTGTTTGGCTACAACACCGAAGAGTCCTCAGAAAAACAAATATCTTGCACGTGACAGCTAAACGGGTGAAGCGAACATGTTGCACGTGACAGCTAAGCGGGTGAAGCGAACATGTTGCACGTGACAGCTAAACGGGAGCCATTACCCCCAATATCAGATCTCCGAGCTGAAGCAGGCAGTGCAGACCAGCGCCAACGACCCACGAGGCCCCCCCCCCCCCCACCCATTCCTCCCGGGAGTACGTGCCCCCGGATGCACTGACTCCAGTGGAGCGTTGGGACCCGACACCACCCCCACCAAACGAGGATCAGATGCTGTAAGACGGCGCCATGAGGGAGTTGTTGGACCCCGAAAAACAAAAAAAAGACATCGATACAAAAGGATCACGACGCACGTAGTCACGATCTTTAAGGAGCGTCAGTGACAACAATCATCATATTGGCGCTCAACGGCCATGGCGTAGCCGGGATCCCAGCGTCGGCCACCCATGTCAAAGTCCGAGACTCTGACCACTCGCCCATAACTCGGCCATGACCACTCGCGGCAGGCGGCACGCGTGCCTCTGACGATTCGAGGCGGCGCTGCGAGGCCGGCCCTGTCGCGGCTTGCACGCTGCAACACAGAATGATCAGTTTGCTACGGCCCGGGTAAGCACACGGATATGCCAGCTGCGGCAAAAGCACATTTACATCCAGTCTGCCGTCACACACTGTCTGTGTTTACACACAGTCTGCCGTAAAATTGTGATTTTACACACAATAGTAAGTCAATGTACTGCCACCAGAGATGGTTAAAATATCTCTGTAATCATTATCATCAAATGTAACGAAGTGGTCCGAGATGGCCTCCAGTCCAACCAGCGGCTTTTCGGGCTTGCTCGATGACGTGGGGTCAGCTCGCTCCGCACTGCCGTACGCTTGTTGGAACTGTGGACGGACGGTTCACGATGCCACTCCGAACACGCCGAAAAGCCGACAAAACGCGATGTTGAGACAATGAAACGCATGTCCAAACAATGACAGAAACAACGGCGCTGGTACGTACCTATTGACTGCCTGCAGGGAAGCGCACCCGAACGTGTCGTGATATACTCACCACAACCGCCGGGCACTGGTGCCGCCCGTCGGTGGCACCGAGCGGGCAGCACCAGCGGGCCTGGGTGCACTTGGGCGCTGGCGGAGGGCAATGGGCCACGGCGGATCGCGGGCGTTTAGCCAGCTCTACAGCGCGTGCGGCAAGATGAAACACAAACAGACTGCTGGAAAGATAAGGCCGACAGCACAGCTGTGGACATGTGTGACGCATCGGCGGCAGAGACACGCACAAGCGAGCGAAGGCAAGCAAGAAGCGCACACAGCATGCAATCCGTCGCCTACCCGCGGGTGCACCATCCTGATGTGCCGTTTCAGGATGGCGTACGTGATGCCGTGGCACGGCGGTAGGCGACACGGGTGCCTGTGGCGCTTTCCAGCGCCGCTGCGTGGCCGGCCCTGCCGCGGCTTACATGCTGCAACACAGAATGATCCGTTTGACACGGGAAAGCACACGGATATGGCAGCTGCGGCAGAAGCACATTTACATCCGGTCTGCCGCCACACACAGAGAGGAGAGCTGGACACGTACCGGGCCGGTCACCCTCTTCCGAGGCCTCCTTCTCCTCTGGCGCCGGTTATGTCGATGCCGACGAGGGGGACGAGGACGGCGCCCAGTCGGGGTCGGCGTCCGCCGCCGGTGGCGTCTGGCTGTCGGCCAGAGCTCCCTCTGTTGGCAGAATTAAGCGCTGCGTAGTCACATACAAAAACGGGAAATAAACATTGTGGACATAGCATGCGTCACACTGCAGGCAAATGATCAGAACAGACGACAACCACAGTGTAATGAGTCGAACGCTTCGTATTGGTGACACCTTTGCTAACAGCCTATCGCATAAACAAAATACGAGATACATAATCAAAGAACATGCCTATACAATGACAATAACAACTGCATCTCAAGTTCTGCGATAGACGGCTAGGACAATTAAAACATGCATACACAACGACAATAACAACTACATGCCAAATTCTACAATAGACGGCTAGGAAAAACTTAAAGTAATGACGCCATTGAACACGCTTACCATGCTCAATGGAAGAGTCGTCAAACACGGGGGCGACCAGGTGGAAGGCGGCGGCCGTTCGTCAGCAGCCGGCTCTGTGAGCAAACAGGCACGCTTATGAAGCAACAAAAAAAAGCATACCAGCCAGCAATGGATGATCAGTAACCGCTTTAGATGAAAACATATCACATGTGCCATAAGTGTCGGCCATCGGGTGTCTTGCTAGAATGAAAAGATGACTAGTCGCATACCGGAAAACGGAATAAACATCGAAAAAATACAGCATCTACTTTAAGGGCAATGACTATAACACATGAAAACAGCAGCGCATCAAACGACCCCTTCCTTTTGTGACAACTTTCCAATTGTCTAACGCACCCACAACGTACAATACGCATACCTCATTTAGTATGCACACAGTAGTAAGTCAATGTACTGCTACCAGAAACGGTTAAAACATGGAAAGAAATAGTATCATCAGGCATGCTTACCGTACTCCATAGGCGAGTAGTCGTCGGGGAGACACAGGCTGGGCAGCGGTGGTCGTTCTTCGGCAGCCGGCTCTGTGGGAACATGGACAGGCTTAACAAACACGTCAATACAGAACAAAACACCCAAACCAAGAACAACCGATAACTACATAACAGGAAAACATGACATAATACGACATCAGTGAGGCAGGCATGCACTCCAACGATAAACACCAAAAACCAAGCACCGTAAACGAACGAGGATGAATGACGGGCTTAAATGAATGCCTTTGATGTTGACACGGGCCAACAACACGGGCCAACACAAACAGAAAAAGGTGCGCAAAACCTGTCGTCGGAGAATAAGCGGCACGAAGCAAGAGACATAATTGTGATACACTTACCGCAGTCCATAGGCCCGGGAGGCAGGCTGAAGACGGAGACGAGCTGGGGGGAGGGGGGGGGGGGGGCGACTGCGGCTCATCAAGGGTTAACGCCGCCTTCTCCTTCTTCTGGTGCTTCTGCTTCTTCTCCCTTTGTTGCTTCTTTTTCCTCTTCTCCAAGCCCCTGTCGGCCGAGTCAGCACAATGGCGTCGTCGCTCAGAGTCAGCACGCTGCAGTGACCGCTGGCCAGGCTGCCAGCCGCTCCACCATGGCCTGGGAATTGCATGTCATAAGCGAACGGTGACGGCGGTGCGACAGCCGGCACAATCAGCACGCCAGCTGTGGAGAGCACTTACCGGCATGTGCGGCAGCCACGCCTCGAGGCCCAGGTTGTCGCTGCCGATGGCCACATAGGCAATCAACTGAGACAGGCAATCAACAACAGCTCTTCGCTACGTTCCAGGCGCCTTTTAAAAAGGCGCCAAGCCACGTCGCTGTCTTCTGAGCTTGTCATCGGTGGTCTCTTTTGGCAGTTCTGTGGTGTCTTCCTTTGGCCCTCTTCTCTTCCCTTCTTCTTCTCGTCTTCTCCGGTGAAGAGTGTGGGTGCGGCGTCATGTGTGCCCGCCCAGTGCACTTGGTGCCGGGACCGTACCGTGCGCCGCGCACCCGGTTGATCAGAGGCCGTTATGTCAAGCCTAGCTGCGTTTGTTACATGCTTAACGCTTGAAACCGCGACAATTATCATCAAATGCCTTCATTACACCTTCCAGTGTCCGTATAGACGCATGTTTGATCTATACGATAGCCGTATGTTTCGCAATCATAACTAAGTTAAATCTGGGGGCAATTGGTTACCATGGTGGTAATTGTAAGCGAAAAACGACAAAAAAGGTCATGCCAGGGTTTGGATCATCCCAACCGACGATGTCGCGCCACACCACGTGATAGTACCACGTCACTGAGCCACGCCCACAGTGGCGCACTGTACGGTTGATTGCAACGCGTAGAGAGGAGCTGATACGGTCAAACTAGTTTGAATACCAACGGGCGATTTTACGCGCGCTCATGGGCTAAAGGGCGCGAATACAGACTATGCCGGCTGTGCAGGGCACGTTGCGTCAAGTCGACATAAATTAAAACGCGTCTTAAAGCAATCAGACACATTACGATAGGCGCCTTAAAACCCGGTCCTTGTTGGCTAACGGCGATAAGTTCAGCAGGATTTCTAGCGTCGCAGCCATGATTAACATGCTTGCTGGCGTTCGCTGGCGTTCAACACATTTCAACATGCAGCGCAATATTGCAGTCATGCTTTGTAATGGCCTAACGGGTTTTCCTTGTTCAGGTGGATATGGGTTCTGTTTATACTAAATTGATGAACAGTTTGGTGTCCTCCCCGTTATCTCTGCTTGCAGACGTGGTCAGTCCAATGTCATGCAGCCTCTCGTGCACGCTCGATTCAAATCAGTCCACGTCAGTCACATTGTGCTGAAACAGCCTAGGTTTTTCCTTCTTATTTTCTCCTGTTTCCGTTGCATTTCAAAAACTTCAAAACCGCCGAGTACGGTGGCGGCACCCAACGCGCCACCCGCACCCAGCACGGACCAGTAGACGCTGTGGGCGGCGATGGTGGCGGTAAAGGCGGTGATGGTGGCGGCGCTGGAGCTGGCGGCGACGTTGGAGCTGGCGGCGGCACTGCCGTCTCCACCAAGGCAGGCATCGGCTCTGAAACATAACGGCACATATTGCATTGCATCTTTGCGTGATATGAACACGGCTCACGACAGAAGGACACGCAACTGAGCTGCGTAGCCCATGGAGCACGACGATGCAGAGCTGGTATAGACAGTTTCTGGATGTCTCAAGTACAAAGAGCTGCGCATTCGATTTACAACACATACCGTTGCTTACCGTCATCGCCGCTGCAGATGAAGGACCAGCGACGGTGACAGCTGGCGGCGCCGCCGCTGGTCTTCGCGCCTTTTTTGGTGCAAGCCTCTCAGCACCCCCTTTCTTTCAGCGCGGCACGCCCGCCACCTTTGCCACCTCGCAGAGTGCTTTGGCCCTGTTCAACTTTGCACATGCCTGTGGGCAGAATAAAAGCGATATCAAGCTTTGCAGCATAGATGTAAAGAACGCTGTGCATCACCCTATGTCAGCAAAGGGACCGACACACCCTCTTCCTGCAGAAACAGCAGTACTCGTTCTGCATGGGAAGGCGATGTTGCACCTTCTGCCTGAGAGGGCTGGGCCATGGGCAGACTAGTATCATCTTCTCGTTCTCTTTTCTTCCTTGGTTTTCTATTAACTTGTTTGGTAGCCCCTTCCCTTTCTTCTTTTACTTCCGAGACTTCTAAGAACTTCTTTGCGCTTTAGCTGCCTGAGAAGGCAGTGTTACACTACTGATCTTGACTGCCTGAGGAGGCAGTGTTACACCTCCGACCTTGTCTGCCTAAGGAGGCAGTGTTACACCTTTGACCACGTCTACCTAAGGAGGCAGTGTCACACCTATAGTCCGATAATGCGGCACCGCACCTTCTGTCCGCTGGAAATGCTCATCTCTCGTGTTCGGTGCAGCGCCAAGGCTGGTGCGCATTCGCCGAGTTCGGCGGGGGGAGGGGGGGAGCAGCTCAATGATTAAGGGAAGTGGGCGGAAAGGTAAGAATAGGGAGAGGAGAGAGGAAAAAAGGTGGCGTAGGTGACATGGCACCTCCCAAGCACCAATTGAGATGTGCCCCAGTCCACAAAGTCACCTGCATCACCTTCGTTTTGCTGTCTGAAATCGCTTGTATGACTGGCAGGTACCGGACCCTGTCGCGGCCGGCGATTTCAACTGAACTCCCCGGTATAGGCCACTAACTGAGTTCGAGTCTGTTTCTTGTTCGCGGGTAGGTACGGGGCGGGCTTCGCAGTTGCCGACGGCGGCAGGCATGTGATACTCCGCCGGCAGCAGAGCAACTCGGCCGGGGGGCGAGTCGTGCCGCGACACAATCCCATGCAAGCGAGACGGTGCTGGCGGCCCCGCCCTTCAACAATTGCAACGAACGCTCTTTCCATTGCGGGAGTTGCATACACGGCCACATATCAACCCTGCACACCATTCATCTACAAGATAGGCATTTAGCCATAGCTCCCAACGCAGTTCTAACTGAAGTTGACTTGGTGTTACGGCATGACTTTGATCCAGACTGGCCTTAGTGACCGGACAGGATCCTTACATTACGTTTAAACTGTTATGTAGACGACATGCTGCCATCATTACCGACATGATCGCAGGGCTTCGCAGCTGGTAAAGTGCACTTGCGAGTAACATTATGCATATGAATGAAGCAGTATTAAAGCTTTATTCTTCAAAGAGCACAGAAGAAAATGAAGAGATATATGTGGCATTTCGACGGCATACCTTTGTCTAAAAGAAAATCGGTAACAACTTAAAAATGACTTCCGATGCTATTCAAGTTTTCGAGTGTTTTTTTTTCCCAGGCAAGCCACAGTTTTTACAGATCACTAACATGCAGGGGATCACACAAGAAGCAATTGTCGATCATTTTTTTATGATACAGTGCACATCTAACTGGGAATTAAAATACACGAAAAATACGTGTGCATGCAAATGAGTTCAATTTAACAGGCAGCACGCATAACACATCATTTACTTCCGCAGGCGATTTCAAGTAAATAAGCATCTCGCATCACACATCACTTTTACATGCAAACGACTTCAATTAAACAGACATCGTGTATCAAGCGTCCCGCCATGCGGTACATGAAAGCGAACTTAAGCCGGGACGCATAACACGTCATGACACTAGTCACATTCACATCATCGTTTGTGATGAGTCCCAAACTTAAAGACTGGTCGCCAACTTCTCATCAAAATGGATTCACCATTTTTCCTGTCTGCATGATCTCGTGCTTTGAAGATAACTTTGAGCTCGAAATGGGTTAAAGAGTCCGTACTTCCCTGGATTTTAGCCTCAGCGTGTTCTCTCAAAAGATGGTCGCCGAAAAGGTTCGTTTTTATTCTCTGTTTCGTTTTGAGCATCTCGCAGGTATTCATTGCAACTCAAACGAAAAGGGCGCATGGACTCCCCGACATAGACTATGTACCTCCCATGTTTACACAGTTTCGCACAGTTTTACACTTGGTTTCGTAAACCACATTTCGTCCCGTGCAAACCACCTAAAACCCAGGCATACATATATGACACATATCACACCCCGGGCACCTAGGCTTCGAGATGAGATATTAAACTAGAGAGTTATTTAGCTTCTTGTCGTTCTAAGCTGTGCGTACGCGCAGTTTCGCTTTTCCAAAGATATGTTGGATTTTTCAAAGCAAATGTTCACCGTTGTCACGTAGTGTTAAGCCAATTCATTTACCCAATTCAGCCTTGACAGTGGAGCATACAGAAAAGGGGTCCACATTTGGATACGCCAGTGACGGTAGAACAGAGGAACAATCGCACAACGTTAGAAACGGACCTGTGATCAAGCCCACCAATCCTGGTATAATTCTTTACAGCGAATCTGCGCATACAGCATCTACTTAGCACAATATAATTCGAAACATGCTTCACAGGGCTCTAAACAACTTATCAAGCAGTAAAAAGACACAGGGAACATGAACAAAACATAGATTTTAATGTTGCACAATGGATATTCTCCACGACCTTAAGGATAAATGCTAGAAGAGGTCAAAACATTCAGAGCACGTAGGAATACATTTGGTAAGCAGGTTAACAGATGGGACCCCACAAGAACGTAGGACCATAGGCAAGTCACAGAATTAGTAACGCCCTAGACCAACGTGGAGGGCCATGAGCATATCGCGAGTGTGTCGGTAGGTGAACCGAAACCAACTTTAATGGCCCCCGAGCAACCGAGAATACCCGGGTAGCTAAACATATGGCTCCCCGTCTATAGCCACAATGCGTTTCTGGAGACTGAAAACAAATACGTAGAAGGCCTCTGATTGCCAAGAGCACCCCGGCACGCCAGCAGGAACAGCACAGCAACAGTGCAGGGCCCTCCGAGCAAACGCAAAGCAGTCAAGGCTACCGTGGAAAGCTCCTTAACGATCGAAACGACTCTGCAAGTGGGCATAAACGTCCCCGGAAACAGCATAGGACCCTGGGCAATGTAATAAGGCTTATAATTTTCCATTGACGTTTTTCAAATTCAATATTTTTTTTCTCTGTTCCCTTAGTCCAATCGCTTTCGCTTGCAAATGTCCTTGGTGGCCTGGGAGTTCAGAGAAATTTTGTTGTTTTGTGTTTGAAGAAACTGCATCTGTTCGGCCAGCTATGGGACCCTTTCGGGGCCCGAGGAGGCCACGGCCCAGTGACCACTCTCTCTGGATCCACCCCTGACTCATTACCGGGAGAACCAAAATACCGGTAGAATTGTTTTTTGTTTCAGTTACACATTGCGACATTTACCATTAACACGAAGAACACCGGATCAACCGAAACAAAGTGGCTGCAATCTGATTATTTTTGTTTCGAGGGAGGCTCTCCCAGGCGATGTGGTTCACGTCACAACCGGACAACTCGTAGGTACCGGCTGGGCTGCGGCCCTGTCTAAATACATGCAGCGTATGTCCAGAGGCGACAAAAGTGACGGGACACCGACTGGCTTTCCCTGGCCACTGGCTTCAAGGTCAATTGTGGCATGACAACACCAAAAATGACCCTTAATTTGCAATATCATGCGACTTTCAATGTCAAAAGTCGGGTCAAAGGACTGAGAACTCGAAATCACCCAAAAATTACCGGCCGATTTTCAACTTGCAAATGTCATAATATTCAACACAGAACAAAATAGCGTCCGTCCAAAAGTCCTGATCTCTCAAGGTCACCCTTCAAGGAAAAAAAACGAGCTCAAAGAACTGGGAGCTCCGTATCACCCAAAAATTACCGGCCGATTTCTAACTTACGAGCGTCAGAACATTCATCACAGAAAGAACTAGCCTCCGTCAAAAAGTCCTGATCTCTAAGTCACCCCTCAAGGTCAAACGCAAGGTCAAAGGACGAGGAGCTCCATATCATCAATAATTTACTGGCCGATTTTTAGCTTACCAAGATCAAAACATTCATCAGAGAAAGAGCTAGCGTCCGTCACAAAGTCATGGCGTCTCAAGGTCACCCTTAAAGGTCTGACGCGGCCTCAAAGCACATATAACTACTCCATATCACCCAGAAATTATCGGCTGATTTTAAACTTAAAAACATCAGAATTAAACACCAGAGAACGAGCTAGCGTCCATCAAAAGGTCCTGATGTCTGGAGGTCGCCTTTCAAGGTCAAACGCAGGTTCAAAGGACAGGGAATTCTGTATCACCCAAAAATACCACAGGTTTTTTAACTTCTAAACTTCAGAATATTCATCACAAAAAGAGCTAGCGTAGTCAAAAATTCCTACCACTTAAGGTCATCCTTCAAGGTCAAGCACGGGGCCAAACGACGGGGAAGACCATATTACTCAAAAAATTACCAGCCGATTTTTAACTTACAATAATCAAAACATTCAACACAGAAAGAGCTAGCGTCCGTCAACAAGTCCTCGACCTCTGAACGTCACCCTTCAATCAGGCTGAAGTCAGTCAAGTCAGTCAGCCAGCCTACTCACCCTGGCCTCGGGCACCGAAGAGGCGGCGATGCCAATGACGTGGCTGGGCCGGCCGGCGCAGAGGACCATGAGCACTGTCATCAGATCGTCACGCGCTTTACGGGCCTCGGCCGGCAGTGGCGGGAACTCGCCGACCGGCGGGCACTCCGCCAGAGCGGTGACGTACTCGGACTGTCAGTAAAAAGACAGCTGATTAAACACAAGACTGACACGATGGCATCCAGCCACGACCACGCCAGCGCAATGCGCACCGAACAATGACAGCAGCTGGGCTAAGACGGGACACGGACGGCACTGACACATATATCACGAGACAAGCGCCACACATGAACATTACTCCCAACCGCATAACGGCAGACAGTCTCTTACGCTCAGGAAGCGCTGCTGGACTTGCACGTCGACGAAGCGTGCCGCCTGGGCGTCGTGGTGCCGGCGCTGCTCCCAATCGTGACGTTTCATCGAGCGCTGTTGGTGATAAATCGACACATCACCTGTTGATGGCACTTACCGGCATGCGCGGCAGCCACGCCTGCACACCAAGATTTTCGCTGTCTATTGCGCTGTAGGTGATAAGCTGGGACAAGCAGCGGATCGAAGATTTTAGCGTGCCGGCTGTCATCTTCCGGGCTCGCTGTTGTGCTTGCAGCCAGCCGTCTGGCCCCTCCATGGCCAGCTGGGGGCCGGAGAGGGCCGCCATGATGTTCGGCATCACCATTTGGTCCGCACGGCGGCTTGGGAGCAGCTCTGGCAGCAGGAGATGGAGCTGCAAACGAGGCTGCATTACGCACCGCCGTGACACGACAGCTGGCCGCCAGCACAACTCTGAGCCCCGCTGCATGGGACGGATAAGGCGGACGAAGCTAACACAAGATGACACGCAAAACACGAGTGACAACGGATGGCAGCAAGCAGATGAAAAGCAGACCGGCATCGGTGGCACTTGCCGCGCGCATGTGGCGCTGCACTTTTGTTGCGTTGCAGAAGCCACCCCGGACGCCACGCAAGAACATCGCGAAGCGGTCCGAGATGGCCTCCAGTCGCACCCGCGGCTGTTCAGGCTTCGCCGATACCATGGGGTCGCTTCGTTCCACATTACTGTATGCTTGTTGGAACTGTGGACAGACGCTTCACGATGCCATGCCGAACACGTCGAAAAGGCGACAGCCCAACGTCCAAACGATGACAGAAACAATGGCGATGGTACGCACCTCCAGGCTGCCTGCCGGGAAGTGCACCCGCAGGTGTCGTGTTAGGTTGATGACCACCGCCGGGTACTGGTGCTGCCCGTCACTGGCGCCGAACGGGCAGCGCCAGCGTGGCCGGGTGCGCTTGGCCGCTGCTGGAGGGCAGTCGGCCTCGGCGGCTCGGAGACGCTTTGCCTCCTCCGGCGCGCGTGCGGCAAGCTGAAACACAAGTCGACAGCTCAAGAGATAAGGCCGACAGCACAGCTGTGGACATGCGTGGCGCATCGACGGCAGAAACACGCACAAGCGAGTGAAGGCAAGCAACAACCGCACACAGCATGCAATGCGTCGCCTACCCGCGGGTGCACCATCCTGATGTGCCATTTCAGGATGGCGTACGTGGTGCCGCAGCACGGCGGTAGGCGGCAAGGGTGCCTGTGGCGCTTTCCAGCGCCGCTGCGTGCAAGCAGGCCCTGCCGCGGCTTGCGCGCTGCAACACAGAATGATCAGTTTGCTACGGCCCGGGTAAGCACATCGATATGCCAGCTGCGGCAGAAGCACATTTACATGCGGTCTCCCCTCACATACATAGAGGACAACTGGTGACGTACCGGGCCGGACGCACTCTTCCGAGGCCTCCTTCTCCGCTGGCGCCGGTTATGTCGATGCCGACGAGGGGGACGAGGACGGCGACCAGTCGGGGTCGGCGTCCGCCGCCAGTGGCGCCTGGCTGTGGGCCAGGGCTCCGCCTGTTGGCAGAATTAAGGGCTGAGTAGTCACATACAAAAACGGGAAATAAACATTGTGGACATAGAATGCGTCACACTGTAGGTAAATGATCAGAACAGACGACAACCACAGTGTAATGAATCGAACGCTTCGTGCTGGAGACACCTTTGCTAACAGTCTATCGCATACACAAAATACGAGATGAATACATCAAAGAACATGCATACACAATGACAATACAAACTGCATGTCAAGTTCTACGATAAAAGGCTAGGAAAATTACAACATGGATACACAATGACAAAAAACTGCATGTCAAGTTCTACGATGGACGGCTAGAAAAGTTACAACATGGATACACAATGACAACAAAAACTGCATGTTAAGTTCTACGATGGACGGCTAGGAAAATTTAAAGTCATACAGCCACTGAACACGCTTACCGTGCTCAATGGAAGAGTCGTCAAACACAGGGGGCGACCAGGTGGACGGCGGCGGCCGTTCGTCAGCAGCCGGCTCTGTGGGCAAATAGGCACGCTTATGAAGCAACTAAAAAAAAACATACCAGCCAACACTGGATGATCAGTTACTTCTTTAGAAGAAAACAAAACAGATGTGCCATAAGTATCGGCCATTGCATGTTCTGGCAAGATAAAGGCTGACTAGTCACCTACAGGTAGCGCCCGTCAAAAAATTTTCCCCTCTCAAGGTCACCCTTCAATGTCAAGCGCGCGGCAGAACATCAGGGAAGTCCATATTACCCAAAAATTACCAGCAGATTTTTAACTTACAATAATCAAAACATTAAACACCGAAAGAGCTAGCGTCCGTAAAAATATCCTGACCTCTCAAGGTCACACTTCAAGATCAAACGCGGGATAAAACGACCAAAAACTCCGTATCACCCAGCAACTACGGGCCCATTTTAAACTTTAAGAGATCAAAATAATACCTAGGGAAAGACCTAGCGTCCGTCAAAAAGTCCTGACCTCTCAAGATCATCTTTCAAGATGAAACACGTACTCAAAGGGCGGGTGACTCCATGTCATCCATAAATTACCGGCCGAATTTTAACTTAAAGACGTCAAAACTATCACCAGAGAACGAGCCAACGTCCGTCAAACAGTCCTCACCTCTGAAGGTCACCCTTCAAGGTCAAACACTGGCTGAAAACACTGGGATCTCCATATCATCGAAAAATTGGAAGCCGATTTTAAACTTGCAAACATCAGGATATTCACCACAGAAAAACTAGCGTCCGTCAAAAAGCTCTGACCTCTCAAGGTCATCCTTTAATGCCAAATGTGGGTTCAAAGGATGGGGAGCTCCATATCATCACAAAATCACCGGCCAGTTTTAAACTTGCATGCATTATGATCTTCACCCCAGAAAATTGTAGCGTCCGTCAAAAAGTCCTGGCCTCTCAAGGTCATACTTCAATGCCAAATGTGGGCCGATATCACCATGCAGGTTGACCTTAAAAAATATGACTTTGACGGAAGCTGGATATCACCAATGTTAATGTTCTAACGCTTAACGAGACCAAATCAGATGGTGGTTCTTAAGTGATCTTGAGTTCTCCGTCCTTTGAATCCGCGTTTTACTTTCAAGGGTGACCATGAAAGATCAGGACATTTTGACGGACGTTAGCTCATGCGCTTGTGAATACTTTGATGCTTATATTTTGACAATCGGCCAGTACTTTAAGGGTGATTTACCAGTCCTAGAGTCATCGTCCTTTCAGACCGCGTTTGACATTGAAGTATAACCTT
>NW_023597054.1:1855897-1895723 GCF_011947565.3 Pollicipes pollicipes
GGCTGACAGGTTGGTTACCCTCGCTGGGGTGGGGGTTTAATTTGACCCCCTGAGATCTCAGGAACAAATACAGTTAGATGCACCAAATTCACAGGGTGTGTTAAACTGTACGTGAACTCACTAGGCCAAAATTTAAGGTTTCTAAGTCACAGTCCTCGGGTCAAATAGGGTCGAACAAGGTCAGATTCAAGTTGGTCTCCGAAGCGCCCCAGAACAAGGAGGCCTGGCCTGAGCAAAAGGTCACATGCTCATTTGGGGTCAGTGGCCCAGATTGACCTTTCGAAGGTCATGCTGACTGAAATCATACCAGACTTCTTCGATCTTTACATTTGAATCAGCGACAAAGGTTACGCTAGCAGTTTGCTAAAAAATAGCAAAATATTGACCTCAGTCATTTCAGATCAGTGGCCCATGCTGACCATTAGGAATATTATGGAAGATTTGTAGTGCGGTTCGTGTTATCAAAAATTCGAAATGAGCACCAAAAACTACCCGGTACAGCGAGCCCTAGAAAAGGAAAGCAGGCTGGTTTGACATTGGTCTGACCATACCTGATCACAGATAAATGGAATTTCTTCATTCAACTGTCGTGTTGCCTACGAAAGCATCTGCAGCATGTATAGTTTTGTCTAACACTCCGTTGTTGCACATATTTGGAAGATCCCCTACAAACTGACTTCGCTGAATCCATCACGTGCCATCCATCGGCCGGTGCGGCCCACCCCGGCCGCGGTCGGTCTCCAGGCCGTCGGCCGTGCACCGCTCGGCTCCCCCCAGCCGCCGCCCGGCTCCGGTGCCGCCCCTCACAGAGCGTCAGTCACGTGCTGACAGCGGCATCTTGGCAGCAATCTTCCTCTTCTTGAATGGCGTCAGACATCGAGACAAGAAACATGAAACACTACGTCGCGATAGTGGTCTAGTGCAACTTCTGTTAACCACAAGGCGACCTGCTAGAACACTGCCAGTGTAATATAGAGTGTTCCACATTTGTACGAGTTTGAGGTAGCACGTTACAAGACCACGGAGCGCAATTCACAGCCGGGCCATTTTTTCCACACCGTGTTTCTGAGCTCGACGCCCATGAACTTGTACTATTTCGTGCAGGATATTCCAAGGTCACACAGACACGCCCAACGTCACGGAGACGCAGCGTGGACTTGGCTCTTTCTTTGCTCACGGTGAAACAGCATGACCACTGAGTTATTCGTGTCCGCTGCAGGTCGGCACAGTTCGTGGCATCGACGGACGACTGGCTTGCAACTCGGCTGATGCGTTGAGCCGATGCTTCGAATAGGATTTGGTGATCTGGTTACTAGTATCTGAGCTCTTTCGGCCGATAATGACCATTTCAGGGCTATGAAATGAAGGATAATGGAAAACGGCAGAGAACGGCTACACGCCACTGGGAACCCAAACGCCAGGCCCTATTCCACACCCGGACCCATTGGCGGGGGATGTGCCCGGCGTGCGGACGGGGGTACCTTTCCGGTCCAGTGGTGCATGCAGCAGGCACAGACGAGTAGGGCTTCGCGTGGATGCAAGACAAATAAAGACAGAGGCGGGTCGTGTACGTATGTGATGGAGCTCATGTAAAACATACTGATATCGAAGAAGTATCACACTTTGTGCTACATGGTGGCCGGAACTTTCGCTGCGGTACTAGATGACGAAAATGAGACTGGAAATCCAATAAACTAAGGATAACACAATAACCAGAACGTGAATGCCACCAAAAATGCAACATCACGGCCCGTTATACAAACACACCACAACCCAGGGTCAAAACAAACACACAACATCCAAGTTCCGCAAAATCGCGCCATTTGGCAAGCCACTTTTGGCTGGCATAATTACTACCAGTGCATCACCCCGTCCCCCAGTGTGTATCGAGGAAATTATTTACTAAAAGGCGACATTTCTAGAGGGGTGTTTTGCACTTAAGGCCTACCGATAGCCGCTACTGAGCTTATCCCATCGTATCGGACGCTTGCAAAAGCCTCAGCACGTTCGAACTAACATTTCCTTTCGGGAAAAAACAGCAGAGCGAGCCTGACTTTCTAAATATTAGAAACATTCCCAAAAAGCTCGCCAGTCCACGAGTTCCATAACATGATGAGCACAGCACGTCGCCAAACAAGCATAACGGTTCCCATGACAGCAGGTATCTGTAGGAGCATACCATGGATGATTTCAAGACTTTTATCGCACTCAGAAGTATGCAAAACGAATCAAGACCTAGTGTTGACCACCGCCAGAGCCTTGCCTAGAGCGAGGCACGCCGCGTGAGAGCGAGCTGAAGAAGGATGACTGGAGCTTGGGAGGCGCCACCACCTGCGGTCACATGACTTCCACAAACAAGTGTTTGGCTACAACACCGAAGTCCTCAGAAAAGCGAACATGTTGCACGTGACAGCTAAACGGGTGAAGCGAATATGTTGTACGTGACAGCTAAACGGGAGCCATTACCCCCAATATCAGATCTCCGAGGTGAAGCAGGCAGTGCAGACCAGCGCCAACGACCCACGAGGCCCCCCCCCCCCCCCCCCACCCATTCCTCCCGGGAGTACGCGTCCCCGGATGCACTGACTCCAGTGGAGCGTTGGGACACGACACCACCCCCACCAAACGAGGATCAGATGCTGTAAGATGGCGCCATGAGGGAGTTGTTGCCCCCCTCCCCCCCAAAAGAAACACAAAAAAACAACGATACCAAAGGATCACGACGCACGTAGTCACGATCTTTTAAGGAGCGTCAGTGACAACAATCATCATATTGGCGCTCAACGGCCATGGCGTAGCCGGGATCCCAGCGTGGGCCACCCATGTCAAAGTCCGAAACTCTGACCATTCGCCCGCAGCACCCCCGGGGATGGAGGTAACAGGGAGAGAGAGAGAGCAGGAGATCATAGCTCACGTGACCACGCATCGCATGCAACAGAACACCCCGACATTGCTATCAATTATTATAACCCACATGAGATAAAAACCCTAAAAATGGACAGAATCATGTCAGGCAGCACGGCAAAACATGTGAAACCGAAATATGTAAGGCCGCAGGCAGGGCAAGTCACAGGACATGTGCACAACACTTCTCAAACCAAATCTTTATTGGGTGTATGCGGAGCAAATGACATTCTCATTTTCTTGCTAACAGAAAACAGATATAAGCCAAAACTTTGGACACAGGCAGTCATGCTGCCTATTAGAGCGGTGAAAAAGGGAGAGGTTTGAGAGTACGTTATAACTGCCAGTCACAATGCCACTGCCCGCTGTGAGTGTTGCCCACAGACCACACATGAATAGCCAGCATCTCGTATCGAAATAGACGCATCCCGGTGTTTCCATAACGGAGGCAGAGCAACGCCATATAACGTTCGTAACACAAACGTCCTCCTTCGTTGTCTCTTTTGCCACGCTGCGATAACCACTCTCATGCCACTGTGTCAGCGGCCTGACCGGTCACCAGAGCTGGGAGACCAGCTGTCCCGCCGGCCCCCGGCAAGTGGCAGAGTGAAGCAGGACATCATAAGATTGTAGAGCATAGCTTAATATATCAAGAACGAAAAAGATTGTTCCGGCCCACGGCAAGAGTATCGGCTACATACGCGTGACTTCCATTGAAATGTGACCGTCTGGTAGTTGCTTAACTTGCAACGTAATGTCGTGCCTTCCCTAACCTGCAACATAATGTCATGCGTTTCCCAACCTGCTACCTAATGCCATGCGTTGCTCAACCTGCTGCGGGAGTTGGGTGACCTTCCGAGTCGACTCTGTGGTCGTCAATCGCTCGCGAGCAATCTGCGCGCAGACCTCTACATCAATGATTTCCCGAGGGTAACCCGGCTCCGGTCTATGCACGCCAGCACGCCCCCAGCTTACGACGTGAGGTTATCCAATGACCCGTGACCTTCAGCTCGGACGCCCCTGCAGTGGCAGTCTTCAGCCTAATACCGGGAAGATGCCCCGTGCATCGCACACCCGTGTCCGCTATATCACACTGATTTGTGGACTCCCGATTCCCCTGACAGGCAAGGTGCAAACCACGCACGTCAGTGAAATGTTTTGTCCAGCCCAATAACATCACTTTAAGTTGGTGGAGAATAAACCGACTACAGGCGTTGCGACATCGAAGGAAAATACAGCAATTTGCATTTCGTGATCGTAATAAACGTAATCCCAAGAATACAGATGTTAGGGGCAGGCGACTGTGAGTCGAAGAGCCCACCTTCACTATTTCCTGACCACCAAACCTCTCCGTTCTCTCTAACACACCAAACAACATCAAAGACATCAAACCGTACTGTAAATCAATCACAAAACATGCCACAATACTGTAGATTACGAAACTGTACATGTCTTGAACTGTACGTGAACTTACTTAGCCATCAATGAACGACATCGTTACATGTGGCCCCTGATCAGTCACGTCGGATCACGTGTGTGAAAATGACCGCTGCACTGGCACGCTTAGCTACATCAAGGACATAACAAGCCACGTCAATGTGGCTCGTGCTCGTGCCGCCTTGAATATTGGCTAATGGCCAGCATTGCAAAGCCACAAGATATGTGCCGTTCGGGCTTACATCGTGCTGCCTTCAAATGATCGGAACTGGCCACAGACACAACAACTAGACCCTCCTCAAGCTGTCTAATTCTAAACAACTGAACTCTGTTACACTTCACGCCACACGAAGGAGACGAATACTCTTCAAACCCAGTATCTTCGCTCTATGCGACGAAGCATTTGGTCACTGCCCCATGCATAGATATAATAGCGATCTCGCGAGCTCACTGGTGTATCGCAGGAGAAATGCGAACAAAACGCGCCGGCAGTAACAACGACCGACGTCCGCAGGCGCCCAACGGCCCGAGGAGGCTGAGCTGTCCGAGCAGTCCCTATCTGAGCAGCCACTGCCGCTATGGTCGGCACCAGCACAGCGGGCCAAGTTGAGGCCACACGCTGACATGAGCGCTGCTGGCACATTTTTCTGAAAAATCCTTGCTTTTTAAAATCATCCGCTTTGAGTTTTTCTCAGCCCTTTACGAGGTTCGCCACACCTTACATGATCCGTGGATACCCGAACCGGATATTCCGATCGCAGCGCCGCCTCTGTTGGGCACGAACGCCCGCAGCGCCACCTATACCAATTTACCCCAACGGACGACTTGCTGGTGGGAACTGTGGATCCGAACGTAATTCTTAACCGTAACTTATTTCCCAGCGCTTAACTCACGTTGGAAAACCCAGTCAATGACACAATTTTTTTTTATAAAACTACGAAAACATTTCCAGTGGGCAGCGTGAAATGAAAGTGACCCCATCCCAAACCACCACTAGCGCCGCGTGACACTACTCACGACTGAAACAGGGCTGCACGGTGCGGGCCACGAGGGACGTTTGTTGTCACTACCACCTAATACTTCCTTTCAACGCACTCTTTGGTCTGACCGAGCCCACAACACACGCATTTCACCCACCCACAACGCTCCCAAATGTTTGCGTTTGAGTGATGCGTTTGGGGGCCCAACTGCCCCAAACGCATCACCGAGCGAGCCAAACTCCCAATACCTTCCCTGGAAGATTTGGGCTTCAAGGCGCAGTGCGACTACCAAGATCTCTTACATCCGTAACATATGAACGACTACCGAAGTGTGTAAATTACTCCCGTAACAACTGAAGCACTAAGTGTGTAAAAGGAGAACAATCCTATAACGTGGATATGATATACGACGGGATGATATAAATATGGTAATATTGGGCATGATAAATATTGGGTATTATATGAATATTCGGCATATGTATGGCAGTACCAAGCAATCTTAAGTATTCAGTAATGTCGCAGCACTGCTGCCGGCAAGACGTTTCGTACACGGCGTCACCTGCAGGCAGCGCCACCACTGTAGGCAGCGCCACCACCATAGGTGACGTGATGAAACTTATAGGTGGCGCCACTGAAAATGCACCTGCCGCCCACTTCGTTAGATGTCACCGTGCCTTATCCAGTATCAGGTTTCATTAGACTCCGCCAGCTGTACCTACAATCATTTCCTATCGTTTCATTTAGTTCTTCACGCCGACAGAAATACTTCCACCTTGTAAAGACCTCTTGTGACGAATGGTTTCAAAATGTCTTATATGCCTTTCCTCTACGGCAACACGCCAGGTCTGCCTACATCCGTTTTCGCTCACGCCGAACCGCCTGCAAACGACGGTCAAGTCACTTGCTGCTCCAGTAACACGTGAACCAACCTCTGCTGTAAAGATACTTGTTTAAGTGCTAGTGCCCTACGTACAACAGCTTAACCCAAAAATAGCCATCTCGGCTCAAAGCCCACGCAGCCGTCGAACAGTCCCTTTAATGAAAACGTACGAAGCGAAGTTGAGACAAAGATGAGTGCCATCGAATAGCACGCCGATATGAGCAAGAGCGAGAAGTCCTAGAGGGAGAAGTGGCCGGGGCCAATTCTCTAGGCCGGGGAGTCCCCAGTCATTACTCGTGGTCGGTGAACAGACAGTTTCAGTAAAGGCCACCGGCGCTGACAAGAAGGCGACAGTGGGACTTTCCAAGCGCGCCTCGGTTCAACGTCATGCGGCAGAGCAGCGAGCTCCAGGTGAACAACGAAGCAAACTGGTGTTCCTCTGCAGTCACTAACTCCAGATGCCAACAAGACCAGCATAACCCCGGCGTCCGTCTTAACACCAACGTCAGTCAGCTGCAGCGGAAGAGTGACGAGCAGCGTCCTAGAATTGCCAACCTTAGATGTAAAGCAACACCCTATGAGGAGCAATTTTTCACTAATTTGTCGAGTGACGACGAATCTCGTCGAGAATCTATGTCTCCTGTCGTAAAAGTAAAGGACAGGGAACTCGTCGAGGAACTGTGTCTGTTGTCACGGAAGTAACGGACAGGGAATTCGTCGAGAACCTATGACTGCTATCATGAAAGTAACGGACAGGGAACTCGTCGAGAACCTGTGTCTGCTGCCATGAAAGTACCGACTTCTCGGGAATCGCTCGCCGTGACACTCAATAACCGGATCTGTGCCTCGGGGTGCCCCGCCACACCGCAGCTCTTGTTGACGCGCATCCACCGCCACTGTTCAGCGGGGAGACATGAGCGGTGAAAAGGGACATTTTTAGAGTGCGTTATAACTGTCAGACACAATGCCACTGCCCGCTGTGAATAAACATGATGCCCACACAGTACGCATGAATAGGGATCATCCCGCGTCGAAATAGACGCATCCAGATTTCTCCATAACGAAAGCAGAGAACGTCATATAACATCCGTAACATATAACATACATATAACATATAACGTTCGTAACATAAACGTTCTTCGTCGTTGCCTCTTTTGCTACGCTGCAATAACCACTCTCATGCGGCCGTGTCAGCGGCCTGACCGGCCACCAGAGATGGGAGACCAGCTGTGTTTAGACCACCAGACAAACTGCAAGCCACCGTGTGGGACACGTCAGGAGACCCTCCCACACGAAACACCGCTGGACCGACTAGGCCTCTGTGACCACCCACTACCCTGCGATGGACCGACAGGCCTCCGTGGCCACCCACTACCCTGCGATGGCCCGACTAGGCCTCCGTGGTCACCCGCGACCCTGCGATGGCCCAAATACGCGCTCCCGATCCGCTACTGACGTGATATCACGCCTGGTGATGTCGCCGGTCCTGATTCGTTACGACGCGTGGCACGCCGCCGGGCGGCCGTGAGACCGTGATGGCGGTGACGTGCTGCCACTGTCGGCGAACACACGGCTGATGAAATACAGGACATTGACACACCGCGGCTGGACAACCACACCGGCATTGGCGATGTTGGCTACCTCGGATACCGAGTGAAACGTGAAGACAGAAGAGGCTGGCGGGTGTGCACTTACCCCTGCGCTTCCGGCTCCGCCGCCGCCGTGCCCACAAGGACGCCGTAGCACACGCCGCTGGCTGTCAGATCGGGGACGTACACGTCCTGACCGGCACACCGCCACGCCACCTTGAAGGCCTCGGCGGCGCTGTTACTTGCCAGAGGGCTGCCGCCAGTGGCCATCAAGACCTATGGAAAGAGACACTCATAGTTGAACAACACTGGTGAGGGTGCAAAACGCACGTGGTTGACCCTGGCAATACTAATCGGTCCGGCGCCTGCCGAACAGCCTTTGTACATACCCGGTCGCTGCTGGTCGCTAGAGCGTCGAGGTGGCCGATGTCCTGAATCTGTAATTCGTGATGAGGCCACACTCTTGGCCATCGAGATCGACAGTCTACAGGTGTCTACACACATAGAGGTTCGTTCAAATCATCACTCCGACAACAGACACGACAGACAGCAGAACGACCGACGCAAAACGAATGGCGCGCAACAGTCAGTCAGACATCGGCCAGCCAGCCTGCTCACCCTGGCCTCGGGCACCGAAGAGGCGGCGATGCCAGTGACGTGGGTGGGGCGGCCGGCGAACAGCACCACCAGGAGCGTCATGAGGTCATCGCGCGCTTGACGGGCCTCAGCCGACAGTGGCGGGAACTCGCCGACCAGTGGGCACTCCGTCAGAGCGGTGACGTACTCGGACTGTCAGTAAAAAGGCGGCTGATTAAACACAAGGCTGGTACGATGTCATCCAACCACGAACACGCCAGCACAATGCGCACCGAACAATGACAGCAGCTGGGCTGAGACGGGGCACGGACGGAACTGACACATATATCACGAGACAAGCGCCATACATGAACATTACTCCCAACCACAGAGCGGCGGCCAATATAACACCCTCAGGAAGCACTGCTGGATCTCTAAGCCGACGACGCCGTGCCGCCTGGGCTTCATGGTGACGGCGCCGCTCCCAATCGTCACGCTTCATGGAGCGCTGCCAGGCTGCCAGTCGCTCCAGCATGGCCTGTGAATTGCCAGGCATTAGCGAGCGGTGACGGTCGCGCGTAGGACTGCACAGTCGGTACGCCAGCTGTTGATGGCACTTACCGGCAGGCGCGGCAGCCACGCCAGGAGGCCTGAGTTGCCACAGTCCAGTGTTACGTACGTGATCAACTGGGACAGGCAGCGGATGGCCGATTTAAATACCCCGGCTGTCATCATGTGCGCTCTGCGCTGTCTTTGCAGCCAGCCGTCGGGCCCCTCCATGGCCAGCTGGGGGCCGACGAGGGCCGCCATGATGTGAGACATCATTAGCTACCCGCACCCAGCACGGACCAGTAGACCCTGTGGGTGGCGATGGTGGCGGTAAAGGCGGTGATGGTGGCGGCGCTGGAGCTGGCGGCGACGTTGGAGCTGGCGGCGGCACTGCCATCTCCACCAAGGCAGGCATCAGCTCTGAAACATAACGGCACATATTGCATTGCATCTTTGCGAGATATGAACACGGCTCACGACAGAAGGACACGCAACTGAGCTGCGTAGCCCATGGAGCACGACGATGCAGAGCTGGTATAGACAGTTTCTGGATGTCTCAAGTACAAAGAGCTGCGCATTCGATTTACAACACATACCGTTCCTTACCGTCATCGCCGCTGCTGGACAGATGAAGGACCAGCGACGGTGACAGCTGGCGGCGCCGCCGCTGGTCTTCGCGCCTTTTTTGGTGCAAGCATTTCAGCACCCTCTTTCTTTCAGCGCGGCACGCCCGCCACCTTTGCCACCTCGCAGAGTGCTTTGGCCCTGTTCAACTTTGCACATGCCTGTGGGCAGAATAAAAGCGATATCAAGCTTTGCAGCATAGATGTAAAGAACGCTGTGCATCACCCTATGTCAGCAAAGGGACCGACACACCCTCTTCCTGCAGAAACAGCAGCACTCATTCTGCACGGGAAGGCGATGTTACACCTTTTGCCTGAGAGGGCTGGGTCATGGGCAGACTAGCATCATCTTCTCGTTCTGTTCTCTTCCTTGGTTTTCTACTAACTTGTTTGGTAGCCCCTTCCCTTTCTTCTTTTACTTCCGAGACTTCTAAGAACTTCTTTGCGCTTTATCTGCCTGAGAAGGCAGTGTTACACTACTGATCTTGACTGCCTGAGGGGGCAGTGTTACACCTCCGACCTTGTCTGCCTGAGGAGGCAGTGTTACACCTGTGACCACGTCTACCTAAGGAGGCAGTGTCACACCCATAGTCCGATAATGCGGCACCGCACCTTCTGTCCGCTGGAAATGCTCACCTCTCGTGTTCGGTGCACTCGGTGCAGGCTGGTGCGCATTCGGAGGGTTCGGCGGGGGGGGGGGGAGCAACTCAAGGATTAAGGGAAGTGGGTGGAAAGGTAAGAATAGGGAGAGGAGAGAGGAAAAAAGGTGGCGTAAGTGACATGGCAACTCCCAAGCACCAATTGAGATGTGCCCCAGTCCACAATGTCAGTCCCCAGTCACCTGCATCACCTTGGCTTTACTGTTTGAAATCGCTTGTATGACTGGCAGGTACCGGACCCTGTCGCGGCCGGCGATTTCAACTGACCTCCCCGGTATAGGCCACTAACTGAGTTCGAGTCTGTTTCTTGTTCGCGGGTAAGTACGGGGCGGGCTTCGCAGTTGCCGACGGCGGCAGGCATGTGATACTCCGCCGGCAGCAGAGCAACTCGGCCGGGGGGCGAGTCGTGCCGTGACACAATCCCATGCAAGCGAGACGGTGCTGGCGGCCCCGCCCTTCAACAATTGCAACGAACGCTCTTTCCATTGCGGGAGTTGCATACACGGCCACATATCAACCCTGCACACCATTCATCTACAAGATAGGCATTTAGCCATAGCTCCCAACGCAGTTCTAACTGAAGTTGACTTGGTGTTACGGCATGACTTTGATCCAGACTGGCCTTAGTGACCGGACAGGATCCTTACATCACGTTTAAACTGTTATGTAGAAGACATGCTATCATCATTATCGACATGATCGCAGCGCTTCGCAGCTGGTAAAGTGCACTTGCGAGTACCATTATGCATATGAATGAAGAGGTATTAAA
This sequence comes from Pollicipes pollicipes, assembly GCF_011947565.3. Classification (NCBI taxonomy): domain Eukaryota; kingdom Metazoa; phylum Arthropoda; class Thecostraca; order Pollicipedomorpha; family Pollicipedidae; genus Pollicipes; species Pollicipes pollicipes. The sequence continues at coordinate 1,866,864 of NW_023597054.1, forward strand.
GCTTTATTCTCAAAGAGCACAGAAGAAAATGAAGAGATATATGTGGCATTTCGACAACATACCTTTAAAGAAAATCGGTAACAACTTAAAAATGACTGCCGATCCTATTCAACTTTTCAAAAGTTTTTTTTTTCGAGGCAAGCCACAGTTTTTACAGATCACTTACATGCAGAAGATCACACAAGAAGCAATTGTCGATCATTTTTTATGATACAGTGCACATCCAACTGGGAATTCAAATACGCGAAAAACACGTGTACATGCAAATGAGTTCAATTTAACAGGCAGCACGCACAACACATCATTTACTTCCGCAGGCGATTTCAAGTAAATAAGCATCTCGCATCACACATCATGTTTACATGCAAACGACTTCAACTTAACAGACATCGTGTATCAAGCGTCTCGCCATGCGGTACGTGAAAGCGAACTTAAGCCAGGACGCATAACACGTCAAGACGCTAGTCACATTCACATCATCGTTTATGATGATTCCTGAACTTAAAGACTGGTCGCCAACTTCTCATCAAAATGGATTCACCATTTTTCCTCTCTGCATGATCTCGTGCCTTTGAAGATAACTTTGGGCTCGAAAAGGGTTAAAGAGTCCATACTTCCCTGGATTTTAGCCTCAGCGTGTTCCCTCAAGAGATGGTCGCCGAAAAGATTCGTTTTTATTCTCTGTTTCGTTTTGAGCAACTCGTAGGTATTCATTGCAACTCAAACGAAAAGGGCGCATGGACTCCCCGACATAGACTATGTACCTCCCATGTTTACACAGTTTCGCACAGTTTACACTTGGTTTCGTAAACCACATTTCTTCGCGTGCAAACCACCTAAAACCCAGGCATGCATATATGATACATATCACGCCCCGGGCACTTAGGCTTCGAGATAAGATATTAATCTAGAGAGTTATTTAGCTTCTTGTCGTTCAAAGCTGTGCGTACGCGCAGTTTCGCCTTTCCAAAGATATGTTGGATTTTTCAAAGCAAATGTTCACCGATGTCACGTAGTGTTAAGCCAATTCATTTACCCAATTCAGCCTTGACAGTGGAGCATACAGAAAAGGGGTCCACATTTGGATACGCCAGTGACGGTAGAACAGAGGAACAATCGCACAACGTTAGAAACGGACCTGTGATCAAGCCCACCAATTCTGGTATAATTCTATACAGCGAATCTGCGCATACAACCTCAACTTAGCACAATATAATCCGAAACCTGCTTCACAGGGCTCTAAACAACTTATCAAGCAGTAAAAAGACACAAGGAACGTGAGCAAAACATAGATTTTAATGTTGCACAATGGATATTTTCCACGACCATACGGCTAAGTGCTAGAAGAGGTCAAAACATTCAGAGCACGTAGGAATACATTTGGCAAGCAGGTTAACAGGTGGGACCCCACAAGAACGTAGGACCCTAAGCAAGTGACAGAATTAGTAACTCCCTAGACCAACGTGGAGGGCCATGAGCATATCGCGAGTGTGTCGGTAGGTGAACCGAAACCAACGTAAAGGCCCCCGAGCAACCGAGAATACCCGGGTAGCTAAACATATGGCTCCCCGTCTATAGCCACAATGCGTTTCTGGAGACTGAAAACAAATCCGTAGAAGGCCTCTGATGGCCAAGAGCACCCCGGCACGCCAGCAGGAACAGCACAGCAACAGTGCAGGGCCCTCCGAGCAAACGCAAAGCAGTCAAGGCTACCGTGGAAAGCTCCTTAACGATCGAAACGACCTTCCAAGTGGACATATAGGTCCCCGGAAACAGCATAGGACCCTGGGCAATGTAATAAGGCTTATAATTTTCCATTGACGTTTTTCAAATTGAATATTTTTTTCTCTGTTCCCTTAGGCCAATCGCTTTCGCTTGCAAATGTCCTTGGTGGCCTGGGAGTTCAGAGAAATTTTGTTGTTTTGTGTCTGAAGAAACTGCATCTGTTCGGCCAGCTATGGGGCCCTTTCGGGGCCCGAGGAGGCCACGGCCCAGTGACCACTCTCTCTGGATCCACCCCTGACTCATTACCGGAAGAACCAAAATACCGGTAGAATTGTTTTTTGTTTCAGTTACACATTGCGACATTTACCATTAACACGAAGAACACCGGATCAACCGAAACAAAGTGGCTGCAATCTGATTATTTTTGTTTCGAGGGAGGCTCTCCCAGGCGATGTGGTTCACGTCACAACCGGACAACTCGTAGGTACCGGCTGGGCTGCGGCCCCGTCTAAATACATGGAGCGTATGTCCAGAGCCGACAAAAGTGACGGGATACCGACTGGCTTTCCCTGGCCACTGGCTTCAAGGTCAATTGTGGCATGACAACACCAAAAATGACCCTTATTTTGCAATATCATGCGACCTTCAATGTCATAAGTTGGGCCAAAGGACTGAGAACTCGAAATCACCCAAAAATTACCGGCCGATTTTCAACTTGCAAATGTCAGAATATTCAACACAGAACAAGGTAGCGTCCGTCCAAGTCTTGATCTCTCAAGGTCCAACCTTCAAGGTAAAAAACGAGCTCAAAGAACTGGGAGCTCCACATCACCCAAAAATTACCGGCCGATTTCTAACTTACGGACATCAGAACATTCATCACAGAAAGAGCCAGCCTCCGTCAAAAAGTCCTGATCTCTAAAAGTCACCCTTCAAGGTCAAACGCAAGCTCAAAGGACGGGGAACTCCATATCACCCAACATTTACTGGCCGATTTTTAGCTTACCAGGATCAAAACATTCATCATAGAAAGAGCTAGCGTCCGTCACAAAGTCATGGCGTCTCAAGGTCACCCTTAAAGGTCTGACGCGGCCTCAAAGCACATATGACTACTCCATATCACCCAAAAATTACCGGCTGATTTTAAACTTACAAACATCAGAATTAAACACCAGAGAACGAGCTAGAGTCCATCAAAAGGTCCTGATGTCTGGAGGTCGCCTTTCAAGGTCAAACGCAGGTTCAAAGGACAGGGAATTCTGTATCACCCAAAAATTACCAGACGTTTTTTAACTCACAAGCTTCAGAATCTTCATCACAAAAAGAACTAGCGTCAGTCAAAAATTCCTACCTCTCAAGGTCATCCTTCAGGGTCAAGCGCGGGGCCAAACGACAGGGAAGACCACATTACCCAAAAAATTAACAGCCGATTTTTAACTTACAATAATCAAAACATTCAACACAAAAAGAGCTAGCGTCCGTCAACAAGTCCTCACCTCTGAACGTCACCCTTCAATCAGGCTGAGTCAGTCAAGTCAGTCAGCCAGCCTGCTCACCCTGGCCTCGGGCACCGAAGAGGCGGCGATGCCAGTGACGTGGCTGGGCCGGCCGGCGCAGAGGAGCATGAGCACTGTCATCAGATCGTCACGCGCTTGGCGGGCCTCGGCCGGCAGTGGCGGGAACTCGCCGACCGGCGGGCACTCCGCCAGAGCGGTGACGTACTCGGACTGTCAGTCAAAAGACAGCTGATTAAACACAAGACTGACACGATGGCATCCAGCCACGACCACGCCAGCGCAATGCGCACCGAACAATGACAGCAGCTGGGCTAAGACGGGACACGGACGGTACTGACACATATATCACCAGACAAGCGCCACACATGAACATTACTCCCAACCGCATAACGGCAGACAGTCTCTTACGCTCAGGAAGCGCTGCTGGACTTGCACGTCGACGAAGCGTGCCGCCTGGGCGTCGTGGTGCCGGCGCTGCTCCCAATCGTGACGTTTCATCGAGCGCTGTTGGTGATAAATCGACACATCACCTGTTGATGGCACTTACCGGCATGCGCGGCAGCCACGCCTGCAGACCAAGATTTTCGCTGTCTATTGCGCTGTAGAGGATAAGCTGGGACAAGCAGCGGATCGAAGATTTTAGCGTGCCGGCTGTCATCTTCCGGGCTCGCTGTTGTGCTTGCAGCCAGCCGTCTGGCCCCTCCATGGCCAGCTGGGGGCCGGAGAGGGCCGCCATGATGTTCGGCATCACCATTTGGTCCGCACGGCGGCCTTGGGAGCAGCTCTGGCAGCAGGAGATGGAGCTGCAAACGAGGCTGCATTACGCACCGCCGTGACACGACAGCTGGCCGCCAGCACAACTCTGAGCCCCGCTGCATGGGACGGATAAGGCGGACGAAGCTAACACAAGATGACACGCAAAACACGAGTGACAACGGATGGCAGCAAGCAGATGAAAAGCAGACCGGCATCGGTGGCACTTACCGCCCGCATGTGGCGCTGCACTTTTGTTGCGTTGCAGAAGCCACCCCGGACGCCACGCAAGAACATCGCGAAGCGGTCCGAGATGGCCTCCAGTCGCACCTGCGGCTGTTCAGGCTTCGCCGATACCATGGGGCCGATTCGTTCCACAATTACTGTATGTTTGTTGGAACTGTGGACAGACGGTTCACGATGCCACGCCGAACACGTCGAAAAGGCGACAGCCCAACGTCCAAACGATGACAGAAACAATGGCGATGGTACGCACCTCCTGGCTGCCTGCCGGGAAGTGCACCCGCAGGTGTCGTGTTAGGTTGATGACCACCGCCGGGTACTGGTGCTGCCCGTCACTGGCGCCGAACGGGCAGCGCCAGCGTGGCCGGGTGCGCTTGGCCGCTGCTGGAGGGCAGTCGGCCTCGGCGGCTCGGAGACGCTTTGCCTCCTCCGGCGCGCGTGCGGCAAGCTGAAACACAAGTCGACAGCTCAAAAGATAAGGCCGACAGCACAGCTGTGGACATGCGTGACGCATCGACGGCAGAAACACGCACAAGCGAGTGAAGGCAAGCAACAACCGCACACAGCATGCAATCCGTCGCCTACCCGCGGGTGCACCATCCTGATGTGCCATTTCAGGATGGCGTACGTGGTGCCGCGGCACGGCGGTAGGCGGCAAGGGTGCCTGTGGCGCTTTCCAGCGCCGCTGCGTGCAAGCAGGCCCTGCCGCGGCTTGCGCGCTGCAACACAGAATGATCAGTTTGCTACGGCCCGGGTAAGCACATCGATATGCCAGCTGCGGCAGAAGCACATTTACATCCAGTCTGCCCTCACACACATAGAGGACAACTGGTGACGTACCGGGCCGGACGCACTCTTCCGAGGCCTCCTTCTCCGCTGGCGCCGGTTATGTCGATGCCGACGAGGGGGACGACGACGGCGCCCAGTCGGGGTCGGCGTCCGCCGCCAGTGGCGCCTGGCTGTCGGCCAGAGCTCCGCCTGTTGGCAGAATTAAGGGCTGAGTAGTCACGTACAAAAACGGGAAATAAACATTGGGGACATAGAATGCGTCACACTGTAGGTAAATGATCACAGCAGACGACAACCACAGTGTAATGAATGGAACGCTTCGTACTGGTGACACCTTTGCTAACAGTCTATCGCATACACAAAATACGAGATGAATACATCAAAGAACATGCATACACAATGACAATACAAACTGAATGTCAAGTTCTACGATAAAAGGCTAGGAAAATTACAACATGGATACACAATGACAAAAAACTGCATGTCAAGTTCTACGATGGACGGCTAGTAAAGTTACAACATGGATACACAATGACAACAAAAACTGCATGTCAAGTTCTACGATGGACGGCTAGGAAAATTTAAAGTCATACAGCCACTGAACACGCTTACCGTGCTCAATGGAAGAGTCGTCAAACACGGGGGGCGACCAGGTGGACGGCGGCGGCCGTTCGTCAGCAGCCGGCTCTGTGGGCAAATAGGCACGCTTATGAAGCAACTAAAAAAAAAACATACCAGCCAACACTGGATGATCAGTTACTTCTTTAGAGGAAAACAAAACAGATGTGCCATAAGTATCGGCCATTGCATGTTTTGGCAAGATAAAGGCTGACTAGTCACCTACAGGTAGCGCCCGTCAAAAAATTTTCCCCTCTCAAGGTCATCCTTCAATGTCAAGCGCGCGGCAGAACATCAGGGAAGTCCATATTACCCAAAAATTACCAGCAGATTTTTAACTTACAATAATCAAAACATTCAACACCGAAAGAGCTAGCGTCCGTAAAAATATCCTGACCTCTCAAGGTCACACTTCAAGATCAAACGCGGGATAAAACGACCAAAAACTCCGTATCACCCAGCAACTACGGGCCCATTTTAAACTTTAAGAGATCAAAATAATACCTAGGGAAAGACCTAGCGTCCGTCAAAAAGTCCTGACCTCTCAAGATCATCTTTCAAGATGAAACACGTACTCAAAGGGCGGGTGACTCCATGTCATCCATAAATTACCGGCCGAATTTTAACTTAAAGACGTCAAAACTATCACCAGAGAACGAGCCAACGTCCGTCAAACAGTCCTCACCTCTGAAGGTCACCCTTCAAGGTCAAAAACTGGCTGAAAACACTGGGATCTCCATATCATCGAAAAATTGGAAGCCGATTTTAAACTTGCAAACATCAGGATATTCACCACAGAAAAACTAGCGTCCGTCAAAAAGTTCTGACCTCTCAAGGTCATCATTTATTGCCAAATGTGGGTTCAAAGGATGGGGAGCTCCATATCATCACAAAATCACCGGCCAGTTTTAAACTTGCATGCATTATGATCTTCACCCCAGAAAATCGTAACGTCCGTCAAAAAGTCCTGGCCTCCCAAGGTCATACTTCAATGCCAAATGTGGGCCGATATCACCATGCAGGTTGACCTTAAAAAATATGACTTTGACGAACGCTGGATATCACCAATGTTAATGTTCTAACGCTTAACGAGACCAAATCAGATGGTGGTTCTTAAGTGATCTTTAGTTCTCCGTCCTTTGAATCCGCGTTTTACTTTCAAGGGTGACCATGAAAGATCAGGACATTTTGACGGACGTTAGCTCATGCGCTTGTGAATACTTTGATGCTTATATTTTTGAAATCGGCCAGTACTTTAAGGGTGATTTAGAGTTCCCTAGAGTCATCGTCCTTTCAGACCGCGTTTGACATTGAAGTATAACCTTGAGGCCAGGACTTTTCGGCGGACGCTACATCTTTCCGTGGTGAATATCATAATGCGTGCACGTTTTAAGCCGGCCGGTGATTTTGTGATGATATGGAGCTCCCCATCCTTTCAGCTCACGTTTGGCCCTAAAGGATGACCTCGAGAGGTCAGGACTTTTTGGCGGACGCTACATCTTTCCGTGGTGAATATCATAATGCATGCAAGTTTTAAACTGGCCGGTGATTTTGTGATGATATGGAGCTCCCCATCCTTTCAGCCCACGTTTGGCCCTAAAGGATGACCTCGAGAGGTCAGGACTTTTTGGTGGATGCTACTTCTTTCTGTGGTAAATATCATGATGTTTGAATGTCTAAAATCGGCTTCTAATTTTTGTGCGATATGGAGTTCCCCGTGCCTTTGTAGACTGACTTTAACACGCGCCCGGGTGACAGCTTGGTTACCCTCGCTAGGGTAGGGGTTAATCTGACCCCCTCAGATCTCAGAAACTAAGACGGTTAGAGACACCACATTCACAGGGTGTGTTGACCTGTACGTGAACTCACTTAGACCAAAGTTTGAAGCCCCTAAGTCACAGTCTTCGGGTCAAATAAGGTCAACGGCTACAATAACAGCAGCTATCTGCAAAAACAAACGATGGATGATTTCAAGAGTTTTACCGCACTTAGAAGTATGCAAAACGAATCGAGACTTGGTGTTGACCACCACCAGAGCGCTGACTAGAGCGAGGCACGCCGCGCGAGAGCGAGCTGAAGAAATATGACTGGAGGTTGGGAGGCGCCACCACCTGCGGTCACATGACTTCCACAAACAAGTGTTTGGCTAAAACATCGAAGAGTCCTCAGAAAGGCGAACATGTACGTGACGGCTAAACGAGAGAAGCCAATATGTTGAACGTGACAGCTAAACGGGTGAGGCGAACATGTTGTACGCAAGAACTAAACGGGAGCCATTACCCCCAATATCAGATCTCCGAGTTGAAGCAGGCAGTGCAGACCAGCGCCAACGACCCATGAGGAGCCCCCACCCCCCCTCCCGGGAGCACGTGCCCCCGGATACACTGACTCCAGTGGTGCGTTGGGACCCGACACCACCCCCGCAACGAGGATCAGACGCCGCCTCCGAACCACCGCCTCTGGGCTGCATTAACATCTCTCCTCCCCACTACTGTCCCTGCTCCGTACCATCGACCCTGGGCTGCACCAGTGTCTCTGCTCTGTTCCACGGCCTCTGTGCTGCACCACGGCATCACGAGCACGAGCCCAAGACCACCCTTTGCATTGGCTAACTGCACGGCAAGCTCGGGTTACACCGGCGTCCTGTGCTCCTCGCCGCCCTGGCCACGCTCGGCTACTGGCGAGCTGTACGCCAGCCGTGGGCGTCAGCGGCAGCATGGGCTGCAGTGCCGTGCCGGGCTGCACCGCCACTTGATACGCACGTTGACCCCGGCCCGCCACTGACGGCCATACAGCCGGCCGGGCTCCCATGCCTAGCCTTCCGTCCGCTGCTATCAGGGGTGCTCACAGCCAACCCGGCCGATCGGACGGGCACCGCGGGGAGTCGAGCCCCGCACCCGGCCGCAACCCAGCATGGCCACTCGGCCACCGGAGCTCGACCACCGGACCGCTGTCCCAGCTGGTCCCAGCTGACCTGACCTGTTCCCAGCCGGCTGGTGGATCTCGCCGCCCCATCAGCCCCAAGCTGTAAGCGGCCAGCCACAGGCGGCCGCTGTCGCAGTAACCACGCATCGCCTGCAACAGAACAACACGACATTGCTTTCGATGACTATAACCCAAGTGAGAAAAAAAACCTAAAAAGGACATAATCATGCTAGGAAGCTCGGCAAAACAAGTAAAGACTAATTTGTATGGCCTCAGGCGGAGCAAGCCACAGGACATGGCAACAAAATTTGCCACAGCAGACCTTTATTGGGTGTATGCAGAGCAAATGAGATGCTCGTTTCTATGCTATCAGAAAACAGATCTAAAGCAAAACTTTGGACACAGGCAGTCATGGTGCCTATTGGAGCAGTGAAAAGGGGGATTTATTAGATTACGTTATAACTGTCAGTCACAATGCCACTGCCCGCTTTAAATGAACATGACGCCCACAGAGTATAGGTGAACAGGGAGCATCCCGCATCGAAATAGACGCATCCAGATTTCTCCATAACGGAAGAAGAGAAACGTGATACAATGTTCGTAAGATAGACGTTCTTCGTCGTTGCCTCTTTTGCTACGCTGCAACAACCACTCTCATGCCGCTGTGTCAGCGGCCTGACCGGCCACCAGAGCTGGGAGACCAGCTGTCCCGCCGGCCCCCGGCAAGTGGCAGAGCGGGGCGGGACAGCGGCCTGACCGGCCACCAGAGCTGGGAGACCAGCTGTCCCGCCGGCCCCCGGCAAGTGGCAGAGCGCGGCGGGACAGCATAAGATTGTGGAGCATACCTAAATAAATCAAGAACGAAAAAAAGTTCCTGCCCGCAGCAAGAACATCGACTACATACGCCTGACTTCTAAGGGAATGTGACCGCCTGGTGGTTCCATAACCTGCAACGTAATGTCGTGCCTTCCCTAACCTGCAACATAATGTCATGCGCTTCCTAACCTGCTACCTAATGCCATGCGTTCCCTAACCTGCTGCGGGAGTTGGGTGACCTTTCGAGTCGACTCTGTGGTCGTCAATCGCTCGCGAGCAATCTGCGCGCAGACCTCTACATCAATGATTTCCCGAGGGTAACCCGGCTCTGGTCTATGCACGCCAGCACGCCCCCAGCTTACAACGTGAGGTTATCCAATGACCCGTGACCTTCAGCTCGGACGCCCCTGCAGTGGCAGTCTTCAGCCTAATACCGGGAAGATGCCCCGTGCATCGCACACCTCTGTCCGCTATATCACACTGATTTGTGGACTCCCGATTCCCCTGACAGGCAAGTTGCAAACCACGCCCGGCAGTGAAATGCTTTGTCCAGCCCAATAACATCACATTAAATTGGTGGAGATTGAATCGCCTACAGGCGTTGCGACTTCGAAGGAAACTAGAACAATTTTGATTTCGTGATCGCAATAAACGTAATCCCAATAATACAAATGTTAGGGGGCAGGCCACTGTAAGCCGAGGAGCCCATCTTCACTGCTTTCATGACCACCAAACCTCTCCGTTCTCTCTAACACACCAAACAACATCAAAGACATCAAACCGTACTGTAAATCAATCACAAAACATGCCACAATACTGTAGATTACGAAACTGTACATGTCTTGAACTGTACCTGAACTTACTTAGCCATCAATGAACTACATCGTTACATGTGGCCCCTGATCAGTCACGTCGGATCACGTGTGTGAAAATGACCACTGCACTGCCACGCTTAGCTACATCAAGGACTTAACAAGCCACGTCAATGTGGCTCGTGCTCGTGCCGCCTTGAATATTGGCTAATGGTCAGAATTCCAAAGCCACAAGATATGTGCCGTTCGGGCTTACATCGTGCTGCCTTCAAACGATTGGAACTGGTCACAGACATTGTACCTAGACCCTCCTCAAGCTGTCTATTTCTCAACAACTGAACTCTGTTACACTTCACGCCGCACGAAGGAGACGAATGCTCTCCAAACCCAGTATCTTCGCTCTATGCGACGAAGCATGTGATCACTGCCCCATGCATAGATAGAATAGCGACCTTGCGAGCTCACTGGTGTATCGCAGGAGAAATGCGAACAAAGTGCGCCGGCAGTAATAACGACCGACGTCCTCAAGCACCCAACGGCCCGAGGAGGCTGAGCTGTCCGAGCAGTCCCTATCTGAGCGGCCATTGCCGCTATGGTTGGCCCCAGCACAGCGGGCCATGTTGAGGCCACACGCTGACATGAGCGCTGCTGGCATATTAGGCTGAAAAGGTCATTGCTTTTTCAAACCGCCCGTTCTCAGTTTCCCCCAGCCTTTTACGCGGAAATAGTTCCACCTTGTAAAAACCTCATTTGACAAATTGTTTTATGTCTTATATACAATAATCTCCCGCTACGGCAAGAGGCCAGTCCCTGTAATGAAAAAGTACGGAACGAAGTTGAAACAAAGATGAGCGATATCGAATAGCACGCCGATAGGAGCAAGAGCGAGAAGTCCTAGAGCGTGAAGTGGCCGGGGCCAATTCTCTAGGCTGGGAAACCCCCAGTCATTACTCGTGGTCGGTGAACAGCCAGTTTCAGTAAGGGGCACCGGCGCTGACGAGAAGGCGACACTGAGACTTTCCAAGCGCGCCTCCGCTCAACGTCATGCGGCAGACAAGCGAACCCCAGGTGAACAACGAAGCAAACTGGTGTTCCTCTGCAGTCACTCACTCCAGATGCCAACAAGACCAGCATAAGCCCGCCGTGCGTCTAAACACCAACGTCAGTCAGCTGCAGCGGAAGAGTGACGAGCAGCGTCCTAGAACTGCCGACCTTAGATGTGAAGCAACACCCTATGAGGAGGAATTTTTCACTTATTTGCCGAGTGATGACGGATCTCGTCGAGAATCTGTGTCTGCTGTCGTAAAAGTAACCGACAGAGAACTCGTCGAGGAACTGTGTCTGATGTCACGGAAGTAACGGACAGGGAATTCGTCGAGAACCTATGACTGCTATCATGAAAGTAACGGACAGGGAACTCGTCGAGAACCTGTGTCTGCTGCCATGAAAGTACCGACTTCTCGGGAATCGCTCGTCGTGACACTCAATAACCGGATCTGTGCCTCGGGGTGCCTCGCCACACCGCAGCTCTCGTTGACGCGCATCCAGTGCCACTGTTCAGCGGGGAGACATGAGCGGTGAAAGGGACATTTTTTTAGAGTGCGTTATAACTGTCAGTTACAATGCCACTGCCCGCTGTGAATAAACATGATGCCCACACAGTATGCATGAATAGGGATCATCTCGTATCGAAATAGACGCATCCAGATTTCGCCATAACGAAAGCAGAGAACGTCATATAAAACCCGTAACATATAACATACATATAAGATATAACGTTCGTAACATAAACGTTCTTCGTCGTTGCCTCTCTTGCTACGCTGCAATCACCACTCTCATGCGGCTGTGTCAGCGGCCTGACCGGCCACCAGAGATGGGAGACCAGCTGTGTTTAGACCACCAGACAAACTGCAAGCCACCGTGTGGGACACGTCAGGAGACTCTCCCACACGAAACACCGCTGCGCCTAAACACCGCTGGGCCTCTGTGGCCACGCTCGACCCTGCGATGGCCCGACTAGGCCTCGGTGGCCACGCTCGACCCTGCGATGGCCCGACTAGACCTCTGTGACCACCCGTGACCCCCTCCTGATCCGCTGCTGTCATGATATCACGCCTGGTGCTGTCGCCGCTCCTGATCCGTTACGACGCGCGGCGCCCCGCCGGCCGGCCGTGAGACCGTGATGGCGGTGACGTGCTGCCACCGTCGGCGAGCAGACGGCTGATTAAATACAGGACATTGACACACCGCGGCTGCACAAACACACCGGCATTGGCGATGTTGGCTACCTCGGATACCGAGTGAAACGTGAAGACCGGAGAGGCTGGCGGGTGTGCACTTACCCCTGCGCCTCCGGCTCCGCCGCCGCCGTGCCCACAAGGACGCCGTAGCACACGCCGCTGGCTGTCAGATCGGGGACGTCCACGTCCTGACCGGCACACCGCCACGCCACCTTGAAGACCTTGGCAGCGCTGCTACTTGCCAGCGGGCTGCTGCCCGTTGCCATCAAGACCTGTGGAAAGAGACACTTATAGTTGAACCACGCTGGTGAGGGTGCAAAATGCACGTGGTTGACCCTGACAACACTAATTGGTCCGGCGCCTGCCGAACGGTCTTTGTTGCATACCCGGTCGCTGCTGGTGGTGTCTGGTGTGAGCAGCGCCGGCCGCTCCACTGATGTGAAGTGGAGCAGCCGCAGCCAAAGCTCGCTGCTGACAGCCGCCTACAGCGTCGAGGTGGCCGATGTCCTGAATCTGTAATTCTTCATGAGGCCACGCTCTTGGCCATCGAGGTCGACAGTCTACAGACGCACATGGTGTCTCGTTCAAACCATCACTCCGACAACAGACACGACAGACAGCAGAACGACCGACGCAAAACGAATGGCGCGCAACAGTCAGTCAGACGTCGGCCAGCCAGCCTGCTCACCCTAGCCTCGGGCACCGAAGAGGCGGCGATGCCAGTGACGTGGCTGGGCCGGCCGTCGCACAGCACCACCAGGAGCGTCATCAGATCATCAGACATCAGATCGGCAGACGGTCCCCACCAGGGAACGGAGTTCCCAGCCAGGGGGCCCCGCCCGCTCCAGCCCACTGCGTGTTCGCCTCCGGCACGTCAAGCCACCGGCCAATGGGAGTCAACGTTTGTGGACGGCAACGCCTGTCCGCCGCAACGTGATGCCATCACTGGGACTGGAACAGCCGGTCTCTGTCTGGAGAGGGCCTGGAGAGGCCGGTCTCTCCTGTGAGGGAGAGACCGGCCACCCGGTGGCCGGTCTCCTAATGATTTACTCTGAACGGAACTAGTGATTTACCCTGAACGCGTACGTTCTTTTACATGACGACACAGCCGTTGCATATTGTTACACGAAACGTCCCGTGCGCAGTGAGCGTATTAGCTATCCCACCGTGCATCGCTTGAGCGGGGACAACTCGCTCATGCCAATAATTAAAATATAAATCGTTGTCCTGGCAGATCATGCCTTCTGAATTCCAGTTCCTGCTGCCGAGACCAACACGTTGACGTTGCCAGGCAGTCAGACCCAGTCCCCACTCACATGGTGGAAGTTGACATAATGACGTTGCTCGCGTTGCTGTGGTACTGCACAGGCAACAGTGACGGCCTCACCATAGAACTTCGTAGTCTTCAGAAGCGCAAAATCGGCAACGACTCGGAAGAACGCGGAAAATTAGTATATAGCCAGGTGAAGAACCCCATGTATGCGAAGTGACCTTAACATACCACCGAACACTCAGTGATGCTTGCGATAGCCGTGTACAGGTTTGTCGTGGTCACCAACGAGCCTTTCATCAGACCTGCAGGGTGACTGACATTCACATAGACTATGATGGTTTGAGTCTGCTCCGACCGCCGGACGTCAGTTTTTGTGAACGCGGCTCTCTCGTCCACATATTACACCAACGAGCACTAACCACGAGCGCGGAGAATGAATTCAAGGCAGTTGATAAGGGGACGCGCGATGGCTGGCGGGAGAGACAGCCGGCCGTCCGGCAGACGTTCCGTCGGCTGGTGACGAACAGGCGCAGAAGCATCCGCAGGAGAAAACAGAGGGGACATGGTCAGAGGATCGCCCATCACGTGTGACAGCAAGTCAACATCAGCGGCCGGCACCGACCCCGTGACAGGGCGGGACAAATCCGCCTTGCCGTGTTCATGCTTCACGCCCATGATGAACAAGCGCGAAACGAAAACTACGCAACATCGTGTTCAGATAATGAGACAGAGAAAACGTATGGAGGACATATGCAAGCGAGGACGACCACCAAACGACCAGCAAAGCCGAAGAGCACACGGAACAACTCTCCATGAAAAGAACCGAAGCAGGATAGCAAAGGCACTAACAGCGCCCCTTCCATCTCAGGCGGAACAGTCTCTGTTACGCATCATCACCATCTGTCTCGCACACTAGATGCTGTAGCAAACACAGACCAGGCGACTCGCTGTTTAAGAAATCGGACGCAAAACTACACCGAAACACGAGAAATCGCGTCATATATCCCACGCAAAACGACACACGACTAGTGCCACGAAATGTAAAAGCAGATAAATGGAAAACGTTCAATCGTATCACCGGAATTAAACGATTCAACTTATGGCTATGGTTTGAATATATAATAGCATGTGTGCCATGGCGTCGGCGAAGGGTGCGGTGTACATCTCCCGCCCAAGTGACTCGCACACAAACGGTATCTTAGTAAGTAAGGGAACGAGAAGATGCTACCAATCTGTCCATGGCCCAGCCTTCTCAGGCAGGTGTAACATCGCCTTCCCAGGCAGAATGTGAACAGCTGTTCCTGCAGGAAGAGGTGTGTCGGTCCCTTTGCTGGCATAGGGTGTTGCGCAGCGTTCATTACGTCTGAGCTGCCAAGCCTAACATTACCTTTATTCTTCCCAGAGGCTTGGACAATGTCGAAAAAGGCAAAGGCGCTGAGTGAGGCGCGGCGCCAGAGGCGGCGGGCACGACGCGCTGAAAAGAAGAGCCTTCTTCGACACTTGCGGCAGAAGAGGCACGAGGGCCAGACCAGACCAGACCAGACCAGACCAGACCAGACGGGCCAGACCAGACCAGACCAGATAGACAGCTCTCTGTACTTGTGAAATCCAGAAACTGTCTATAGCAGCTCTACATCGCCGTGCTGTTTCCACACCTGGTCAGTCCAATGTCATGCAGCCTCTCGTGCACGCTCGCTTCAAATCAGTCCATGTCAGTCACATTGTGCTGAAACAGCCTAGGTTTTTCCTTCTTATTTTCTCCTGTTTCGTTGCTTTCAAAAACTTCAAACCGCCGAGTACGGTGGCGGCACCCAACGCGCCACCCGCACCCAGCACGGACCAGTAGACGCTGTGGGCGGCGATGGTGGCGGTAAAGGCGGTGATGGTGGCGGCGCTGGAGCTGGCGGCGACGTTGGAGCTGGCGGCGGCGATGCCATCTCCACCAAGGCAGGCATCGGCTCTGAAACATAACGGCACATATTGCATTGCATCTTTGCGTGATATGAACACAGCTCACGACAGAAGGACACGCAACTGAGCTGCGTAGCCCATGGAGCACGACGATGCAGAGCTGGTATAGACAGTTTCTGGATGTCTCAAGTACAAAGAGCTGCGCATTCGATATACAACACATACCGTTGCTTACCGTCATCGCCGCTGCTGGACAGATGAAGGACCAGCGACGGTGACAGCTGGCGGCGCCGCCGCTGGTCTTCGCGCCTTTTTTGGTGCAAGCCTTTCAGCACCCTCTTTCTTTCAGCGCGGCACGCCCGCCACCTTTGGCACCTCGCAGAGTGCTTTGGCCCTGTTCGACTTTGCACATGCCTGTGGGCAGAATAAAAGCGATATCAAGCTTTGCAGCATAGATGTAAAGAACGCTGTGCATCACCCTATGTCAGCAAAGGGACCGACACACCCTCTTCCTGCAGAAACAGCAGCACTCATTCTGCACGGGAAGGCGATGTGACACCTTCTCCCTGAGAGGGCTGGGCCATGGACAGACTAGTATCATCTTCTCGTTCTGTTCTCTTCCTTGGTTTTCTATTAACTTGTTTGGTAGCCCCTTCCCCTTCTTCTTTTACATCCGAGTCTTCTAAGAACTTCTTTGCGCTTTAGCTGCCTGAGAAGGCAGTGTTACACTACTGATCTTGACTGCCTGAGGGGGCAGTGTTACACCTCCGACCTTGTCTGTCTAAGGAGGCAGTGTTACACCTCCGACCTTGACTGCCTAAGGAGGCAGTGTTACACCTGTGACCACGTCTACCTAAGGAGGCAGTGTCACACCCATGGTCCGATAATGCGGCACCGCACCTTCCGTCCGCTGGAAATGCTCACCTCTCGTGTTCGGTGCACTCGGTGCAGGCTGGTGCGCATTCGGAGGGTTCGGCGGGGGGGGGGGAGCAACTCAAGGATTAAGGGAAGTAGGCGGAAAGGTAGGAATAGGGAGAGGAGAGAGGAAAAAAGGTGGCGTAGGTGACATGGCAACTCCCAAGCACCAATTGAGATGTGCCCTAGTCCACAAACTCACCTGCATCACCTTCGTTTTGCTGTCTGAAATCGCTTGTATGACTGGCAGGTACCGGACCCTGTCGCGGCCGGCGATTTCAACTGAACTCCCCGGTGTAGGCCACTAACTGAGTTCGAGTCTGTGAGTATGTGTTCGAGTCAGAATCTTCATCACAAAAAGAGCTAGCGTCAGTCAAAAATTCCTACCTCTCAAGGTCATCCTTCAAGGTCAAGCGCGGGGCAAAACGACAGGGAAGACCATATTACCCAAAAAATTAAAGGCCGATTTTTAACTTACAATAATCAAAACATTCAACAGAAAAAGAGCTAGCGTCCGTCAACAAGTCCTGACCTCTGAACGTCACCCTTCAATCAGGCTGAGTCAGTCAAGTCAGTCAGCCAGCCTGCTCACCCTGGCCTCGGGCACCGAAGAGGCGGCGATGCCAGTGACGTGGTTGGGCCGGCCGGCGCAGAGGACCATGAGCACTGTCATCAGATCGTCACGCGCTTGGCGGGCCTCGGCCGGCAGTGGCAGGAACTCGCCGACCGGCAGGCACTCCGCCAGAGCGGTGACGTACTCGGACTGTCGGTTAAAAGACGGCTGATGAAATGCAAGACTGACACGATGTCATCCAACACCGAACACGCCAGCACAATGCGCACCGAACAATGACGGCAGCTGGGCTAAGACGGGACACGGACGGTACTGACACATGAATCACAAGACAAGCGTCATACATGAACATTACTCCCAAAGCACGAGATCATGTAGAGAGGAAAAACGGTGAATCTATTTTATGAGAAGTTGGCGACCAGTCCTTAAGTTCAGGACTCATAAACGATTAGGTGAATGTGACTAGTGTCTTGATGTGTTATGCATCCTGGCTTAAGTTCGCTTTCATGTATCGCTTGGCGGGACGCTTGATCCACGATGTCTGTTTAATTGAAGTCGTTTGCAGGTAAACGTGATGTGTGATGCGAGACGCCTGTGTACTTGGAAGCGCCTGCGGAAGTAAATGATGTGTTATGCGTGATGCCTGTTAAATTAAACTCATTTGTATGTACACGTATTTTTCGCGTATTTGAATTCCCAGTTAGATGTGCACTGCAAGCATGTCAATCATGGCTGCGACGCTAGAAATCCTGCTAAACTTATCCTCGTTAGCCGACAAGGACCGGGTTTTAAGGCGTCCATCGTAATGTGTCGGATTGCTTTAAGACGCGTTCTAATTTATGTCGACTTGACGCAACGTGCCCTGCACAGCCGGCATAGTCTGTATTCGCGCCCTTTAGCCTATGAGCGCGCGTAAAATCGCCCGTTGGTATTCAAACTAGTTTGACCGTATCAGCTCCTCTCTACGGGCCCCTCCAAGGTCAGCTGGGGGCTGACGAGGGCCGCCATGATGTGAGACATCATTAGCTGCTCCGCACGGCCGCCTGGCAGCAGCTGTGGCAGCAGGAGACGGAGCTGCCAATAAACCTGCATTAGGCAATGCAAGTATATGACAGCTCGCCGCCAGCACAATTCTGAACCCCGCTGCATGCGACGGACAACGCGAACGAAAATAACACAAGATGACGCGCGAAACACGAGTGACAACAGATGACAGCAAGCAGATGGGAAGCAGACCGGCATCGGTGGCACTTGCCGCCCGCATGTGCCGCTGCACCTTCGTCGGGTTGCAAAAACCAACCCAGACTTCACGCAGGAATGTAACGAACTGGTCCGAGGTGGCCTCCAGTCCAACCAGCGGCTTTTCGGGCTTGCTCGATGACGTGGGGTCAGCTCGCTCCGCACTGCCGTACGCTTGTTGGAACTGTGGACAGACGGTTCACGATGCCACACCGAACACGCCGAAAAGCCGACAACACGCGATGTTGAGGCAGTGAAACACACGTCCAAACAATGCCAGAGACAATGGCGCTGGTACCTACCTCATGACTGCCTGCAGGGAAGTGCCCCCGAACGTGTCGTGATATATTCACCACAACCGCCGGGCACGGGTGCCGCCCGTCGGTGGCACCGAGCGGGCAGCGCCAGCGGGCCTGGGTGCACTTGGGCGCTGGCGGAGGGCAATGAGCTTCGGCGGCTCGCGGGCGTTTAGCCCGCTCTACCACGCGTGCGGCAAGCTGAAACACAAACAGACACAGACAGACCGCTGCTGGAGGGCAGTCAGCCTCGGCGGCTCGGAGACGCTTTGCCTCCTCCGGCGCACGTGCGGCAAGCTGAAACACAAGTCGACAGCTCAAAAGATAAGACCGACAGCACAGCTGTGGGCATGCGTGACTCATCGACGGCAGAAACACGCGCAAGCGAGTGAAGACAAAACACAACCGCACACAGCATGCACTTCGTTGCCTACCCGCGGGTGCACCATCCTGATGTGCCGCGCAAGGTTGGCTTACGTGGTGCCGCGGCACGGCGGCAGGCGGCACGGGTGCCTGTGGCGCTTCCCAGCGCCGCTGCGAGGCCGGCCCTGCCGCGGCTTGCACGCTGCAACACAGAATGAAGCACACGGGTATGCCAGCTGCGGCAGAAGCACATTTACATCCAGTCTGCCGCCACACACAGAGAGGACAACTGGTGACATACCGGGCCGGTCACCCTCTTCCGAGGCCTCCTTCTCCTCTGGTGCTGGTGATATCGATGCCGACGAGGGGGACGAGGACGGCGCCCAGTCGGGGTCGGCGTCCGCCGCCGGTGGCGCCTGGCTGTCGGCCAGAGCTCCCTCTGTTGGCAGAATTAAGGGCTGAGTAGTCACATACAAAAACGGGAAATAAACATAGTGGACAAAGAAAGCGTCACACTGCAGGCAACTGATCAGAACAGACGACACCCACAGTGTAATGAATCGAAAGTTTCGTATTGATGACACCTTTGCTGACAGTCTATCGCATACACAAAATACGAGATACGTAATCAAAGAACATGCATATACAATGACAACAACAGCTGCATCTCAAGTAGCCGGCTAGGACAAACCTAAAGTAATGACGCCATTGAACACGCTTGCCGTGCTCAATGGAAGAGTCGTCAAACACGGGGGCAACCAGGTGGACGGCGGCGGCTGTTCGTCAGCAGCCGGCTCTGTGAGCAAATAGGCACGCTTATGAAGCAACTAAAAAAAGCATACCAGCCAGCAATGAATGAGCAGTAACCGCTTTAGATGAAAACATATCACATGTGCCATAAGTGTCGGCCATCGGAGGTCTTGGCAGAATGAAAGGCTGACTAGTCGCATACCGGAAAACGGAATAAACATCGAAAACATGGAGCAACTACTTTAAGGGCAATGACTGTAGCACATGAAAACAGCAGCGCATCAAACGACCCCTTCCTTTTTTAACAACATTCCACTTGTGTAATGCACCCACAGCGTACAATACGCATGCCACAATGAGCATACACACAATAGTAAGTCAATGTACTGCTACCAGAGACGGTTAAAATTTGGAAAGAAATAGCATCATCAGGCATGCTTACCGTACTGCATAGGCGAGTAGTCGTCGGGGAGACACAGGCTGGGCAGCGGTGGCCGTTCTTCGGCAGCCGGCTCCGTGGGAACATGGGCAGGCTTAACAAACACGTCAATACAGAACAAAACACCCAAACCAAGAACAACCGATAACTACTCAACAGGAAAACATGACATAATGCGACATCAGTGAGACAGGCATGCACTCCAACCATAAACACCAAAAACCAAGCGCCGCAAACGAGCGAGGATGAATGACGGGCTTAAATGAATGCCTTTGATGTTGACAACAACTGGGGCCAACGCACACAGAAAGAGGTGTGCAAAAGCTGTCGTCGGAGAATATGCGGCACGAAACAAGAGACATAATTGTGATACACTTACCGCAGTCCATAGGCCTGGGAGGCGGGCTGAAGACGGAGACGAGCTGGGCGGCCACTGCAGCTCGTAAAGGGTCAACGCCGCCTTCTCCTTCTTCTGGTGCTTCTGCTTCTTCTCCTTGTGTTGCTTCTTTTTCCTCTTCTCCAAGCCCCTGCCGGCCGAGTCAGCACAGTGGCGTCGTCGCTCAGAGTCAGCACGCTGCAGTGGCCGCTGCCAGGCTGCCAGCCGCTCCACCATGGCCTGGGCATTGCATGTCATAAGCGAACGGTGACGGTGGTGCGACAGCCGGCACAATCGGCACGCCAGCTGTGGAGAGCACTTACCGGCATGCGCGGCAGCCACGCCTGGACCCCCAGGTTGTTGCTGCCGATGGCCACATAGGCAATCAACTGAGACAGGCACCGGATGACAGATTTAAGCGTCCCGGCGGTCATGGCGTGAGCTCGTTGCTGCCTCTGGAGTCAGCCGTTGGCCTCCCCCATGGCCAGCCGGGGACCGGCGAGGGCTGTCATAATGTGAGGCATTATGATGTGCTCAGTCCTGCGGCCTTGCAGCAGCGCCAGCAGCAGGAGACCGATCTGCAAACAGAGGCTGCATTACGCACTGCAAGTACACGACAGCCGGCCACCAGCCTCATCTCGCTCTGGCGATGCAGCCATATCCGTACCCGAGCAGCTATATCTTAAACAGCGACTCGTTGCGGCGAAAAACAATTGAATGCCTTTTATGTCAGAATCACCTCGCATTCCTTAATAAACACGCGATATTAGAAACGCATACAGAACAGCGCTCATGTAATGTCAACAGAACGGCCGTCACATAACAAGATAGAATCATCATACACCTACCGCACTCCAGGAGTCCGTGCGGCGGGTTTGCAGCCAGAGGCGGGCTGGGCGACGGCGGCAGCGGGTCGTCACTTCAAACGTTCTTCTTTCTCTTTTTCTCCCTCTTTAAGCACACGTTCTTCCCGTGCGTCTGTGAGCAAATAAGCGTGCTCTTGAAACAGGCAGGTACCAAACACAGCCGCCAGCAGCGTACAACCAATGAGTACTTTACTTGAACACAGGATATAACGACACATCAGTCGTACTTGCATGCAATTTACGTGTACACGTCACAAAACAGGCACCGTACACGAACGTGGTTAAATTACGGCCTTAAACAAATGCCTTCGAAGTTTGACTTTGAGCAGCGAGACGGGCAGGCATAAGGCCGACCACGTCTTCCTGCCACCCCACCGGCAGGGCCGCCTCGGAGGGCGGCACAATGGAGCCGCCGTCGGCCGGCAGGTCGTCCTCGTCGCTGCTGCTGCTGCTGCTGCTGCTGCTGACTGGTGCTCTGCCGACGTCGTCGCCGCCGGGACACGCGTCGACTGGGGGCTGGAGCCGGTGCTACTTGACTGGCCGGCGGCACGCAGCCGCTGCCGCTCGAACCATGCCGGCGAGACGGGACGTTTTACGCGTGACGTCAAAGACGTACACGCGACGAGCGGTGGCCACAGAGTGGGCCATTGCCGCGGCCATGTCCCTGCAACAGACACATTTGCATTCGGCTCCAGACATATGTCAGCTCGTAAAGCGCGGCGTTTCGTTCAAGTATCGCTGATAATGACGAACGGCTGCATGTGGTGGCTACATTGACACATCGGGGTACACACCGACACTGGCCATGTTGGCTACCTTGGGGTGACACACCGGGTGAGGCGTGAAGAGTAGAGGCTGGCAGGTGTGGACCTACCCCTGCGCCTCCGGCTCTGCCGCCGCCGTACTCACGACGGTGCCGTAGTGTACGCCGCTGGCGGTAAGGTCGGGACGTCCCCGTCCGGCAGGGCCCGCCGCCATGCCGCCTTGAACGCCTTGGCGGCGCTACTGCTGGACATCGGGCCGCCGCCCGTGCCGATCAAGAGCTGTGAAAAAAACAAATAGCTTGATCACACAGGTGAGGGTGCAAAGCGCACCTGGTTGACCCTGACAACACTGTAATCGGTCCGGCGTCTGCTGCCCGTTGTCTGTGCATACCCTGTCGCTGCTGGCAGTGTTCGGCGTCAGCAGCACCGGTCACTCCGCCGAGATGTGGTGCAGCAGCCGGCGCCACAACTTGGGGCTGACGGCCACCTCTAGGGTAGCGCTGGCCGCCGTTTTGAACTTGTAGTTTTTGGTGAGCCGGCGCAGCTGGCCATCGAGACGGACGATCTGCAGGCACGCATGATGTTCCGTTCAAACCATCATTTCAGCAACAGACACGGCAGACAGTAGACAGATCGACGCAAAACAAGTGGCGCGCAACAGTCAGTCAGACAGTCGGCCAGCCAGCCTGCTCACCCTGGCCTCGGGCACCGAAGAGGCGGCGATGCCAGTGACGTGGCTGGGCCGGCCGGCGCAGAGGACCATGAGCACTGTCATCAGATCGTCACGCGCTTGGCGGGCCTCGGCCGGCAGTGGCGGGAACTCGCCGACCGGCGGGCACTCCGCCAGAGCGGTGACGTACTCGGACTGTCAGTCAAAAGACGGCTGATGAAATGCAAGACTGACACGATGTCATCCAGCCACGACCACGCAAGCACAATGCGGACCGAACAATGACAGCAGCTGGGCTAAGACGGGACACGGACGGTACTGACACATATATCACGAGACAAGCGCCATACATGAACATTACTCCCAACCGCATAACGGCAGACAGTCTCTTACGCTCAGGAAGCGCTGCTGGACTTGCACGTCGACGAAGCGTGCCGCCTGGGCTCCGTGGTGCCGGCGCTGCTCCCAATCGTGACGTTTCATCGAGCGCTGCCATGCCGTCAGCCGCTCCTGCATGGCCTGTGAATTGCGTGTCATTAGCAAACGGTGACGATAACGTGACAGAGCGCACAATCGACACATCACCTGTTGATGGCACTTACCGGAATGCGCGGCAGCCACGCCTGCAGACCAAGATTTTTCGCTGTCTATTGCGCAGTAGGTGATAAGCTGGGACAAGCAGCGGATCGAAGATTTTAGCGTGCCGGCTGTCATCTTGCGGGCCCGCTGTTGTGCTTGCAGCCAGCCGTCGGGCCCCTCCATGGCCAGCTGGGGGCCGGAGAGGGCCGCCATGATGTTCGGCATCGCCATTTGGTCCGCACGGCGGCCTGGGAGCAGCTCTGGCAGCAGGAGATGGAGCTGCAAACGAGGCTGCGTTACGCACCGCCGTGACACGACAGCTGGCCGCCAGCACAACTCTGAGCCCCGCTGCATGGGGCGGATAAGGCGGACGAAGCTAACACAAGATGACACGCAAAACACGAGTGACAACAGATGGCAGCAAGCAGATGAAAAGCAGACCGGCATCGGTGGCACTTACCGCCCGCATGTGGCGCTGCACTTTTGTTGCGTTGCAGAAGCCACCCCGGACCCCACGCAGGAACATCGCGAAGCGGTCCGAGATGGCCTGTTCAGGCTTCGCCGATACCATGGGGTCCATTCGCTCCGCACTGCCGTACGCTTGTTGGAACTGTGGACGGACGGTTCACGATGCCACACCGAACACGCCGAATAGTCGACTACACGCGGTGTTGAGACAGTGAAACGTACGTCCCAACGATGACAGAAACAATGGCGATGGTACGCACCTCCTGGCTGCCTGCCGGCAAGTGCACCCGCAGGTGTCGTGTTAGGTTGATGACCACCGCCGGGCACTGGTGCTGCCCGTCACTGGCGCCGAACGGGCAGCGCCAGCGTGGCCGGGTGCGCTTGGCCGCTGCTGGAGGGCAGTCGGCCTCGGCGGCTCGGAGACGCTTTGCCTCCTCCGGCGCGCGTGCGGCAAGCTGAAACACAAGTCGACAGTTGAAAAGATAAGGCAGACGGCACTGCTGTGGACATGCATGACGCATCACCGGGAGATACACGCACAAGCGAGTGAGGGCGAACAACAACCGCACACAGCATGCAATCCGTCGCTTACCCGCTGGTGTACCATCCTGATGTGCCGCGTAAGGTTGGCGTAGGTGGCGCCGCGGCACGGCGGCAGGCGGCACGCGTATCTCTGGCGATTCGAGGCGGCGCTGCGAGGCCGGCCCTGTCGCGGCTTGCACGCTGCAACACAGAATGATCAGTTTGCTACGGCCCGGGTAAGCACACGGATATGCCAGCTGCGGCAGAAGCACATTTACATCCAGTCTGCCGTCACACACTGTGTGTTTACACACAGTCTGCCGTAGAATTGTGATTTTACACACAATAGTAAGTCAATGTACTGCTACCAGAGGTGGTTAAAACATCGAAAGAAATAGTATCATCGGGCATGCTTACCGTACTCCATAGGCGAGTAGTCGTCGGGGAGACACAGGCTGGGCAGCGGTGGTCGTTCTTCGGCAGCCGGCTCTGTGGGAACATGGGCAGGCTTAACAAACAAGTCAATACAGAAACAGCCAAAACAGCCAAAGACAAGCAATAGCGGCACACAGCATGCAACCGGTGGCCTGCCTGCTGGAGAGCCATTCTAATTTGCTGCGTTAGGTTGGCTAGGTGTTGCCTGGCACGGCGGCAGGCGGCTTGCGGAAGGCAGCCAGCCCCTCCTCCCACAGGTCTAGCCCCGGCTCGACGCTCATGATGACCGGGCAGACACCGGTAGTTATACGCGTCAGCATGCGGAGGTAGTTTCATGTCCGCTGACAACGCGGGCAGCAGGGCGTCCTACAAGGGCTCCACTAGAGCCGGGTTCTGTCTGCGCAGGAGCAGCAGCTGCCGCGCCTGCTGGTTCGTTCTCCGGGACAGGGCCGGCCCACCCACGCTCATGACAGCGAAGGCGGCCAGTCCCGGTCCGTCCTCAGCCTTACCGCGGCATCGAGCAGCCGGCCCCAGTTCCGGCCTGCGTCGCCTCGGAGGCCGTCGCCCACGCTACCCGCCCGGCGTATCCACCGCCAAACAATCCGGTGTCGCCCCAAAGTCAGGTCCAGCGTCCGGTCCTCACCCACCGTGAAGGCGCGAACCGCGACATGGTTGTTCCTACACAGCGCGCCGCCCCGTCTGAGGTGGTCCCGAGACCGGGCCCGCTGGGCCTGATCGCGGGGCGGGGAGCGTTCCGACGACCAGCGTCCTTGCAGCCTATAGTCGCCTCGTCCACGTCCACGACCCTGGAATGAAGTCCTGCGAACTAGCGGTAAGTCAGTCATTGTCTTGCGACCAACTAGGCCACAAGACCAACAAATTAAAGCAGTAGGTTACGCTGCTACACGGACGCCGCGGACGCCGGAGACGTAGAAGGATGACTGCCTGAAGTAAATGCATGCATTTACTTAATACCTTTATCACCAGCTAATACACGTACGCCCCACAAAGCGCATATACAAATAACGGCGCCCAATTCGTCGTAAGATGATGGCCGGCACACGACAAGGCACAGAATCATCAGACACACTCACCGTAGTCCATAAGCCCGTGCGGCGGACTGGCGGCGAGCGGCGAGCTGGATGCCGGCGGCGGCGACGGCTCGTACGCACCCTCAGTGTCCAGGTTCTTCTTCTGTTCCGGAGCCCGCAGTATTTCTCTCCCTGCCATTTTCTTCTTCTCCTCCTCAGTTGTCTACACAGCCGCCGCTGGTGGCTGTGAAACCGTCTTCTTGCGGATAGCGTCGGCCGCCGACAGCTGGATACGACTTTGGTGGAGGCGCCAAGCCCAGGCCTCTTCGTTTTCTTGCCAGCTTCCCACATTCTTGAGGAGACTTTCGTGAAGTGCCTGGCCCTGGCCTCAATGTTATTTCGATTGGTCTTCTCGGACAGAAATGAAAATAAGGCTTCCGGATGGAGACTGGACACCGGTGGGGTGGGTGTAGATGCGCAGGGGCGGACAACCGCAGAGCTTTAGCCTGCGCCGGCATTCAACAGCCTCAACCGATGCTGCGCCATACCACGTGACCGGGCCATGCCCACGAGTGGCGCGCGGTAGCCTGACTTTAACACACCCCGGCTGACAGGTTGGTTACCCTCGCTGGGGTGGGGGTTAATTTGACCCTCTGAGATCTCAGGAACAAATACAGTTAGATGCACCAAATTCACAGGGTGTGTTAAACTGTACGTGAACTCACTAGGCCAAAATTTGAGGTTTCTAAGTCACAGTCCTCGGGTCAAATAGGGTCGAACAAGGTCAGATTCAAGTTGGTCTCCGAAGCGCCCCAGAACAAGGAGGCCTGGCCTAAGCAAAAGGTCACATGCTCATTTGGGGTCAGTGGCCCAGATTGACCTTTCGAAGGTCATGCTGACTGAAATCATACCAGACTTCTTCGATCTTTACATTTGAATCAGCGACAAAGGTTACGCTAGCAGTTTGCTAAAAAATAGCAAAATATTGACCTCAGTCATTTCAGATCAGTGGCCCATGCTGACCATTAGCAATATTATGGAAGATTTGTAGTGCGGTTCGTGTTATCAAAAATTTGAAATGAGCACCAAAAACTACCCGGTACAGCGAGCCCTAGAAAAGGAAAGCAGGCTGGTTTGACATTGGTCTGACCATACCTGATCACAGACAAATGGAATTTCTTCATT
The DNA here is from genome assembly GCF_011947565.3 of Pollicipes pollicipes. Taxonomy (NCBI): domain Eukaryota; kingdom Metazoa; phylum Arthropoda; class Thecostraca; order Pollicipedomorpha; family Pollicipedidae; genus Pollicipes; species Pollicipes pollicipes. The sequence goes on from NW_023597054.1 coordinate 1,893,958, forward strand.
CAACTGTCGTGTTGCCTACGAAAGCATCTGCAGCATGTATAGTTTTGTCTAACACTCCGTTGTTGCATCAATTTGGAAGATCCCCTACAAACTGACTTCGCTGAATCCATCACGTGCCATCCATCGGCCGGTGCGGCCCACCCCGGCCGCAGTCGGTCACCAGGCCGTCGGCCGTGCACCGCTCGGCTCCCCCCAACCGCCGCCCGGCTCCGGTGCCGCCCCTCACAGAGCGTCAGTCACGTGCTGACAGCGGCATCTTGGCAGCAATCTTCCTCTTCTTGAATGGCGTCAGACATCGAGACAAGAAACATGAAACACCACGTCTCGGTAGTGGTCTAGTGCAACTTCTGTTAACCACAAGGCGACCTGCTAGAACACTGCTAGTGTAATATAGAGAGTGTTCCACATTTGTACGAGTTTGAGGTAGCACGTTAGAAGACCACGGAGCGCAATTCACAGCCGGGCCATTTTTTCCACACCGTGTTTCTGAGCTCGACGCCCATGAACTTGTACTATTTCGTGCAGGATATTCCAAGGTCACACAGACACGCCCAACGTCACGGAGACGCAGCGTGGATTTGGCTCTTTCTTTGCTCACGATGAAATAGCATGACCACTGAGTTATTCGTGTCCGCTGCAGGTCGGCACAGTTCGTGGCATCGACGGACGACTGGCTTGCAACTCGGCTGATGCGTTGAGCCGATGCTTCGAATAGGATTTGGTGATCTGGTTACTAGTATCTGAGCTCTTTCGCCCGATAATGACCATTTCAGGGCTACGAAATGAAGGATAATGGAAAACGGCAGAGAACGGCTACACGCCACTGGGAACCCAAACGCCAGGCCCTATTCCACACCCCGACCCATTTGCGGGGGATGTGCCCGGCGTGCGGACGGGGGTACCTTTCGGTCCAGTGGCGCATGCAGCAGGCACAGACGAGTAGGGCTTCGCGTGGATGCAAGACAAATAAAGACAGAGGCGGGTCGTGTACGTATGTGATGGAGCTCATGTAAAACATACTGATATCGAAGAAGTATCACACTTTGTGCTACATGGTGACCGGAACTTTCGCTGCGGTACTAGATATGATGAAAATGAGACTGGAAATCCAATAAATTAAGGATAACACAATAACCAGAACGTGAATGCCACCAAAAATGCAACATCACGGCCCGTTATACAAACACACCACAACCCAGGGTCAAAACAAACACACAACATCCAAGTTCCGCAAAATCGCGCCATTTGGTAAGCCACTTTTGGCTGGCATGATTACTACCAGTGCATCACCCCGTCCCCCAGTGTGTAACGAGGAAATTATTTACTAAAAGGCGACATTTCTAGAGGGGTGTTTTGCACTTAAGGCCTACCGATAGCCGCTACTGGGCTTATTCCATCGTATCGGACGCTTGCCAAAGCCTCAGCATGTTCGAACTAACATTTCCTTTCGGGAAAAAACAGCAGAGCGAGCCTGACTTTGTAAATATTAAAAACATTCCCAAAAAGCTCGCCAGTCCACGAGTTCCATAATACGATGAGCACAGCACAACGCCAAACAAGCACAACGGTTCCCATGACAGCAGGTATCTGTAGAAGCATACCATGGATGATTTCAAGACTTTTATCGCACTCAGAAGTATGCAAAACGAATCAAGACCTAGTGTTGACCACCGCCAGAGCCTTGCCTAGTGCGAGGCACGCCGCGTGAGAGCGAGCTGAAGAAGGATGACTGGAGCTTGGGAGGCACCATCTCCTGCGGTCACATG
>NW_023597054.1:1896544-1901351 GCF_011947565.3 Pollicipes pollicipes
GAAGCATCGGCTCAACGCATCAGCCGAGTTGCAAGCCAGTCGTCCGTCGATGCCACGAACTGTGCCGACCTGCAGCGGACACGAATAACTCAGTGGTCATGCTATTTCATCGTGAGCAAAGAAAGAGCCAAATCCACGCTGCGTCTCCGTGACGTTGGGCGTGTCTGTGTGACCTTGGAATATCCTGCACGAAATAGTACAAGTTCATGGGCGTCGAGCTCAGAAACACGGTGTGGAAAAAATGGCCCGGCTGTGAATTGCGCTCCGTGGTCTTCTAACGTGCTACCCAACTCAACTCGTACAAATGTGGAACACTCTCTATATTACACTGCAGTGGTTCTAGCAGGTCGCCCTTGTGGTTAACAGAAGTTGCACTAGACCACTATCCGGACGTGGGTTTTCATGTTTCTTGTCTCGATGTCTGACGCCATTCAAGAAGAGGAAGATTGCGCCAAGATGCCGCTGTCAGCACGTGACTGACCTCTGTGAGGGGCGGCACCGGAGCCGGGCGGCGGGGGGGGAGCCGAGGGTGCACGGCCGACGGCCTGGTGACCGACTGCGGCCGGGGTGGGCCGCACCGGCCGATGGATGGCACGTGATGGATTAGCGAAGTCAGTTTGTAGGGGATCTCCAAATTGATGCAACAACGGAGTGTTAGACAAAACTATACATGCTGCATATGCTTTCGTAGGCAAACACGACAGTTGAATGAAGAAATTCCATTTGTCTGTGATCAGTATGGTCAGACCAATGTCAAACCAGCCTGCTTTCCTTTTCTAGGCTCGCTGTACCGGGTAGTTTTTGGTGCTCATTTCAAATTTTTGATAACACGAACCGCACTACAAATCTTCCATAATATCTAATGGTCAGCATGGGCCACTGATCTGAAATGACTGAGGTCAATATTTTGCTATTTTTTAGCAAAACTGCTAGCGTAACCTTTGTCGCTGATTCAAATGTAAAGATCGAAGAAGTCTGGTATGATTTCAGTCAGCATGACCTTCGAAAGGTCAATCTGGGCCACTGACCCCAAATGAGCATGTGACCTTTTGCTTAGGCCAGGCCTCCTTGTTCTGGGGCGCTTCGGAGACCAACTTGAATCTGACCTTGTTCGACCCTATTTGACCCGAGGACTGTGACTTAGAAACCTCAAATTTTGGCCTAGTGAGTTCACGTACAGTTTAACACACCCTGTGAATTTGGTGCATCTAACTGTATTTGTTCCTGAGGTCTCAGAGGGTCAAATTAACCCCCACCCCAGCGAGGGTAACCAACCTGTCAGCCGGGGTGGGTTAAAGTCAGGCTACCGCGCGCCACTCGTGGGCATGGCCCGGTCACGTGGTATGGCGCAGCATCGGTTGAGGCTGTTGAATGCCGGCGCAGGCTAAAGCTCTGCGGTTGTCCGCCCCTGCGCATCTACACCCACCCCACCGGTGTCCAGTCTCCATCCGGAAGCCTTATTTTCATTTCTGTCCGAGAAGACCAATCGAAATAACATTGAGGCCAGGGCCAGGCACTTCACGAAAGTCTCCTCAAGAATGTGGGAAGCTGGCAAGAAAACGAAGAGGCCTGGGCTTGGCGCCTCCACCAAAGTCGTATCCAGCTGTCGGCGGCCGACGCTATCCGCAAGAAGACGGTTTCACAGCCACCAGCGGCGGCTGTGTAGACAACTGAGGAGGAGAAGAAGAAAATGGCAGGGAGAGAAAAACTGCGGGCTCCGGAACAGAAGAAGAACCTGGACACTGAGGGTGCGTACGAGCCGTCGCCGCCGCCGGCATCCAGCTCGCCGCTCGCCGCCAGTCCGCCGCACGGGCTTATGGACTACGGTGAGTGTGTCTGATGATTCTGTGCCTTGTCGTGTGCCGGCCATCATCTTACGACAAATTGGGCGCCGTTATTTGTATATGCGCTTTGTGGGGCGTACGTGTATTAGCTGGTGACAAAGGTATTAAGTAAATGCATGCATTTACTTCAGGCAGTCATCCTTCTACGTCTCCGGCGTCCGCGGCGTCCGTGTAGCAGCGTAACCTACTGCTTTAATTTGTTGGTCTTGTGGCCTAGTTGGTCGCAAGACAATGACTGACTTACCGCTAGTTCGCAGGACTCATTCCAGGTCGTGGACGTGGACGAGGCGACTATAGGCTGCAAGGACGCTGGTCGTCGGAACGCCCCCGCCCCGCGATCAGGCCCAGCGGGCCCGGTCTCGGGACCACCTCAGACGGGGCGGCGCGCTGTGTAGGAACAACCATGTCGCGTTCGCGCCTTCACGGTGGGTGAGGCCGGACGCTGGACCTGACTTTGGGGCGACACCGGATTGTTTTGGCGGTGGATACGCCGGGCGGGTAGCGTGGGCGACGGCCTCCGAGGCGACGCAGGCCGGAACTGGGGCCGGCTGCTCGATGCCGCGGTAAGGCTGAGGACGGACCGGGACTGGCCGCCTTCGCTGTCATGAGCGTGGGTGGGCCCGGCCCTGTCCGGAGAACGAACCAGCAGGCGCGGCAGCTGCTGCTCCTCCTGCGCAGACAGAACCCGGCTCTAGTGGAGCCCTTGTAGACTCCCTGCTGCCCGCGTTGTCAGCGGACATGAAACTACCTCCGCATGCTGACGCGTATAACTACCGGTGTCTGCCCGGTCATCATGAGCGTCGAGCCGGGATAGACCTGTGGGAGGAGGGGCTGGCTGCCTTCCGCAAGCCGCCTGCCGCCGTGCCAGCAACACCTAGCCAACCTAACGCAGCGAATTAGAATGGCTCTCCAGCAGGCAGGCCACCGGTTGCATGCTGTGTGCCGCTATTGCTTGTCTTTGTCTGTTTTGGCTGTTCTGTATTGACTTGTTTGTTAAGCCTGCCCATGTTCCCACAGAGCCTGCCGAAGAACGACCACCGCTGCCCAGCCTGTGTCTCCCCGACGACTACTCGCCTATGGAGTACGGTAAGCATGCCCGATGATACTATTTCTTTCGATGTTTTAACCACCTCTGGTAGCATACATTGGCTTAACTATTGTGTGTAAAATCACAATTCTACGGCAGACTGTGTGTAAACACACGTGTGTGACGGCAGACTGGATGTAAATGTGCTTCTGCCGCAGCTGGCATATCCGTGTGCTTACCCGGGCCGTAGCAAACTGATCATTCTGTGTTGCAGCGTGCAAGCGCGACAGGGCCGGCCTCGCAGCGCCGCCTCGAATCGCCAGAGACACGCGTGCCGCCTGCCGCCGTGCCGCGGCGCCACCTACGCCAACCTTACGCGGCACATCAGGATGGTACACCAGCGGGTAAGCGACGGATTGCATGCTGTTGCGGTTGTTGTTCGCCTTCACTCGCTTGTGCGTGTATCTCCCGGTGAGCGTCATGCATGTCCACAGCAGTGCCGTCTGCCTTATCTTTTCAACTGTCGACTTGTGTTTCAGCTTGCCGCACGCGCGCCAGAGGAGGCAAAGCGTCTCCGAGCCGCCGAGGCCGACTGCCCTCCAGCAGCGGCCAAGTGCACCCGGCCACGCTGGCGCTGCCCGTTCGGCGCCAGTGACGGGCAGCACCAGTGCCCGGCGGTGGTCATCACCTAACACGACACCGGGGTGCACTTGCCCGGCAGGCAGCCAGGAGGTGCATACCATCGCCATTGTTTTCTGTCATCGTTGGACGTACGTTTCACTGTCTCAACAACCGCGTGTAGTCGACTATTCGGCGTGTTCGGTGTGGCATCGTGAACCGTCCGTCCACAGTTCCAACAAGCGTACGGCAGTGCGAGCGAATGGACCCCATGTATCGGCGAAGCCTGAACAGGCCATTCGGACCGCTTCGCGATGTTCCTGCGTGGGGTCCGGGGTGGCTTCTGCAGCAAGCAACAAAAGTGCAGCGCCACATGCGGGCGGTAAGTGCCGCCCATGCCGGTCTGCTTTTCATTGCTTGCTGCCATCTGTTGTCACTGTTTTTGCGTGTCATCTTGTATTAGCTTCGTCCGCCTTATCCGCCCCATGCAGCGGGGCTCAGAGTTGTGCTGGCGGCCAGCTGTCGTGTCACGGCGGTGCGTAACGCAGCCTCGTTGCAGCTCCATCTCCTGCTGCCAGAGCTGCTCCCAGGCCGCCGTGCGGACCAATGGCGATGCCGAACATCATGGCGGCCCTCTCCGGCCCCCAGCTGGCCATGGAGCGCCCCGGCTGGCTGCAAGCACAACAGCGGGCCCGCAAGATGACAGCCGGCACGCTAAAATCTTCGATCCGCTGCTTGTCCCAGCTTATCACCTACTGCGCAATAGAACGCGAAAAATCTTTATCTGCAGGCGTGGCTGCCGCGCATTCCGGTAAGTGCCATCACATGATGTGTCGATTGTGCGCTCTGTCACGTTATCGTCACCGTTTGCTAATGACACGCAATTCACAGGCCATGCAGGAGCGGCTGACGGCATGGCAGCGCTCGATGAAACGTCACGATTGGGAGCACAGCGCCGGCACCACGGAGCCCAGGCGGCACGCTTCGTCGACGTGCAAGTCAGCAGCGCTTCCTGAGCGTAAGAGACTGTCTGCCGTTATGCGGTTGGGAGTAATGTTCATGTATGGCGCTTGTCTCGTGATATATGTGTCAGTACCGTCTGGTCCCCGTCTTAGGCCCAGCTGCTGTCATTGTTTCGGTCCGCATTGTGCTGGCGTGGTCGTGGCTGGATGACATCGTGTCAGTCTTGCATTTCAATCAGCCGTCTTTTGACTGACAGTCCGAGTAACGTACCGCTCTGGCGGAGTGCCCGCCGTCGGCGAGTTCCCGCCACTGCCGGCCGAGGCCCGCCAAGCGCGTGACGATCTGATGACAGTGC
>NW_023597054.1:1902121-1917317 GCF_011947565.3 Pollicipes pollicipes
ACCCAGGGTCAAAACAAACACACAACATCCAAGTTCCGCAAAATCGCGCCATTTGGTAAGCCACTTTTGGCTGGCATGATTACTACCAGTGCATCACCCCGTCCCCCAGTGTGTAACGAGGAAATTATTTACTAAAAGGCGACATTTCTAGAGGGGTGTTTTGCACTTAAGGCCTACCGATAGCCGCTACTGGGCTTATTCCATCGTATCGGACGCTTGCCAAAGCCTCAGCATGTTCGAACTAACATTTCCTTTCGGGAAAAAACAGCAGAGCGAGCCTGACTTTGTAAATATTAAAAACATTCCCAAAAAGCTCGCCAGTCCACGAGTTCCATAATACGATGAGCACAGCACAACGCCAAACAAGCACAACGGTTCCCATGACAGCAGGTATCTGTAGAAGCATACCATGGATGATTTCAAGACTTTTATCGCACTCAGAAGTATGCAAAACGAATCAAGACCTAGTGTTGACCACCGCCAGAGCCTTGCCTAGTGCGAGGCACGCCGCGTGAGAGCGAGCTGAAGAAGGATGACTGGAGCTTGGGAGGCACCATCTCCTGCGGTCACATGACTTCCACAAACAAGTGTTTGGCTACAACACCGAAGTCCTCAGAAAAGCGAACATGTTGCACGTGACAGCTAAACGGGAGCCATTACCCCCAATATCAGATCTCCGAGCTGAAGCAGGCAGTGCAGACCAGCGCCAACGACCCACGAGGCCCCCCCCCCCCCCCCCACCCTTCCTCCCGGGAGTACGCGTCCCCGGATGCACTGACTCCAGTGGAGCGTTGGGACCCACACCACCCCCACCAAACGAGGATCAAGGACGCTGTAAGACGGCGCCATGAGGGAGTTGTTGGCCCACCCCCCCTCCCCCAAAAAAAAAAAACACCGATACCAAAGGATCACGACGCACGTAGTCACGGATCTTTTTAAGAAGCGTCAGTGCATCAACAATCATTCATCATTGGCGCTGAACCGGGCCATGGCGTACCGGGATCCCAGCGGTGGGCCACCCATGTCAAAGTCCGAAACTCTGACCACTCGCCCGCAACACACCGGGGATGGAGGGTAGGTAACAGGGAGAGAGAGCAGGAGATCATAGCTCACGTGACCACGCATCGCATGCAACAGAACACCCCGACATTGCTATCAATGATTATAACCACATGAGATAAAAACCCTAAAACTGGACAGAATCATGTCAGGCAGCACGGCAAAACATGTGAAGCCGAAATATGTAAGGCCGCAGGCAGGGCAAGCCACAGGACATGTGAACAACACTTCTCAAACCAAATCTTTATTGGGTGTAGGCGGAGCGAATGACATTCTCATTTTCTTGCTAACAGAAAACAGATATAAGCCAAAACTTTGAACACAGGCAGTCATGGCGCCTATTGGAGCGGTGAAAAGGGACATTTTTTAGAGTACGTTATAACTGCCAGTCACAATGCCACTGCCCGCTGTGAATGTTGCCCACAGAGTATACATGAATAGCGAGCATCTCGCATCGAAATAGACGCATCCCGGTGTTTCCATAACGGAGGCAGAGCAACGTCATATAACGTTCGTAACATAAACGTCCTCCTTCGTTGTCTCTTTTGCCATGCTGCGATAACCACTCTCATGCCACTGTGTCAGCGGCCTGACCGGCCACCAGAGCTGGGAGACCAGCTGTCCCGCCGGCCCCCGGCAAGTGGCAGAGCGGGGCGGGACAGAGGCCTGACCGGCCACCAGAGCTGGGAGACCAGCTGTCCCGCCGGCCCCCGGCAAGTGGCAGAGTGAAGCCGGACATCATAAGATTGTAGAGCATAGCTTAATATATCAAGAACGAAAAAGATTGTTCCGGCCCACGGCAAGAGTATCGGCTACATACGCGTGACTTCCATTGAAATGTGACCGTCTGGTAGTTGCTTAACTTGCAACGTAATGTCGTGCCTTCCCTAACCTGCAACATAGTGTCATGCGTTTCCTAACCTGCTACCTAATGCCATGCGTTGCTCAACCTGCTTCGGGAGTTGGGTGACTTCTCGAGTCGACTCTGTGGTCGTCAATCGCTCGCGAGCAATCTGCGCGCAGACCTCTACATCAATGATTTCCCGAGGGTAACCCGGCTCTGGTCTATGCACGCCAGCACGCCCCCAGCTTACAACGTGAGGTTATCCAATGAGCCGTGACCTTCAGCTCGGACGCCCCTGCACTGGCAGTCTTCAGCCTAATACCGGGAAGATGCCCCGTGCATCGCGGACCTCTGTCCGCTATACCACACTGATTTGTGGACTCCCGATTCCCCTGACAGGCACGTTGCAAACCACGCCCGGCAGTGAAATGCTTTGTCCAGCCCAATAACATCACTTTAAGTTGGTGGAGAATAAATCGACTACAGGCGTTGCGACATCGAAGGAAAATACAGCAATTTGCATTTCGTGATCGTAATAAACGTAATCCCAAGAATACAGATGTTAGGGGCAGGCGACTGTGAGTCGAAGAGCCCACCTTCACTATTTCCTGACCACCAAACCTCTCCGTTCTCTCTAACACACCAAACAACATCAAAGACATCAAACCGTACTGTAAATCAATCACAAAACATGCCACAATACTGTAGATTACGAAACTGTACATGTCTTGAACTGTACGTGAACTTACTTAGCCATCAATGAACGACATCGTTACATGTGGCCCCTGATCAGTCACGTCGGATCACGTGTGTGAAAATGACCGCTGCACTGGCACGCTTAGCTACATCAAGGACATAACAAGCCACGTCAATGTGGCTCGTGCTCGTGCCGCCTTGAATATTGGATAATGGCCAGCATTGCAAAGCCACAAGATATGTGCCGTTCGGGCTTACATCGTGCTGCCTTCAAACGATTGGAACTGGTCACAGACATTGTACCTAGACCCTCCTCAAGCTGTCTATTTCTCAACAACTGAACTCTGTTACACTTCACGCCGCACGACGGAGACGAATGCTCTCAAAGTATCTGTATCTGAGCAGCCACTGCCGCTATGGTCGGCACCAGCACAGCGGGCCAAGTTGAGGCCACACGCTGACATGAGCGCTGCTGGCACATTTTTCTGAAAAATCCTTGCTTTTTAAAATCACCCGCTTTGAGTTTCCCTCAGCCCTTTACGAGGTTCGCCACACCTTACATGATCCGTGGATACCCGAACCGGATATTCCGATCGCAGCGCCGCCTCTGTTGGGCACCAACGCCCGCAGCGCCACCTATACCAATCTACCCCAACGGACGACTGGCTGGTGGGAACTGTGGATCCGAACGTAATTCTTAACCTTAACTTATTTCCCAGCGCTAAACTCACATTGGAAAACCCAGTCAATGACACAAAATTTTTTTTATAAAACTACGAAAACATTTCCAGTGGGCAGCGTGAAATGAAAGTGACCCCATCCAAAACCACCACCAGCGCCGCGTGACACTACCCACGACTGAAACAGGACTGTACGGGGCGGGCCACGAGGGACGTTTGTTGTCACTACCACCTAATACTTCCTTTCAACGCACTCTTTGGTCCGACCGGGCCAAACAACACACGCATTTCACCCACCCACAACGCTCCCAAATGTTTGCGTTTGAGTGATGCGTTTGGGGGCCCAACTGCCCCAAACGCATCACCGAGCGAGCCAAACTCCCAACACCTTCCCTGGAAGATTTGGGCTTCAAGGCGCAGTGCGACTACCAAGAGCTCTTACATCCGTAACATATGAACGACTACCGGAGTGTGTAAATTACTCCCGTAGCAACTGAAGCACTAAGTGTGTAGAAGGAGAACAATCCTATAACGTGGATATGATATACGACGGGATGATATAAATATGGTAATATTGGGCATGATAAATATTGAGTATTACATGAATATTCGGCATATGTATGGCAGTACAAAGCAATCTTAAGTATTCAGTAATGTCGCAGCACTGCTGCCGGCAAGACGTTTCGTACACGGCGTCACCTGCAGGCAGCGCCAACACTGTAGGCAGCGCCACCGCCATAGGTGGCGTGATGAAACTTATAGGTGGCGCCACTGAAAATGCACCTGCCGCCCACTTCGTTAAATGTCACCGTGCCTTATCCAGTATCAGGTTTCATTAGACTCCGCCAGCTGTACCTACAATCATTTCCTATAGTTTCATTTAGTTCTTCACGCCGACAGAAATACTTCCACCTTGTAAAGACCTTTTGTGGCGAATGGTTTCAAAATGTCTTATACGCCTTTCCTCTACGGCAACAGGCCAGCTCTGCCTACATCCGTTTTCGCTCACGCCGAACCGCCCGCAAACGACGGTCAAGTCACTTGCCGCTCCAGTAACACTTGAACCAACCTCTGCTGTAAAGATACTTGTTTAAGTGCTAGTGCCCTACGTACAACAGCTTAACCCAAAAATAGCCATCTCGGCTCAAAGCCCACGCAGCCGTCGAACAGTCCCTTTAATGAAAACGTACAAAGCGAAGTTGAGACAAAGATGAGTGATATCGAATAGCACGCCGATATGAGCAAGAGCGAGAAGTCCTAGAGCGAGAAGTGGCCGGGGCCAAATCTCTAGGCCGGGGAATCCCCAGTCATTACTCGTGGTCGGTGGACAGCCAGTTTAAGTAAGGGGCACCGGCGCTGACAAGAGGGCGACACTGAGACTTTCCAAGCGCGCCTCGGTTCAACGTCATACGGAAGAGCGGCGAGCTCCAGGTCAACAACGAAGCGACCTGGTGTTCCTCTGCCGTCACTCACTCCAGATGCCAACAAGACCAGCATAACCCCGGCGTCCGTCTAAACACCAACGTCAGTCAGCTGCAGCGGAAGAGTGACGAGCAGCGTCCTAGAATTGCCAACCTTAGATGTAAAGCGACACCCTATGAGGAGGAATTTTTCACTAATTTGTCGAGTGACGACGAATCTCGTCGAGAATCTATGTCTCCTGTCGTAAAAGTAACCGACAGGGAACTCGTCGAGGAACTGTGTCTGTTGTCACGGAAGCAACGGACAGGGAATTCGTCGAGAACTTATGTCTGCTGTCATGAAAGTAACTGACAGGGAACTCGTCGAGAACCTGTGTCTGCCGCCATGAAAGTACCGACTTCTCGGGAATCGCTCGCCGTGACACTCAATAACCGGATCTGTGCCTCGGGGTGCCCCGCCACATCCGCAGCTCTTGTTGACGCGCATCCAGTGCCACTGTTCAGCGGGGAGACATGAGCGGTGAAAAGGGACATTTTTTAGAGTGCGTTATAACTGTCAGACACAATGACACTGCCCGCTGTGAATAAACATGATGCCCACACAGTATGCATGAATAGGGATCATCCCGCATCGAAATGGACGCATCCAGATTTCTCCATAACGAAAGCAGAGAAACGTCATATAACATCCGTAACATATAACATACATATAACATATAACGTTCGTAACATAAACGTTCTTCGTCGTTGCCTCTTTTGCTACGCTGCAATAACCACTCTCATGCGGCTGTGTCAGCGGCCTGACCGGCCACCAGAGATGGGAGACCAGCTGTGTTTAGACCACCAGACAAACTGCAAGCCACCGTGTGGGACACGTCAGGAGACTCTCCCACACGAAACACCGCTGGCCCGACTAGGCCTCTGTGGCCACCCACTACCCTGCGATGGCCCGACTAGGCCTACGTGGTCACCCGCGACCCTGCGATGGCCCAAATACGCGCTCCCGATCCGCTACTGACATGATATCACGCCTGGTGATGTCGTCGCTCCTGATTTGTTACGACGCGTGGCACCCCGCCGGCCGGCCGTGAGGCCGTGATGGCGGTGACGTGCTGCCACCGTCGGCGAACACACGGCTGATTAAATACAGGACATTGACACACCGCGGCTGCACAACCACACCGGCATTGGCGATGTTGACTACCTCGGATACCGAGTGAAACGTGAAGACCGAAGAGGCTGGCGGGTGTGCACTTACCCCTGCGCCTCCGGCGCCGCCGCCGCCGTGCCCACAAGGACGCCGCAGCACACGCCGCTGGCTGCAAGATCGGGGACGTCCACGTCCTGACCGGCACACCGCCACGCCACCTTGAAGGCCTTGGCGGCGCTGCTACTACAGCGGGCTGCCGCCCGTGGCCATCAAGACCTCTGGAAAGAGACACTCATAGTTGAACAACACTGGTGAGGGTGCAAAACGCACGTGGTTGACCCTGGCAATACTAATCGGTCCGGCGCCTGCCGAAAAGCCTTTGTACATACCCGGTCGCTGCTGGTCGCTAGAGCGTCGAGGTGGCCGATGTCCTGAATCTGTAATTCCTGATGAGGCCACACTCTTGGCCATCGAGATCGACAGTCTACAGGTGTCTACACACATAGAGGTTCGTTCAAATCATCACTCCGACAAAAGACACGACAGACAGCAGAACGACCGACGCAAAACGAATGGCGCGCACCAGTCAGTCAGACGTCGGCCAGCCAGCCTGCTCACCCTGGCCTCGGGCACCGAGGAGGCGGCGATGCCAGTGACGTGGGTGGGGCGGCCGGCGCACAGCACCATCAGGAGCGTCATGAGGTCATCGCGCGCTTGGCGGGCCTCGGCCAACAGTGGCGGGAACTTGCCAACCGGCGGGCACTCCGTCAGAGCGATGACGTACTCGGACTGTCAGTCAAAAGGTGGCTGATTAAACACAAGACTGGTACGATGTCATCCAACCACGAACACGCCAGCACAATGCGCACCGAACAATGACAGCAGCTGGGAAAGACGGGACACGGACGGTACTGACACATATATCACGAGACAAGCGACATACATGAACATTACTCCCAACCGCACAGCGGCGGCCAATATAACACCCTCAGGAAGCACTGCTGGATCTCTAGGCCGACGACGCGTGCCGCCTGGGCTTCATGGTGACGGCGCCGCTCCCAATCGTCACGCTTCATGGAGCGCTGCCAGGCTGCCAGCCGCTCCAGCATGGCCTGTGAATTGCCAGGCATTAGCGAACGGTGACGGTCGCGCGTAGGACTGCACAGTCGGTACGCCAGCTGTTGATGGCACTTACCGGCATGCACGGCAGCCACGCCAGGAGGCCTGAGTTGTCACAGTCGAGTGCTACGTACGTGATCAACTGGGACAGGCAGCGGATGGCCGATTTAAATACCCCGGCTGTCATCATGTGCGCTCTGTGCTGTCTTTGCAGCCAGCCGTCGGGCCCCTCCATGGCCAGCTGGGGGCCGACGAGGGCCGCCATGATGTGAGACATCATTAGCTGCTCCGCACGGCCGCCTGGCAGCAGCTGTGGCAGCAGGAGACGGAGCTGCAACTGAGCCTGCATTAGGCACTCCAAATATATAACAGGTCCCCGCCAGGACAATTCTGAGCCCCGCTGCATGGGACGGACAAGGCGGACGAAAGTAAAACAAGATGACACGCGAAACACGAGTGACAACAGGTGACAGTAAGTAAATGGAAGCAGACCGGCATCGGTGGCACTTGCCGCCCGCATGTGCCGCTGCAACTTCTTCCGGTTGCAAAAGCCACCCCGGACACCACGCAGGAATGGAACGAACTGGTCCGAGATGGCCTCCAGCCCAACCAGCGGCTTTTCGGGCTTGCTCGATGACGTGGGGTCAGCTCGCTCCGCACTGCCGTACGCTTGTTGGAACTGTGGACGGACGGTTCACGATGCCACACCGAACACGCCGAAAAGCCGACAACACGCGATGTGGAGACAATGAAACGCATGTCCAAACAATGACAGAAACAACGGCGCTGGTACGTACCTATTGACTGCCTGCAGGGAAGTGCACCCGAACGTGTCGTGATATACTCACCACAACCGCCGGGCACTGGTGCCGCCCGTCGGTGCCACCGAGCGGGCAGCGCCAGCGGGCCTGGGTGCACTTGGGCGCTGGCGGAGGGCAATGGGCCACGGCGGCTCGCGGGCGTTTAGCCCGCTCAACCGCGCGTGCGGCAAGCTGAAACACAAACAGACTGCTGTAAAGATAAGGCCGACAGCACAGCTGTGGACATGTGTGACGCATCGGCGGCAGAGACACGCACAAGCGAGCGAAGGCAAGCAAGAAGCGCACACAGCATGCAATCCGTCGCCTACCCGCGGGTGCACCATCATGATGTGCCGTTTCAGGATGGCGTTCGTGATGCCGTGGAACGGCGGAAGGCGACACGGATGCCCGTGGCGCTTCCCAGCGCCGCTGCGTGGCCGGCCCTGCCGCGGCTTACACGCTGCAACACAGAATGATCCGTTTGACACGGGAAAGCACACGGATCTGGCAGCTGCGGCAGAAGCACATTTACATCCAGTCTGCCGCCACATACAGAGAGGAGAGCTGGACACGTACCGGGCCGGTCACCCTCTTCCGAGGCCTCCTTCTCCTCTGGCGCCGGTTATGTCGATGCCGACGAGGGGGACGAGGACGGCGCCCAGTCGAGGTCGGCGTCCGCCGCCGGTGGCGTCTGGCTGTCGGCCAGAGCTCCCTCTGTTGGCAGAATTAAGCGCTGCGTAGTCACATACAAAAACGGGAAATAAACATTGTGGACATAGCATGCGTCACACTGCAGGCAAATGATCAGAACAGACGACAACCACAGTGTAATGAGTCGAACGCTTCGTATTGGTGACACCTTTGCTAACAGCCTATCGCATAAACAAAATACGAGATACATAATCAAAGAACATGCATATACAATGACAATAACAACTGCATCTCAAGTTCTGCGATAGACGGCTAGGACAATTAAAACATGCATACACGACAATAAAAACTGCATGTCAAATTCTACAATAGACAGCTAGGACAAACTTAAAGTAATGACGCCATTGAACACGCTTACCGTGCTCAATGGAAGAGTCGTCAAACACGGGGGCGACCAGGTGGACGGCGGCGGCCGTTCGTCAGCAGCCGGCTCTGTGAGCAAATAGGCACGCTTATCAAGCAAGTAAAAAAAGCATACCAGCCAACAATGGATGATCAGTAACCCCTTTAGATGAAAACTTATCACATGTGCCATAAGTGACGGCCATCAGATGTCTTGGCAGAATGAAAGGATGACTAGTCGCATACCGGAAAACGGAATAAACATCGAAAAAATACAGCACCTACTTTGAGGGCAATGACTATAACACATGAAAAGAGCATCGCATCAAACGACCCCTTCCTAGTAAGTCAATTTGCAGCATAGATATAGTAAGTCAATTTGCAGCATAGTCAAGCTTTGCAGCATAGACGTAAAGAACGCTGTGCATCACCCCATGTCAGCAAAGGGACCGACACACCCTCTTCCTGCAGAAACAGCAGCACTCATTCTGCACGGGAAGGCGATGTTACACCTTCTGCCTGAGAGGGCTGGGCCATGGGCAGACTAGTATCATCTTCTCGTTCTGTTCTCTTCCTTGGTTTTCTATCAACTTGTTTGGTAGCCCCTTCTCTTTCTTCTTTTATTTCCGAGTCTTCTAAGAGCTTCTTTGCGCTTTAGCTGCCTGAGAAGGCAGTGTTACACTAGTGATCTTGACTGCCTGAGGAGGCAGTGTTACATCTCCGACCTTGTCTGCCTAAGGAGGCAGTGTTACACCTGTGACCACGTCTACCTAAGGAGGCAGTGTCACACCCATGGTCCGATAATGCGGCACCGCACCTTCCGTCCGCTGGAAATGCTCACCTCTCGTGTTCGGTGCACTCGGTGCAGGCTGGTGCGCATTCGGAGGGTTCGGCGGGGGGGGGGACAACTCAAGGATTAAGGGAAGTAGACAGAAAGGTAAGAATAGGGAGAGGAGAGAGGAAAAAAGGTGGCGTAGGTGACATGGCAACTCCCAAGCACCAATTGAGATGTGCTCCAGTCCACAAAGTCACCTGCATCACCTTGGCTTTGCTGTCTGAAATCGCTTGTATGACTGGCAAGTACCGGACCCTGTCGCGGCCGGCGATTTCAACTGAACTCCCCGGTGTAGGCCACTAACTGAGTTCGAGTCTGTTTCTTGTTCGCGGGTAGGTACGGGGCGGGCTTCGCAGTTGCCGACGGCGGCAGGCATGTGATACTCCGCCGGCAGCAGAGCAACTCGGCCGGGGGGCGAGTCGTGCCGCGACACAATCCCATGCAAGCGAGACGGTGCTGGCGGCCCCGCCCTTCAACAATTGCAACGAATGCTCTTTTTATTGCGGGAGTTGCATACACGGCCACATATCAACCCTGAACACCATTCATCTACAAGATAGGCATTTAGCAATAGCTCCCAACGCAGTTCTAACTGACGTTGACTTAGTGTTATGGCAGGACTTTGATCCAGACTGGCCTTAGTGACCGGACAGGATCCTTACATTACGTTTAAACTGTTATGTAGACGACATGCTGCCATCATTACCGACATGATCGCAGGGCTTCGCAGCTGGTAATGTGCACTTCCGAGTAAAATTATGCATATGAATGAAGCAGTATTAAAGCTTTATTCCTCAAAAAGCACAGAAGAAAATGAAGAGATATATGTGACATTTGGACAGCATACCTTTATTTAAAAGAAAATCCGTAACAACTTAAAAATGACTGCCGATCCTATTCAACTTTTCGAGTGTTTTTTTTCGAGGCAAGCCACAGTTTTTACAGATCACTAACATGCAGGGGATCACACAAGAAGCAATTGTCGATCATTTTTTTATGATACAGTGCACATCTAACTGGGAATTAAAATGCACGAAAAATACTTGTGCATGCAAATGAGTTCAATTTAACAGGCAGGACGCATAACACATCATTTACTTCCGCAGGCGATTTCAAGTAAATAAGCGTCTCGCATCACACATCACTTTTACATGCAAACGACTTCAATTAAACAGACATCGTGTATCAAGCGTCTCGCCATGCGGTACATGAAAGCGAACTTAAGCCAGGACGCATAACACGTCAAGACGCTAGTCACATTCACATCATCGTTTATGATGATTCCTGAACATAAAGACTGGTCGCCAACTTCTCATCAAAATGGATTCACCATTTTTCCTGTCTGCATGATCTCGTGCTTTGAAGATAACTTTGAGCTCGAAATGGGTTAAAGAGTCCGTACTTCCCTGGATTTTAGCCTCAGCGTGTTCTCTCAAAAGATGGTCGCCGAAAAGGTTCGTTTTTATTCTCTGTTTCGTTTTGAGCATCTCGCAGGTATTCATTGCAACTCAAACGAAAAGGGCGCGTGGACTCCCCGACATAGACTATGTACCTCCCATGTTTACACAGTTTCGCACAGTTTACACCTGGTTTCGTAAACCACATTTCGTCGCGTGCAAACCACCTACAACCCAGGCATGCATTTATGACACATATCACACCCCGGGCACCTAGGCTTCGAGATGAGATATTAAACTAGAGAGTTATTTAGCTTCTTGTCGTTCTAAGCTGTGCGTACACGCAGTGTCGCCTTTCTAAAGATATGTTGGATTTTTCAAAGCAAGTGTTCACCGTTGTCACGTAGTGTTAAGCCAATTCATTTACTCAATTCAGCCTTGACAGTGGAGCATACAGAAAAGGGGTCCACATTTGGATACGCCAGTGACGGTAGAACAGAGGAACAATCGCACAACGTTAGAGACGGAGCTATGATCAAGCCCACCAATCCTGGTATAATTCTATACAGCGAATCTGCGCATACAACCTCTACTTAGCACAATACAATTCGAAACATGCTTCACAGGGCTCTAAACAACTTATCAAGCAGTAAAAAGACACAGGGAACATGAGCAAAACATAGACTTTAACGTTGCACAATGGATATTCCCCACGACCTTAAGGTTAAATGCTAGAAGAGGTCAAAACATTCAGAGCACGTAGGATTACATTTGGTAAGCAGGTTAACAGATGGGCCCCCACAAGAACGAAGGACCATAGGCAAGTCACAGAATTAGCAACGCCCTAGACCAACGTGGAGGACCATGAGCATATCGCGAGTGTGTCGGTAGGTGAACCGAAACCAACATTAATGGCCCCCGAGCAACCGAGAATACCCGGGTAGCTAAACACATGGCTCCCCGTCTATAGCCACAATGGGTTTCTGGAGACTGAAAACAAATACGTAGAAGGCCTCTGATTGCCAAGAGCGCCCCGGCACGCCAGCAGGAACAGCACAGCAACAGTGCAGGGCCCTCCGAGCAAAGGCAAAGCAGTCAAGGCTAACGTGGAAAGCTCCTTAACGATCGAAACGACTCTGCAAGTGGGCATATACGTCCCCGGAAACAGCATAGGACCCTGGGCAATGTAATAAGGCTTATAATTTTCCATTGACGTTTTTCAAATTGAATATTTCTTTCTCTGTTCTCTTAGGCCAATCGCTTTCGCTTGCAAATGTCCTTGGTGGCCTGGGAGTTCAGAGAAATTTTGTTGTTTTGTGTTTGAAGAAACTGCATCTGTTCGGCCAGCTATGAAACCCTTTCGGGGCCCGAGGAGGCCACGGCCCAGTGACCACCCTCTCTGGATCCACCCCTGACTCATTACCGGGAGAACCAAAATACCGGTAGAATTGTTTTTTTGTTTCACGTACACATTGCGACATTTACCATTAAAACGAAGAACACCGGGTCAACCGAAACAAAGTGGCTGCAATCTGACTATTTTTGTTTCGAGGGAGGCTCTCCCAGGCGATGTGGTTCACGTCACAACCGGACAACTCGTAGGTACCGGCTGGGCTGCGGCCCCGTCTAAATACATGCAGGGTATGTCCAGAGCCGACAAAAGTGACGGGACACAGACTGGCTTTCCCTGGCCACTGGCTTCAAGGTCAATTGTGGTATGACAACACCAAAAATGACCCTTATTTTGCAATATCATGCGACCTTCAATGTCAAAAGTTGGGTCAAGGGACTGAGAACTCGAAATCACCCAAAAATTACCGGCCGATTTTCAACTTGTAAATGTCGCAATATTAAACACAGAACAAAATAGCTTCCGTCCAAAAGTCCTGATCCCTCAAGGTCACCCTTCAAGGATAAAAACCAGCTCAAAGAACTGGGAGCTCCGTATCACCCAAAAATTACCGGCCGATTTCTAACTTACGAGCATCAGAACATTCATCACAGAAAGAACTAGCCTCCGTCAAAAAGTCCTGATCTCTAAGTCACCCCTCAAGGTCAAACGCAAGGTCAAAGGACGAGGAGCTCCATATCATCAATAATTTACTGGCCGATTTTTAGCTTACCAAGATCAAAACATTCATCATAGAAAGAGCTAGCGTCCGTCACAAAGTCATGGCGTCTCAAGGGTCACCCTTAAAGGTCTGACGCGGCCATCAAGCACATATAACTACTCCATATCACCCAGAAATTATCGGCTGATTTTAAACTTACAAACATCAGAATTAAACACCAGAGAACGAGCTAGAGTCCATCAAAAGGTCCTGATGTCTGGAGGTCGCCTTTCAAGGTCAAACGCAGGTTCAAAGGACAGGGAATTCTGTATCACCCAAAAAAAAAATCACAGGTTTTTTAACTTCTAAACTTCAGAATATTCATCACAAAAAGAGCTAGCGTCAGTCAAAAATTCCTACCACTCAAGGTCATCCTTCAAGGTCAAGCACGGGGCCAAACGACGGGGAAGACCATATTACTGAAAAAATTACCGGCCGATTTTTAACTTACAATAATCAAAACATTCAACACAGAAAGAGCTAGCGTCCGTCAACAAGTCCTCACCATCTGAACGTCACCCTTCAATCAGGCTGAAGTCAGTCAGTCAGTCAGCCAGCCTACTCACCCTGGCCTCGGGCCCGAGAGGCGGCGATGCCAATGACGTGGCTGGGCCGGCCAGCGCAGAGGACCATGAGCACTGTCATCAGATCGTCTCGCGCTTGGCGGGCCTCGGCCGGCAGTGGCGGGAACTCGCCGACCGGCGGGCACTCCGCCAGAGCGGTGACGTACTCGGACTGTCCAGTCAAAAGACGGCTGATGAATGCAAGACTGACACGATGTCATCCAGCCACGACCACGCCAGCACAATGCGGGAACGAACAATGACAGCATCTGGCCTAAGACGGGGCACGGACAGTACTGACACATATATCACGAGACAAGCGCACACATGAAATTACTCCCAACCGCACAGCGGCAGACAATCTCTTACGCTCAGGAAGCGCTGCTGGACTTGCACGTCGACGAAGCGTGCCGCCTGGGCCTTCGTGGTGCCGGCTGCTGCCCCAATCGTGACGTTTCATCGACGCTGCCATGCATGCCGTCAGCCGCTTCTTCTGCATGGCTGTGAATTGCGTGTCAGTAGCGAACGGTGACGATGACGTGACAGATTACACCATCGACACACACTCACCTGTTGATGGCACTTACCGGCATGCGCGGCAGCCACGCCTGCAGACAAGATCTTTCGCTGTCTATTGCGCAGTTAGGTCATGCTGGGACAGCAGCGGATCGAAGATTTTAGCGTGCCGGCTGTCATCTTGCGGGCTCGCTGTGCTTGCAGCCAGCCGTCGTGCGCCCCTCCATGGCCAGCTGGGGGCCGGAGAGGGCCGCCATGATGTTCGGATCACCATTTGGTCCGCACGGCGGCTGGCAGAAGCTCTGGCAGCAGGAGATGGAGCTTACAACGAGGCTGCCTTACGCACCGCCGTGACCGACAGCTGGCCGCCAGCACAAACTCTGAGCCCCTGCATGGGCGGATAAGGCGGACGAAGCTAACACAATATGACAAGCAAAACAGCGAGTGCACGGATGGCAGCACAGATGGGAAGCAGACCGGCATCGGTGGCACTTACCGCCCGCATGTGGGCGCTGCACATTTGTTGCGTTGCAGAAGCCACCCGACCCCACGCAGGAACATCGCGAAGCGGTCGGATGGCCTCCAGTCCACCCGCGCTGTTTAGGGGCTTCGCCGATACCATGGGTCGATTCGTTCCACATTACTGTATGCTTGTTGAACTGTGGACAGACGGTCACGATGCCACACCGAACACGTCGAAAAGGCGACAACTCGCGTGTTAAAACAGTGAAACGCACGTCTGAACGATGACAGAAACAATGGCGATGGTACGCAAATCCTGGCTGCCTGCCGGGAAGTGCACCCGCAGGTGTCGTGTTAGGTTGATGACCACCGCCGGGCACTGGTGCTGCCCGTCACTGGCGCCGAACGGGCAGCGCCAGCGTGGCCGGGTGCGCTTGGCCGCTGCTGGAGGGCAGTCGGCCTCGGCGGCTCGGAGACGCTTTGCCTCCTC
>NW_023597054.1:1918405-1924610 GCF_011947565.3 Pollicipes pollicipes
TGTCTCTTTCCACAGGTCTTGATGGCCAAGGGCGGCAGCCCGCTGGCAAGTAACAGCGCCGCCAAGGCCTTCAAGGTGGCGTGGCGGTGTGCCAGTCAGGACGTGGACGTCCCCGATCTGACAGCCAGCGGCGTGTGCTACGGCGTCCTTGTGGGCACGGCGGCGGCGGAGCCGGAGGCGCAGGGGTAAGTGCTCACCCGCCAGCCTCTTCGGTCTTCACGTTTCACTCGGTATCCGAGGTAGCCAACATCGCCAATGCCGGTGTGGTTGTGCAGCCGCGGTGTGTCAATGTCCTGTATTTAATCAGCCGTGTGTTCGCCGACGGTGGCAGCACGTCACCGCCATCACGGTCTCACGGCCGGCCGGCGGGGCGCCGCGCGTCGTAACGGATCAGGAGCGGCGACACCACCAGGCGTGATATCATGTCAGCAGCGGATCAGGAGGGGGTCACGGGCGGTCACAGAGGCCTAGTCGGTCCAGCGGTGTTACGTGTGGGAGGGTCTCCTGACGTGTCCCACACGGTGGCTCGCAGTTTGTCTCCCCGCTGAACAGTGGCGGTGGAAGCGCGTCAACAAGCGCTGCGGCGTGGCGGGGCGCCCCGAGGCACAGATCCGGTTATTGAGTGTCACGGCGAGCGATTCGCGGGTAGGCGGTACTTTCATGGCGGCAGACACAGGTTCTCGACGGGTTCCTTGTCCGTTGCTTTCATGACAGCAGACACAGGTTCTCGTCGAGTTCACTGCCCGTTACTTTCATAACAGCAGACAGGTTCTCGACGAGATCTGTCGTCACCCTGCCGCCGCAGCTGACTGACGTTCGTGTTTAGGCGGACGCCGGGCTTATGCTGGTCTTGTTGGCGTCTTGAGTGAGTGACTGCAGAGGAACACCAGGTCGCTTCGTTGTTCACCTGGAGCTCGCTGCTCTGCCGCATGACGTTGAACCGAGGCGCGCTTGGAAAGTCTCAGTGTCGCCTTCTCGTCAGCGCCGGTGCCCCTTACTGAAACTGGCTGTTCACCGACCACGAGTAATGACTGAGGGCTCCCCGGCCTAGAGAACTGGCCCCCGGCCACTTCTCGCTCTAGGACTTCTCGCTCTTGCTCCTATCGGCGTGCTATTCGATATCACTCATCTTTGTCTCAACTTCGCTTCGTACGTTTTCATTAAAGGGACTGTTCGACGGCTGCGTGGGCTTCGAGCCGAGATGGCTATTTTTGGGTTAAGCTGCTGTGCGTAGGGCACTAGCACTTAAACTAGTATCTTTACAGCAGAGGTTAGTTCACGTGTTACTGGAGCAGCAAGTGACTTGACCGTCGTTTGCGGGCAGTTCGGCGTGAGCGAAAACGGATGTAGGCAGAGCTTGCCTGTTGCCGTGGAGGAAAGGCATATAAGACATTTTGAAACCATTCGTCATAGGAGGTCTTTACAATGTGGAAGCATTTCTGTCGGCGTGAAGAACTAAATGACACGATGGGAAATGATTGTAGGTACAGCTGTGCATCTCGTATTTTGTGTATGCGATAGACTGCTAGCAAAGGTGTCACCAGTACGAAGCGTTCCATTCATTACACTGTGGTTGTCGTCTGCTCTGATCATTTGCCTGCAGTGTGACGCATTCTATGTCCACAATGTTTATTTTCCGTTTTTGTATGTGACTACTCAGCCCTTAATTCTGCCAACAGACGGAGCTCTGGCCGACAGCCAGGCGCCACCGGCGGCGGACGCCGACCCCGACTGGTCGCCGTCCTCGTCCCCCTCGTCGGCATCGACATAACCGGCGCCAGCGGAGAAGGAGGCCTCGGAAGAGTGCGTCCGGCCCGGTCCGTCACCAGTTGTCCTCTATGTGTGTGGCGGCAGACTGGACGTAAATGTTCTTCTCCCGCAGCTGGCATATCCGTGTGCTTACCCGGGCCGTAGCAAACTGATCATTCTGTGTTGCAGCGTGCAAGCCGCGGCAGGGCCGGCTTGCACGCAGCGGCGCTGGAAAGCGCCACAGGCACCCTTGCCGCCTACCGCCGTGCCGCGGCACCACGTAAGCCATCCTGAAACGGCACATCAGGATGGTGCACCCGCGGGTAGGCGACGCATTGCATGCTGTGTGCGGTTCTTGCTTGCCTTCACTCGCTTGTGCGTGTTTCTGCCGTCGATGCGTCACGCATGTCCACAGCTGTGCTGTCGGCCTTATCTTTTGAGCTGTCGACATGTGTTTCAGCTTGCCGCACGCGCGCCGGAGGAGGCAAAGCGTCTCCGAGCCGCCGAGGCCGACTGCCCTCCAGCAGCGGCCAAGCGCACCCGGCCACGCTGGCGCTGCCCGTTCGGCGCCAGTGGCGGGCAGCACCAGCGCCCGGCGGTGGTCATCAACCTAACACGACACCTGCGGGTGCAGTTCCCGGCAGGCAGCCAGGAGGTGCGTACCATCGCCATTGTTTCTGTCATCGTTTGGACGTTGGGCTGTCGCCTTTTCGACGTGTTCGGCGTGGCATCGTGAACCGTCTGTCCACATTTCCATCAAGCATGCAGTAATGTGGAACGAATCGACCCCATGGTATCGGCGAAGGCGGGTGGGACTGGAGGCCATCTCGGACCGCTTCACGATGTTCTTGCGTGGCGTCCGGGGTGGCTTCTGCAACGCAACAAAAGTGCAGCGCCACATGCGGGCGGTAAGTGCCACCGATGCCGGTCTGCTTCCCATTTACTTGCCGCCATCTGCTGTGGCTCGTGTTTTGCGTGTCATCTTGCATTAGCTTCGTCCGCCTGATCCGCCCCATGCAGCGGGGCTCAGAGTTGTGCTGGCGGCCAGCTGTCGTGTCACGGCGGTGCGTAATGCAGCCTCGTTTGCAGCTCCACCTCCTGCTGCCAGAGCTGCTCCCAGGCCGCCGTGCGGACCAAATGGTGATGCCGAACATCATGGCGGCCCTCTCCGGCCCCCAGCTGGCCATGGAGGGGCCCGACGGCTGGCTGCAAGCACAACAGCGAGCCCGCAAGATGACAGACGGCACGCTAAAATCTTCGATTCGCTGCTTGTCCCAGCTTATCACCTACAGCGCAATAGACAGCGAAAATCTTGGTCTGCAGGCGTGGCTGCCGCGCATGCCGGTAAGTGCCATCAACAGGTGATGTGTCGATTGTGCAGTCTGTCACGTCATCGTCACCGTTCGCTAATGACGCGGTATTCACAGGCCATGCAGGAGCGGCTGACGGCATGGCAGCGCTCGATGAAACGTCACGATTGGGAGCAGCGCCGGCACCACGAAGCCCAGGCGGCACGCTTCGTCGACGTGCAAGTCCAGCAGCGCTTCCTGAGCGTAAGAGATTGTCTGCCGCTATGCGGTTGGGAGTAATGTTCATGTATGGCGCTTGTCTCGTGATATATGTGTCAGTACCGTCCGTATCCCGTCTTAGCCCAGCTGCTGTCATTGTTCGGTGCGCATTGTGCTGGCGTGGTCGTGGCTGGATGACATCGTGTCAGTCTTGCATTTCATCAGCCGTCTTTTGACTGACAGTCCGAGTACGTCACCGCTCTGGCGGAGTGCCCGCCGGTCGGCGAGTTCCCGCCACTGCCGGCCGAGGCCCGCCAAGTGCGTGACAATCTGATGACAGTGCTCATGGTCCTCTGCGCCGGCCGGCCCAGCGACGTCACTGGCATCGCCGCCTCTTCGGTGCCCGAGGCCAGGGTGAGCAGGCTGGCTGACTGACTTGACTAACTCAGCCTGATTGAAGGGTGACGTTCAGAGGTGAGGACTTGTTGACGGACGCTAGCTCTTTTTGTGTTGAATGTTTTGATTATTGTAAGTTAAAAATCGGCTGTTAATTTTTTGGGTAATGTGGTCTTCCCTGTCGTTTGGCCCCGCGCTTGACCTTGAAGGATGACCTTGAGAGGTAGGAATTTTGACTGACGCTAGCTCTTTTTGTGGTGAAGATTCTGAAGTTTGTAAGCTAAAAAACGTCTGGTAATTTTTGGGTGACACAGAATTCCCTGTCCTTTGAACCTGCGTTTGACTTTGAAAGGTGACCTCCAGACATCAGAATCTTTTGATGGACGCTAGCTCTTTCTGTGGTGTTAAATTTTGACGTTTTTAAGTTTAAAATCAGCCGGTAATTTTTGGGTGATATGAAGTAGTTACCTGTGCTTTGAGGCCACGTCAGACCTTTAAGGGTGACCTTGAGACGCCATGACTTTGTGACGGACGCTAGCTCTTTCTATGATGAATGTTTTGATCTTGGTAAGCTAAAAATCGGCCAGTAAATGTTGGGTGATATGGAGTTCCCGTCCTTTGAGCCTGCGCTTGACCTTGAAGGGTGACTTTTAGAGATCAGGACTTTATGACGGCGGCTGGCTCTTTCTGTGCTGAATGTTCTGATGTCCGTAAGTTAGAAATCGGCAGGTAATTTTTGGGCGATACGGAGCTCCCAGTTCTTTGATTTCGTTTTTTTCCTTGAAGGGTGACCTTGAGAGATCAAGACTTGGACGGACGCTACCTTGTTCTGTGTTGAATATTGTGACATTTGCAAGTTGAAAATCGGCCGGTAATTTTTGGGTGATTTCGAGTTCTCGGTCCTTTGACCCAACTTTTGACATTGAAGGTCGCATGATATTGCAAAATAAGGGTCATTTTTGGTGTTGTCATGCCACAATTGACCTTGAAGCCAGTGGCCAGGGAAAGCCAGTCGGTGTCCCGTCACTTTTGTCGGCTCTGGACATACTCTCCATGTATTTAGACAGGGCCGCAGCCCAGCCGGTACCTACGAGTTGTCCGGTTGTGACGTGAACCACATCGCCTGGGAGAGCCTCCCTCGAAACAAAAATAATCAGATTGCAGCCACTTTGTTTCGGGTGACCCGGTGTTCTTCGTTTTAATGGTAAATGTCGCAATGTGTAACTGAAACAAAAAACAATTCTACCGGTATTTTGGTTCTCCCGGTAATGAGTCAGGGGTGGATCCAGAGAGGGTGGTCACTGGGCCGTGGCCTCCTCGGGCCCCGAAAGGGCCCCACAGCTAGCCGAACAGATGCAGTTTCTTCAAACACAAAACAACAAAATTTCTCTGAACTCCCAGGCCACCAAGGACATTTGCAAGCGAAAGCGATTGGCCTAAGAGAACAGAGAAAAATTATTCAATTTGAAAAACGTTAATGGAAAATTATAAGCCCTATTACATTGCCCAGGGTCCTATGCTGTTTCAGGGGACCTATATGCCCACTTGCAGAGTCGTTTCGATCGTTAAGGAGCTTTCCACGTTAGCCTTGACTGCTTTGTGTTTGCTCGGAGGGCCCTGCACTGTTGCTGTGCTGTTCCTGCTGGCGTGCCGGGGCGTTCTTGTCAATCAGAGGCCTTCTATGGATTTGTTTTCAGTCTCCAGAAACGCATTGTGGCTATAGACGGGGAGCCATATGTTTAGCTACCCGGGTATTCTCGGTTGCTCGGGGGCCTTTACGTTGGTTTCGGTTCACCTACCGACATACTCGCGATATGCTCATGGCCCTCCACGTTGGTCTAGGGCGTTACTAATTCTGTGACTTGCCTATGGCCCTACGTTCTTGTGGGGCCCATCTGTTAACCTACTTACCAAATGTATTCCTACGTGCTCTGAATGTTTTGACCTCTTCTAGCACTTAGCCTTATGGTCGTGGAAAATATCCATTGTGCAACATTAAAATCTATGTTTTGCTCATGTTCCTTCTGTCTTTTTACTGCTTGATAGTTGTTAGAGCCCTGTGAAGCATGTTCGAATTATATTGTGCTAAGTAGAGGTGTATGGCGCGATTCGCTGTATAGGAATTATTCCAGAATTGGTGGGTTGATCACAGGTCCGTTTCTAACGTTGGCGATTGTTCCTCTGTTCTACCGTCACTGGCCGTCTTCAAATTGTGGGACCCCTTTCTGTTATGCTCCACTGTCAAGGCCTCGACCTGGGTAACTGTAATGATTGGCTTTAACACTACCGTGACATCGGTGCTTGAACACTTGCTTTGATAAAATCCAACATATCTTAGAAAAGTCGAAACTGCGCTGTACGCATCAGCTCTTTTAGAAACGACAGCGCTACACTAACTCTCTAGTTTAATATCTTCATCTCGAAGCCTAGGTGCCCGGGGTTGTAGATATGTGCATATATGCATTGACCTGCGGTTTTAGGTGGTTGCAACCGCTGAAGAAAATGTGGTTATGAACCCAAGTGTAAACTGTGCGAAACTGCTGTAAACATGG
>NW_023597054.1:1925580-1948299 GCF_011947565.3 Pollicipes pollicipes
ATCTGATGACAGTGCTCATGGTCCTCTGCGCCGGCCGGCCCAGCGACGTCACTGGCATCGCCGCCTCTTCGGTGCCCGAGGCCAGGGTGAGCAGGCTGGCTGACTGACTTGACTAACTCAGCCTGATTGAAGGGTGACGTTCAGAGGTGAGGACTTGTTGACGGACGCTAGCTCTTTTTGTGTTGAATGTTTTGATTATTGTAAGTTAAAAATCGGCTGTTAATTTTTTGGGTAATGTGGTCTTCCCTGTCGTTTGGCCCCGCGCTTGACCTTGAAGGATGACCTTGAGATGTAGGAATTTTTGACTGACGCTAGCTCTTTTTGTGGTGAAGATTCTGAAGTTTGTAAGCTAAAAAACGTCTGGTAATTTTTGGGTGATACAGAATTCCCTGTCCTTTGAACCTGCGTTTGACTTTGAAAGGTGACCTCCAGACATCAGAATCTTTTGATGGACGCTAGCTCTTTCTGTGGTGTTAAATTTTGACGTTTTTAAGTTTAAAATCAGCCGGTAATTTTTGGGTGATATGAAGTAGTTACCTGTGCTTTGAGACCACGTCAGACCTTTAAGGGTGACCTTGAGACGCCATGACTTTGTGACGGACGCTAGCTCTTTCTCTGATGAATGTTTTGATCTTGGTAAGCTAAAAATCGGCCAGTAAATGTTGGGTGATATTGAGTTCCCCGTCCTTTGAGCCTGCGCTTGACCTTGAAGGGTGACTCTTAGAGATCAGGACTTTTTGACGGAGACTGGCTCTTTCTGTGCTGAATGTTCTGATGTCCGTAAGTTAGAAATCGGCCGGTAATTTTTGGGCGATACGGTGCTCCCAGTTCTTTGATTTCGTTTTTTTCCTTGAAGGGTGACCTTGAGAGATCAAGACTTGGACGGACGCTACCTTGTTCTGTGTTGAATATTGTGACATTTGCAAGTTGAAAATCGGCCGGTAATTTTTGGGTGATTTCGAGTTCTCAGTCCTTTGGCCCAACTTATGACATTGAAGGTCGCATGATATTGCAAATTGAGGGTCATTTTTGGTGTTGTCATGCCACAATTGACCTTGAAGCCAGTGGCCAGGGAAAGCCAGTCGGTGTCCCGTCACTTTTGTCGGCTCTGGACATACTCTCCATGTATTTAGACAGGGCCGCAGCCCAGCCGGTACCTACGAGTTGTCCGGTTGTGACGTGAACCACATCGCCTGGGAGAGCCTCCCTCGAAACAAAAATAATCAGATTGCAGCCACTTTGTTTCGGTTGACCCGGTGTTCTTCGTTTTAATGGTAAATGTCGCAATGTGTAACTGAAACAAAAAACAATGCTACCGGTATTTTGGTTCTCCCGGTAATGAGTCAGGGGTGGATCCAGAGAGAGTGGTCACTGGGCCGTGGCCTCCTCGGGCCCCGAAAGGGCCCCACAGCTAGCCGAACAGATGCAGTTTCTTCAAACACCAAACAACAAAATTTCTCTGAACTCCCAGGCCACCAAGGACATTTGCAAGCGAAAGCGATTGGCCTAAGAGAACAGAGAAAAATTATTCAATTTGAAAAACGTTAATGGAAAATTATAAGCCTTATTACATTGCCCAGGGTCCTATGCTGTTTCAGGGGACCTATATGTCCACTTGGAAGGTCGTTTTAATCGTTAAGGAGCTTTCCACGGTAGCCTTGACTGCTTTGTGTTTGCTCGGAGGGCCCTGCACTTTTGCCGTGCTGTTCCTGCTGGCGTTCCGGGGCGTTCTTGTCAATCAGAGGCCTTCTACGGATTTGTTTCCAGTATCCAGAAACGCTTTGTGGCTATAGACGGGGAGCCATATGTTTAGCTACCCGGGTATTCTCGGTTGCTCGGGGGCCTTTACGTTGGTTTCGGTTCACCTACCGACATACTCGCGATATGCTCATGGCCCTCCACGTTGGTCTAGGGCGTTACTAATTCTGTGACTTGCCTATGGCCCTACGTTCTTGTGGGGCCCATCTGTTAACCTACTTACCAAATGTATTCCTACGTGCTCTGAATGTTTTGACCTCTTCTAGCACTTAGCCTTATGGTCGTGGAAAATATCCATTGTGCAACATTAAAATCTATGTTTTGCTCATGTTCCTTCTGTCTTTTTACTGCTTGATAAGTTGTTTAGAGCCCTGTGAAGCATGTTTCGAATTGTATTGTGCTAAGTAGAGGTTGTATGCGCAGATTCGCTGTATAGAATTATACCAGAATTGGTGGGCTTGATCACAGATCCGTTTCTAACGTTGTGCGATTGTTCCTCTGTTCTACCGGCACTGGCGTATCCAAATGTGGACCCCTTTTCTGTATGCTCCACTGTCAAGGCTGAATTGGGTAAATGAATTGGCTTAACACTACGTGACATCGGTGAACACTTGCTTTGAAAAATCCGACATCTCTTTAGAAAGGCGAAACTGCGTGTACGCACAGCTTAGAACGACAAGAAGCTAAATAACTCTCTAGTTTAATATCTCATCTCGAAGCCTAGGTGCCCGGGGTGTGATATGTGTCATATATGCATGCCTGGGTTTTAGGTGGTTTGCACGCGAAGAAATGTGGTTTATGAAACCAAGTGTAAACTGTGCGAAACTGTGTAAACATGGGAGGTACATAGTCTATGTCGGGAAGTCCATGCGCCCTTTTCGTTTGAGTTGCAATGAATACCTACGAGATGCTCAAAACGAAACAGAGAATAAAAACGAACCTTTTCGGCGACCATCTTTTGAGAGAACACGCTGAGGCTAAAATCCAGGAAAGTATGGACTCTTTAAGCCCTTTTCGAGCTCAAAGTTATCTTCAAAGCACGAGATCATGCAGACAGGAAAAATGGTGAATCCATTTTGATGAGAAGTTGGCGACCAGTCATTAAGTTCAGGAATCATCATAAACGATGATGTGAATGTGACTAGCGTCTTGACGTGTTATGCGTCCTGGCTTAAGTTCGCTTTCATGTACCGCATGGCGAGACGCTTGATACACGATGTCTGTTTAGTTGAAGTCGTTTGCATGTAAAAGTGATGTGTGATGCGAGATGCTTATTTACTTGAAATCGCCTGCGGAAGTAAATGATGTGTTATGCGTGCTGCCTGTTAAATTGAACTCATTTGCATGTACACGTATTTTTCGCGTATTTTAATTCCCAGTTAGATGTGCACTGTATCATAAAAAATGATCGACAATTGCTTCTTGTGTAATCCCCTGCATGTTAGTGATCTGTAAAAACTGTGGCTTGCCTCGAAAAAAAAGCACTTGAAAAGTTGAATAGGATCGGCAGTCCGGTCCGGTCACTAAGGCCAGTCTGGATCAAAGTCCTGCCATAACACTAAGTCAACTTCAGTTAGAACTGCGTTGGGAGCTATGGCTAAATGCCTATCTTGTAGATGAATGGTGTGCAGGGTTGACATGTGGCCGTGTATGCAACTCCCGCAATGGAAAGAGCGTTCGTTGCAATTGTTGAAGGGCGGGGCCGCCAGCACCGTCTCGCTTGCATGGGATTGTGTCGCGGCACGACTCGCCCCCCGGCCGAGTTGCTCTGCTGCCGGCGGAGTATCACATGCCTGCCGCCGTCGGCAACTGCGAAGCCCGCCCCGTACCTACCCGCGAACAAGAAACAGACTCGAACTCAGTTAGTGGCCTATACCGGGGAGTTCAGTTGAAATCGCCGGCCGCGACAGGGTCCGGTACCTGCCAGTCATACAAGCGATTTCAGACAGCAAAGCCAAGGTGATGCAGGTGACTTTGTGGACTGGAGCACATCTCAATTGGTGCTTGGGAGTTGCCATGTCACCTACGCCACCTTTTTTCCTCTCTCCTCTCCCTATTCTTACCTTTCTGTCTACTTCCCTTAATCCTTGAGTTGTCCCCCCCCCCGCCGAACCCTCCGAATGCGCACCAGCCTGCACCGAGTGCACCGAACACGAGAGGTGAGCATTTCCAGCGGACGGAAGGTGCGGTGCCGCATTATCGGACCATGGGTGTGACACTGCCTCCTTAGGTAGACGTGGTCACAGGTGTAACACTGCCTCCTTAGGCAGACAAGGTCGGAGGTGTAACACTGCCTCCTCAGGCAGTCAAGATCAGTAGTGTAACACTGCCTTCTCAGGCAGCTAAAGCGCAAAGAAGTTCTTAGAAGTCTCGGAAGTAAAAGAAGAAAGGGAAGGGGCTACCAAACAAGTTAGTAGAAAACCAAGGAAGAGAACAGAACGAGAAGATGATACTAGTCTGCCCATGGCCCGGCCCTCTCAGGCAAAAGGTGTAACATCGCCTTCCCGTGCAGAATGAGTGCTACTGTTTCTGCAGGAAGAGGGTGTGTCGGTCCCTTTGCTGACATAGGGTGATGCACAGCGTTCTTTACGTCTATGCTGCAAAGCTTGATATCGCTTTTATTCTGCCCACAGGCATGTGCAAAGTCAAACAGGGCCAAAGCACTCTGCGAGGTGCCAAAGGTGGCGGGCGTGCCGCGCTGAAAGAAAGAGGGTGCTGAAAGGCTTGCACCAAAAAAGGCGCGAAGACCAGCGGCGGCGCCGCCAGCTGTCACCGTCGCTGGTCCTTCATCTGTCCAGCAGCGGCGATGACGGTAAGCAACGGTATGTGTTGTAAATCGAATGCGCAGCTCTTTGTACTTGAGACATCCAGAAACTGTCTATACCAGCTCTGCATCGTCGTGCTCCATGGGCTACGAAGCTCAGTTGCGTGTCCTGTCGTGAGCCGTGTTCATATCACGCAAAGATGCAACGCAATATGTGCCGTTATGTTTCAGAGCCGATGCCTGCCTTGGTGGAGATGGCAGTGCCGCCGCCAGCTCCAACGTCGCCGCCAGCTCCAGCGCCGCCACCATCACCGCCTTTACCGCCACCATCGCCGCCCACAGCGTCTACTGGTCCGTGCTGGGTGCGGGTGGCGCGTTGGGTGCCGCCACCGTTCTCGGCGGTTTGAAGTTTTTGAACGCAACGAAACAGGAGAAAATAAGAAGGAAAAACCTAGGCTGTTTCAGCACAATGTGACTGACATGGACTGATTTGAAGCGAGCGTGCACGAGAGGCTGCATGACATTGGACTGACCAGGTGTGCAAGCAGAGATAACGAGGAGTAAACCAAACTGTTCATCAATTTAGTATAAAAAGAACCCATATCCACCTGAACAAGGGAAAATCGTTAGGCCATTACAAAGCATGACTGCAAAATTGCGCTGCATGTTAAAATGTGTTGAACGTCAGCGAACGCCAGCAAGCATGTTAATCATGGCTGCGACGCTAGAAATCCTGCTAAACTTATCGCCGTTAGCCAACAAGGACCGGGTTTTAAGGCGCCTATCGTAATGTGTCTGATTGCTTTAAGACGCGTTTTAATTTATGTCGACTTGACGCAACGTGCCCTGCACAGCCGGCATAGTCTGTATTCGCGCCCTTTAGCCCATGAGCGCGCGTAAAATCGCCCGTTGGTATTCAAACTAGTTTGACCGTATCAGCTCCTCTCTACGCGTTGCAATCAACCGTACAGTGCGCCACTGTGGGCGTGGCTCAGTGACGTGGTACTGTCACGTGGTGTGGCGCGACATCGTCGGTTGGGATGATCCAAACCCTGGCATGACCTTTTTTGTCGTTTTTCGCTTGCAATTACCACCATGGCGACCAATTGCCCCCAGATTTAACTTAGTTATGATTGCGAAACATACGACTATTGTATAGATCAAACATGCGTCTATACGGACACTGGGCGGTGTAATGAAGGCATTTTATGATGATTGTCGTGGTTTCAAGTGTTAAGCATGTAACAAACGCAGCTAGGCTTGACATAACGGCCTCTGATCAACCGGGTGCGCGGCGCACGGTACGGTCCCGGCACCAAGTGCACTGGGCGGGCACACATGACGCCGCACCCACACTCTTCTGGACATGCGTTTCATTGTCTCCACATCGCGTGTTGTTGGCTTTTCGGCGTGTTCGGTGTGGCATCGTGAACCGTCCGTCCACAGTTCCAACAAGCGTACGGCAGTGCAGAGCGAGCTGACCCCACGTCATCGAGCAAGCCCGAAAAGCCGCTGGTTGGACTGGAGGCCACCTTGGACCAGTTCGCTGCATTCCTGCGTGGGGTCCGGGGTGGCTTTTGCAACCGGAAGAAGGTGCAGCGCCACATGCGGGCGGCAAGTGCCACCGATGCCGGTCTGCTTCCATTTACTTACCGTCACCTATTGTCACTCGTGTTTCGCGTGTCATCTTGCGTTATTTTCGTCCGCCTTGTCCGTGTCATGCAGCGTGGCTCAGAATTGTGCTGGTGGCGACCTGTCATATAATTGCAGTGCCTAATGCAGGCTCAGTTGCAGCTCCGTCTCCTGCTGCCGCAGCTGCTGCCAGGACGCCGTGCGGAGCAGCTAATGATGTCTCACATCATGGCGGCCCTCGTCGGCCCCCAGCTGGCCATGGAGGGGCCCGACGGCTGGCTGCAAAGACAGCACAGAGCGCACATGATGACAGCCGGGGTATTGAAATCGGCCATTCGCTGCCTGTCCCAGTTGATCACGTACAGTAACACTGGACTGTGACAACTCAGGCCTCCTGGCGTGGCTTCCGCGCCTGCCGGTAAGTGCCATCAACAGCTGGCGTACCGACTGTGCAGTCCTACGCGGCACCGTCACCGTTCGCTAATGGCCGATGTCTGACTCACTGTTGCGCGCCATTCGTTTTGCGTCGACTGTTCTCCTGTCTGTCGTGTCTGTTGTCGGAGTGATGGTTTGAACGAGCCACTATGTGTGTAGACACCTGTAGACTGTCGACCTCGATGGCCAAGAGCGTGGCCTCATCAAGAATTACAGATTCAGGACATCGGCCACCTCGACGCTGTAGGCAGCTGTCAGCAGCGAGCTGTGGCTGCGGCTGCTCCACTTCACATCAGTGGAGCGGCCGGCGCTGCTCACACCAGACGCCACCAGCAGCGACCGGGTATGTACAAAGGCTGTTCGGCAGGCGCCGGACCGATTAGTATTGCCAGGGTCAACCACGTGCGTTTTACACCCTCACCAGCGTGGTTCAACTGTAAGTGTCTCTTTCCACAGGTCTTGATGGCCACGGGCGGCAGCCCGCTGGCAAGTAGCAGCGCCGCCAAGGCCTTCAAGGTGGCGTGGCGGTGTGCCGGTCAGGACGTGGACGTCCCCGATCTGACAGCCAGCGGCGTGTGCTACGGCGTCCTTGTGGGCACGGCGGCGGCGGAGCCGGAGGCGCAGGGGTAAGTGCACACCCGCCAGCCTCTTCGGTCTTCACGTTTCACTCGGTATCCGAGGTAGCCAACATCGCCAATGCCGGTGTGGTTGTGCAGCCGCGGTGTGTCAATGTCCTGTATTTAATCAGCCGTGTGTTCGCCGACGGTGGCAGCACGTCACCGCCATCACGGTCTCACGGCCGGCCGGCGGGGCGCCGCGCGTCGTAACGGATCAGGAGCGGCGACACCACCAGGCGTGATATCATGTCAGCAGCGGATCAGGAGGGGGTCACGGGCGGTCACAGAGGCCTAGTCGGTCCAGCGGTGTTACGTGTGGGAGGGTCTCCTGACGTGTCCCACACGGTGGCTCGCAGTTTGTCTCCCCGCTGAACAGTGGCGGTGGAAGCACGTCAACAAGCGCTGCGGGTGGCGGGGCGCCCCGAGGCACAGATCCGGTTATTGAGTGTCATGGCGAGCGATTCGCGAGTAGGCGGTACTTTCATGGCGGCAGACACAGGCTCTCGTCGAGTTCACAGTCCGCTACTTTCATGACAGCAGTCATAGGTTCTCGACGAGTTCCCTGTCCGATGCTTTCATGACAGCAGACACAGGTTCTCGACGAGATCCGTCGTCACTCTTCCGCTGCAGCTGACTGACGTTGGTGTTTAGACGGATCCCGGAGTTATGCTGGTCTTAATGGCCTGTGGACTGAGTGACTGCAGAGGAACACCAGGTCGCTTCGTTGTTCACCCGGAGCTCGCTGCTCTGCCGCGTGCCGTTGAACCGAGGCACGCTTGGAAAGTCTCAGTGTTGCCTTCTTGTCAGCGCCGGTGGCCCTTACTGAAACTGGCTGTTCACCGACCACGAGTAATGACTGGGGACTCTCCGGCCTAGAGAACTGGCCCCCGGCCACTTCACGCTCTAGGACTTCTCGCTATTGCTCCTATCGGCGTGCTATTCGATATCACTCATCTTTGTCTCAACTTCGCTTCGTACGTTTTCATTAAAGGGACTGTTCGACGGCTGCGTGGGCTTTGAGCCGAGATGGCTATTTTTCGGGTTAAGCTGCTGTGCGTAGGGCACTAGCACTTAAACGAGTATCTTCACAGCAAAGGTTAATTCAAGAGTCAGTGAAGCAGCAAGTGACTTGACCGTCGTTTGCGGGCGGTTCGGCGTGAGCGAAAGCGGATGTAGGCAGAGCTTGCCTGTTGCCGTAGAGGAAAGGCATATAAGACATTTTGAAACCATTCGTCATAGGAGGTCTTTACAATGTCTTTCTGTCGGCGTGAAGAACTAAATGACACGATGGGAAAAGATTGTAGGTACAGCTGTCGGAGCCTAGTGTGTCCTGATACCGCATAAGGCACGGTGACATCTAACGATGTGGGCGGCAGGTGCATTTTTAGTAGCGCCGCCTGTAAGTTTCATCACGCCACCTGTGGTGGTGGCGCTGCCTACAGTGGTGGCGCTGCCTGCAGTCGACGCCGTGTACGAAACGTCTTGCCGGCAGTAGTGCTGCGACATTACCGAATTCTTAAGATTGCTTTGTACTGCCATACGTATGCCGAATATTCATATAATACCCAATATTTATCATGCTCAATATTGCCATATTTATTATATCATCCCGTCGTATATCATATCCACGTTATAGGGTTGTTCTCCTTTTACACACTTAGTCCTTCAGTTGTTACGGGAGTAATTTACACACTTCGGTAGTCGTTCATATGTTACGGAAGTAAGAGCTCTTGGTGGTCGCACTGCGCCTTGAAGCCCAAATCTTCCAGGGAAGGTATTGGCAGTTTGGCTCGGTCGGTGATGCCTTTGGGGCAGTTGGCCCCCAAACGCATCACTCAAACGCAAACATTTGGGAGCGTTGTAGATGGGCGAAATGTGTGTGTTGTGGGGTTCGGTCAGGCCAACGAGTGCGTTGAACGGAATTATTAGGTGGAAGTGACAACAAACGTCCCTTGTGGCCCGCCCCGTGCAGCCCTGTTTCAGTCGTGGGTAGTGTCACGCGGCGCTGGTGGTGGTTTTGGATGGGGTCACTTTCATTTCACGCTGCTCACTGGCTATGTTTTCGTAGTTTTTATAAAAAAATGTGATGTCATCGACTGGGTTTTCTAACGTGAGTTAAGCGCTGAGAAATAAGTCACGGTTAAGAATTACGTTCGGATCCACAGTTCCCACCAGCCAGTCGTCCGTTGGGGTAAATTGGTGTAGGTGGCGCTGCGGGCGTTAGTGCCCAACAGAGGTGGCGCTGCGATCGAAATATCCGGTTCCGGTATCCACGGATCATGTAACGTGTGGCGAGCCGCGCAAAAGGCTGAGGGAACCTCAAAGGGGCGATTTGAAAAAGCAGGGATTTTTCAGAAAAATGTGCCAGCAGCGCTCATACCAGCGTGTGGCTTCAACTTGGCCCGCTGTGCTGGGCCCGACCATAGCGGCAGCGGCTGCTCAGATAGGGACTGCTCGGACAGATCAGCCTCCTCGGGCCGTTGGCGCCTGCGGACGTCGGTCGTCATTACTGCCGGCGCGCTTTGTTCGCATTTCTTCACGTTCACGCGGGCAGGTAACTCCATGTCATCCATAAATTACCGGCCGAATTTTAACTTAAAGACGTCAAAACTATCACCAGAGAACGAGCCAACGTCCGTCAAACAGTCCGCACCTCTGAAGGTCACCCTTCAAGGTCAAACACTGGCTGAAAACACTGGGAACTCCATGTCATCGAAAAATTGGAAGCCTATTTTAAACTTGCAAATATCAAGATATTCACAACAGAAAAACTAGCGTCCGTCAAGAAGTCCTGGACTCCCAAGGTCATACTTCAATGCCAAATGTGGGCCGATATCACCATGCAGGTTGACCTTAAAAAATATGACATTGACAACGCCGGATATCACCAATGTTAATGTTCTAACGCTTAACGGGACGAAATCAGATGGTGGTTCTTAAGTGATCTTGAGTTCTCCGTCCTTTGAATCCGCGTTTTACTTTCAAGGGTGACCATGAAAGATCAGGACATTTTGACCGACGTTAGCTCATGCGCTCGTGAATACTTTGATGCTTATATTTTTGGAATCGGCCAGTACTTTAAGGGTGATTTAGAGTTCCCGTCCTTTCAGGCCGCGTTTGACATTGAAGTATAACCTTGAGGCCAGGACTTTCTGGCGGACGCTACATCTTTGCGTGGTGAATATCATAATGCGTGCAAATATTAAACTGGCCGGTGATTTTGTGATGATATGGAGCTCCCCATCCTTTCTGCCCACGTTTGGCCCTAAAGGATGACCTCGAGAGGTCAGGACTTTTTGGTGGATGCTACTTCTTTCTGTGGTGAATATCCTGATGTTTGAATGTTTAAAATCGGCTTCTAATTTTTGTGTGATATGGAGTTCCCCGTGCCTTTGTAGCCTCATTTTAACACGCGCCCGGGTGACAGCTTGGTTACCCTCGCTAGGGCAGGGGTTAATCTACCCCCTAAAATCTCAGAAAATAACAGTTAGAAACAACAAATTCACGGGGTGTGTTGACCTCTGCATGAACTCACTTAGACCAAAGTTTGAGGTTCCTAAGTGACAGCCTTCGGGTCAAATAAGGTCAACGGCTACAATAACAGCAGCTATCTACAAAAACATAGGATGGATGATTTCAAAATTTCGCCGCACTTAGAAGTATGCAAAACGAAACGAGGCTTAGTGTTGACCACCACCAGAGCCTTGCCTAGAGCGAGGCACGCCGCGCGAGAGCGAGCTGAAGAAACATGACTGGAGCTTGGGAGGCGCCACCACCTGCTGTCACATGACTTCCACAAACAAGTGTTTGGCTACAACACCGAAGAGTCCACAGAAAGGCGAACATGTACGTGACAGCTAAACGGGAGAAGCCAATATGTTGTACGTGACAGCTAAACGGGTGAGGCGAACATGTTGTACGCAAGAACTAAACGGGAGCCATTACCCCCAATATCAGATCTCCGAGTTGAAGCAGGCAGTGCAGACCAGCGCCAGCGACCCATGAGGAGCCCCCACCCCCCTCCCAGGAGCACGTGCCCCCGGATACACTGACTCCAGTGGTGCGTTGGGACCCGACACCACCCCCGCAACGAGGATCAGACGCCGCCTCCGAACCACCGCCTCTGGGCTGCATTAACGTCTCTCCTACCCACTACTGTCCCTGCTCCGTACCATCGACCCTAGGCTGCACCAGTGTCTCTGCTCTGTTCCACGGCCTCTGTGCTGCACCACAGCATCACGAGAACGAGCCCAAGACCACCCTTTGCATTGGCTAACTGCGCGGCAAGCTCGGGTTACACCGGCGTCCTGTGCTCCTCGCCGCCCTGGCCACGCTCGGCTACTGGCGAACTGTACGCCAGCCGTGGGCGTCAGCGGCAGCATGGGCTGCAGTGCTGTGCCGGGCTGCATCGGCACTCGACACGCACGTCGACCCTGGCCCGCCACTGACGGCCATACAGCCGGCCGGGCTCCCATGCCTGGCCTTCCGACTGTCGTTATCGGGGGTGCTCACAGTGCACTCAGCAGCTGAGGATATGGGCCGTCGCTCGCGTCTCACCCCGGCGGATCGGACGGGCAGCGAGGGGAGTCGAGCCCCGCACCCGGCCGCAACCCAGCATGGCCACTCGGCCACCGGAGCCCGACCACCGGGCCGCTGTCCCAGCTGTCCCAGCTGACCTGACCTGTTCCCAGCCGGCTGGTGGATCTCGCCGCCCCATCAACCCTAAGCTGTAAGCGGCCAGCCACAGGCGGCCGCTGTCGCAGTAACCACGCATCGCCTGCAACAGAACAACCAGACATTGCTTTCAATGACTATAACCCACATCAGAAAAAACCTAAAAAGGATGTAATCATGTCAGGAAGCTCGGCAAAACATGTAAAAACTAGATATGTATGGCCTCAGGCAGGGCAAGCCACAGGACATGGCATTAAAATTTGCCACAGCAGATCTTTATTGGATGTATGCTGAGGAAATGAGATGCTCGTTTCTATGCTATCAGAAAACAGATATAAGCCAAAACTTTGGACACAGGCAGTCATGGTGCCTATAAGAGCATTGAAAAAGGATGTTTTTTAGAGTACGTTATAACTGTCAGTCACAATGCCACTGCCCGCTGTGAATGAACATGACGCCAACAGAGTATAGATGAACACGGATCATTCCGTATCGAAATAGACGCATCCAGATTTCTCCATAACGGAAGAAGAGA
Organism: Pollicipes pollicipes; assembly: GCF_011947565.3. Taxonomy (NCBI): domain Eukaryota; kingdom Metazoa; phylum Arthropoda; class Thecostraca; order Pollicipedomorpha; family Pollicipedidae; genus Pollicipes; species Pollicipes pollicipes. The sequence continues at coordinate 1,937,996 of NW_023597054.1, forward strand.
AACGTGATACAATGTCCGTAAGATAAACGTTTGTCTTCGTTAACTCTTTTGCTACGCTGCAACAACCTGTCATGCGGCTGTGTCAGTGGCCTGACTGGCTACCAGAGCTGGGAGACCAGCTGTCCCGCCGGCCCCCGGCAAGTGGCAGAGCGGGGCGGGACAGCGGCCTGACCGGCCACCAGAGCTCCGGCCACCAGAGCTCCGGTTTGAGCCCGCGTTTGATCTTGAAGTGTGACCTTGAGAGGTCGGTATATTTTTACGGACGCTAGCTCTTTCGGTGTTGAATGGTTTGATTATTGTAAGTTAAAAATCTGCCGGTAATTTTTGGGTAATATGGACTTCCCTGTTGTTTTGCCGCGCTGCTTGACATTGAAGGATGACCTTGAGAGGTGAAAATTTTTGACGGGCGCTACCTGTAGATGACTAGTCAGTCTTTATCCTGCCAAAACATCCAATGGCCGATACTTATGGCACATCTGTTTTGTTTTTCTTCTAAAGAAGTAACTGATCATTCAGTGTTGGCTGGTATGTTTTTTTTTTTAGTTGCTTCATAAGCGTGCCTATTTGCCCACAGAGCCGGCTGCTGACGAACGGCCGCCGCCGTCCACCTGGTCGCCCCCGTGTTTGACGACTCTTCCATTGAGCACGGCAAGCGTGTTCAATGGCGTCATTACTTTAAGTTTTTCCTAGCCGTCTATTGTAGAATTTGACATGTAGTTGTTATTGTCGTTGTGTATGCATGTTTTAATTGTCCTAGCCGTCTATCGCAGAACTTGAGATGCAGTTGTTATTGTCATTGTACATGCATGTTCTTTGATTATGTATCTCGTATTTTGTTTATGCGATAGGCTGTTAGCAAAGGTGTCACCGATGCGAAGCGTTCGACTCATTACACTGTGGTTGTCGTCTGTTCTGGTCATTTGCCTGCAGTGTGACCATGCTATGTCCACAATGTTTATTTCCCGTTTTTATATGTGACTACGCAGCCCTTAATTCTGCCAACAGACGGAGCTCTGGCCGACAGCCAGGCGCCACCGGCGGCGGACGCCGACCCCGACTGGGCGCCGTCGTCGTCCCCCTCGTCGGCATCGACATAACCGGCGCCAGCGGAGAAGGAGGCCTCGGAAGAGTGCGTCCGGCCCGGTCCGTCACCAGTTGTCCTCTATGTGTGTGGCGGCAGACTGGACGTAAATGTGCTTCTCCCGCAGCTGGCATATCCGTGTGCTTACCCGGGCCGTAGCAAACTGATCATTCTGTGTTGCAGCGTGCAAGCCGCGGCAGGGCCGGCTTGCACGCAGCGGCGCTGGAAAGTGCCACAGGCACCCTTGCCGCCTACTGCCGTGCCGCGGCACCACGTAAGCCATCCTGAAACGGCACATCAGGATGGTGCACCCGCGGGTAGGCGACGCATTGCATGCTGTGTGCGGTTCTTGCTTGCCTTCACTCGCTTGTACGTGTTTCTGCCGTCGATGCGTCACGCATGTCCATAGCTGTGCTGTCGGCCTTATCTTTTTAGCTGTCGACATGTGTTTCAGCTTGCCGCACGCGCGCCGGAGGAGGCAAAGCGTCTCCGAGCCGCCGAGGCCGACTGCCCTCCAGCAGCGGCCAAGCGCACCCGGCCACGCTGGCGCTGCCCGTTCGGCGCCAGTGACGGGCAGCACCAGTGCCCGGCGGTGGTCATCAACCTAACACGACACCTGCGGGTGCACTTCCCGGCAGGCAGCCAGGAGGTGCGTACCATCGCTATTGTTTCTGGCATCGTTTGGACGTTGGGCTGTCGCCTTTTCGACGTGTTCGGCGTGGCATCGTGAACCGTCTGTCCACATTTCCATCAAGCATGCAGTAATGTGGAACGAATCGACCCCATGGTATCGGCGAAGGCGGGTGGGACTGGAGGCCATCTCGGACCGCTTCACGATGTTCTTGCGTGGCGTCCGGGGTGGCTTCTGCAACGCAACAAAAGTGCAGCGCCACATGCGGGCGGTAAGTGCCACCGATGCCGGTCTGCTTCCCATTTACTTGCCGCCATCTGCTGTGGCTCGTGTTTTGCGTGTCATCTTGCATTAGCTTCGTCCGCCTGATCCGCCCCATGCAGCGGGGCTCAGAGTTGTGCTGGCGGCCAGCTGTCGTGTCACGGCGGTGCGTAATGCAGCCTCGTTTGCAGCTCCACCTCCTGCTGCCAGAGCTGCTCCCAGGCCGCCGTGCGGACCAAATGGTGATGCCGAACATCATGGCGGCCCTCTCCGGCCCCCAGCTGGCCATGGAGGGGCCCGACGGCTGGCTGCAAGCACAACAGCGAGCCCGCAAGATGACAGCCGGCACGCTAAAATCTTCGATCCGCTGCCTGTCCCAGCTCATGACTTACTGCGCAATAGACAGCGAAAGATCTTGGTGTGCAGGCGTGGCTGCCGCGCATGCCGGTAAGTGCCATCAACAGGTGATGTGTCGATTGTGCAGTCTGTCACGTTATCGTCACCGTTTGCTAATGACATGCAATTCACAGGCCATGCAGGAGCGGCTGACGGCATGGCAGCGCTCGATGAAACGTCACGATTGGGAGCAGCGCCGGCACCTCGGAGACCAGGCGGCACGCTTCGTCGACGTGCAAGTCCAGCAGCGCTTCCTGAGCGTAAGAGATTGTCTGCCGCTATGCGGTTGGGAGTAATGTTCATGTATGGCGCTTGTCTGGTGATATATGTTGCAGTACCGTCCGTATCCCGTCGTAGCCCAGCTGCTGTCATTGTTCGGTGCGCATTGTGCTGGCGTGGTCGTGGCTGGATGACATCGTGTCAGTCTTGCATTTCATCAGCCGGCTTTTGACTGACAGTCCGAGTACGTCACCGCTCTGACGGAGTGCCCGCCGGTCGGCAAGTTCCCGCCACTGCCGGCCGAGGCCCGCCAAGCGCGTGACGATCTGATGACAGTGCTCATGGTCCTCTGCGCCGGCCGGCCCAGCGACGTCACTGGCATCGCCGCCTCTTCGGTGCCCGAGGCCAGGGTGAGGAGGCTGGCAGGCCGATGTCTGACTCACTGTTGCGCGCCACTTGTTTTGCGTCGATCTGTCTGCTGTCTGCCGTGTCTGTTGCTGAAATGATGGTTTGAACGGAACATCATGCGTGTCTGCAGATCGTCCGTCTAGATGGCCAGCTGCGCCGGCTCACCAAAATCTACAAGTTCAAAACGGCGGCCAGCGCTACCCTAGAGGTGGCCGTCAGCCCCAAGTTGTGGCGCCGGCTGCTGCACCACATCTCGGCGGAGTGACCGGTGCTGCTGACGCCGGACACCGCCAGCAGCGACGGGGTATGCACAGACACCGGGCAGCAGACGCCGGACCGATTACAGTGTTGTCAGGGTCAACCAGGTGCGCTTTGCACCCTCACCTGTGTGATCAAGCTATTTGTTTTTTTTTTAACAGCTCTTCATCGGCACGGGCGGCGGCCCGATGTCCAGCAGTAGCGCCGCCAAGGCGTTCAAGGCGGCATGGCGGCGGGCCCTGCCGGACGGGGACGTCCCGACCTTACCGCCAGCGGCGTACACTACGGCACCGTCGTGAGTACGGCGGCGTCAGAGCCGGAGGCGCAGGGATAAGTCCACACCTGCCAGCCTCTACTCTTCACGCCTCACCCGGTGTGTCACCCCAAGGTAGCCAACATGGCCAGTGTCGGTGTGTTTGCCCCGATGTGTCAATGTAGCCACCACATGCAGCCGTTCGTCATTGTCAGCGATACTTAAACGAAACGCCGCGCTTTACGAGCTGACATATGTCTTGAGACGAATGCAAATGTGTCTGTTGCAGGGACGTGGCCGGGGCAATGGCCCACTCTGTGGCCACCGCTCGTCGCGTGTACGTCTTTGACGTCACGGAGAAAACGTCCCGTCTCGCCGGCATGGCTCTAGCGGCAGAGGCTGCGTGCCGCCGGCCAGTCAAGTAGCACCGGCTCCAGCCCCCCAGTTGACGCGTGTCCCGGCGGCGACGACGTCGGCAGAGCACCAGTCAGCAGCAGCAGCAGCAGCAGCAGCAGCGACGAGGACGACCTGCCGGCCGACGGCGGCTCCATTGTGCCGCCCTCCGAGGCGGCCCTGCCGGTGGGGTGGCAGGAAGACGTGGTCGGCCTTATGCCTGCCCGTCTCGCTGCTCAAAGTCAAACTTCGAAGGCATTTGTTTAAGGCCGTAATTTAACCACGTTCGTGTACGGTGCCTGTTTTGTGACGTGTACACGTAAATTGCATGCAAGTACGACTGATGTGTCGTTATGTCATGTGTTCAAGTAAAGTGCTTATTGGTTGTGCGCTGCTGGCGGCTGTGTTTGATACCTGCCTGTTTCAAGAGCACGCTTATTTGCTCACAGACGGACCGGACGGGAAGAACGTGTGCTTAAAGAACGGGAAAAAGAGAAAGAAGAGCGTTTGCAGTCACGACCCGCTGCCGCCGTCGCCCAGCCCGCCTCTGGCTGCAAACCCGCCGCACGGACTCCTGGAGTGCGGTAGGTGTATGGTGATTCTATCTTGTTATGTGCCGGCCGTTCTGTTGACATTTCATAAGCGCTGTTCTGTATGCGTTTCTTATATCGCGTGTTTATTAAGGAATGCGAGGTGATTCTGACATAAAAGGCATTCAATTGTTTTTCGCCGCAACGAGTCGCTGTTTAAGGTATAGCTGCTCGGGTACGGATATGGCTGCATCGCCAGAGCGAGATGATGCTGGCGGGCGGCTGTCGTGTAATTGCAGTGCGTAATGCAGCCTCTGTTTGCAGACCCGTCTCCTGCTGTCGGCGCTGCTGCAAGGCCGCAGGACTGAGCACATCATGATGCCTCACATTATGACAGCCCTCGCCGGTCCCCGGCTGGCCATGGGGGAGACCAACGGCTTACTCCAGAGGCAGCAACGAGCTCACGCCATGACAGCCGGGACGCTTAAATCTGCCATCCGGTGCCTGTCTCAGTTGATTGCCTATGTGGCCATCGGCAGCGACAACCTGGGCCTCCAGGCGTGGCTGCCGCGCATGCCGGTAAGTGCTCTCCACAGCTGGCGTGCCGATTGTGCCGGCTGTCGCACCACCGTCACCGTTCGCTTATGACATGCAATTCCCAGGCCATGGTGGAGCAGCTGGCAGCCTGGCAGCGGCCACTGCAGCGTGCTGACTGTGAGCGACGACGCCACTGTGCTGACTCGGCCGACAGGGGCTTGGAGAAGAGGAAAAAGAAGCAACGCAAGGAGAAGAAGCAGAAGCACCAGAAGAAGGAGAAGGCGGCGTTGACCATTTACGAGCCGCAGTCGCCCCCCCCCCCCCCTCCCCCCAGCTCGTCTCCGTCTTCAGACCGCCTCCCGGGCCTATGGACTGCGGTAAGTGTATCACAACTATGTCTCTTGTTTCGTGCCGCATATTCTCCGACGACAGCTTTTGCGCACCTCTTTCAGTGTGTGTTTGTATGTCGTGTGTTCGTTAGCAGGCAACGCAGTGATTTAAACATTGGAAGCATTCATTTAAGCCCGTCATTCATCCTTGCTCGTTTACAGTGCTTGTTTTTTGGTGTTTATCGTTGGAGTGCATGCCTGCCTCACTGATGTCGCATTATGTCATGTTTTCCTGTTGAGTAGTTATCGGTTGTTCTTGGTTTGGGTGTTTTGTTTTGTATTGACGTGTTTGTTAAGCCTGCCCATGTTCCCACGGAGCCGGCTGCCGAAGAACGACCACCGCTGCCCAGCCTGTGTCTCCCCGACGACTACTCGCCTATGGAGTACGGTAAGCATGCCTGATGATACTATTTCTTTCCATGTTTTAACCGTTTCTGGTAGCAGTACATTGACTTACTATTGTGTGCATGCTCATTGAGGTATGCGTATTGTACGTTGTGGGTGCGTTAGACAATTGGGAAGTTGTCAAAAAAGGAAGGGGTCGTTTGATGCGCTGCTGTTTTCATGTTATAGTCATTGCCCTTAAAGTAGTTGCTCTATGTTTTCGACGTTTATTCCGTTTTCCGGTATGCGTCTAGTCAGCCTTTCATTTTGCCAAGACATCCGATGGCCGACACTTATGGCACATGTGATATGTTTTCATCTAAAGGGGTTACTGATCATCCATTGTTGGCTGATATGCTTTTTTTAGTTGCTTCATAAGCGTGCCTATTTGCTCACAGAGCCGGCTGCTGACGAACGGCCGCCGCCGTCCACCTGGTCGCCCCCGTGTTTGACGACTCTCCCATTGAGCACGGTAAACGTGTTCAATGGCGTCATTACTTTAAGTTTGTCCTAGCTGTCTATTGTAGAATTTGACATGCAGTTGTTATTGTCATTATGTATGCATGTTTTTATTGTCCTAGCCGTCTACCATAGAACTTGAGATGCAGTTGTTATCGTCATGTTTATTTCCCGTTTTTATACGAGACTACTCAGCCCTTAATTCTGCCAACAGAGGGAGCTCTGGCCGACAGCCAGACGCCACCGGCGGCGGACGCCGACCCCGACTGGGCGCCGTCCTCGTCCCCCTCGTCGGCATCGACATAACCGGCGCCAGCGGAGAAGGAGGCCTCGGAAGAGGTTGACCGGCCCGGTACGTGTCCAGCTCTCCTCTCTGTGTGTGGCGGCAGACTGGATGTAAATGTGCTTCTGCCGCAGCTGGCATGTCCGTGTGCTTGCCCGTGTCAAACTGATCATTCTGTGTTGCAGCGTGTAAGCCGCGGCAGGGCCGGCCACGCAGCGGCGCTGGGAAGCTCCACAGGCACCCGTGCCGCCTACCGCCGTGCCACGGCACCACGTACGCCATCCTGAAACAGCACATCAGGATGGTGCACCCGCGGGTAGGCGACGGATTGCATGCTGTGTGCGCTTCTTGCTTGCCTTTGCTCGCTTGTGCGTGTCTCTGCCGCCGATGCGTCACACATGTCCACAGCTGTGCTGTCGGCCTTATCTTTCCACCAGTCTGTTTGTGTTTCAGCTTGCCGCACGCGCGGTAGAGCTGGCTAAACGCCCGCGATCCGCCGAGGCCCGTTGCCCTCCGCCAGCGCCCAAGTGCACCCAGGCCCGCTGGCGCTGCCCGCTCGGTGCCACCGACGGGCGGCACCAGTGCCCGGCGGTTGTGGTGAATATATCACGACACATTCGGGTCCACTTCCCTGCAGGCAGTCATGAGGTAGGTACCAGCGCCGTTGTTTCTGTCATTGTTTGGACATGCGTTTCTTTGTCTCCACATCGCGTGTTGTTGGCTTTTCGGCGTGTTCGGTGTGGCATCGTGAACCGTCCGTCCACAGTTCCAACAAGCGTACGGCAGTGCGGAGCGAGCTGACCCCACGTCATCGAGCAAGCCCGAAAAGCGGCTGGTTGGACTGGAGGCCATCTCGGACCTTTTCGCTACATTCCTGCGTGGGGTCCGGGGTGGCTTTTGCAACCGGAAGAAGGTGCAGCGCCACATGCGGGCGGCAAGTGCCACCGATGCCGGTCTGCTTCCATTTACTTACTGTCATCTGTTGTCACTCGTGTTTCGCGTGTCATCTTGCGTTATTTTCGTACGCCTTGTCCGTGTCATGCAGCGGGGTCCAGGATTGTGCTGGCGGCGACCTCTCATATAATTGCAGTGCCTAATGCAGGCTCAGTTGCAGCTCCGTCTCCTGCTGCCACAGCTGCTGCCAGGCGGCCGTGCGGAGCAGCTAATGATGTCTCACATCATGGCGGCCCTCGTCGGCCCCCAGCTGGCCATGGAGGGGCCCGACGGCTGGCTGCAAAGACAGCACAGAGCGCACATGATGACAGCCGGGGTATTTAAATCGGCCATCCGCTGCCTGTCCCAGTTGATCACGTACGTAACACTGGACTGTGACAACTCAGGCCTCCTGGCGTGGCTGCCGCGCATGCCGGTAAGTGCCATCAACAGCTGGCGTACCGACTGTGCAGTCCTACGCGCGACCGTCACCGTTCGCTAATGCCTGGCAATTCACAGGCCATGCTGGAGCGGCTGGCAGCCTGGCAGCGCTCCATGAAGCGTGACGATTGGGAGCGGCGCCGTCACCATGAAGCCCAGGCGGCACGCGTCGTCGGCCTAGAGATCCAGCAGTGCTTCCTGAGTGTGTTATATTGGCCGCCGCTCTGTGGTAGGGAGTAATGTTCATGTATGTCGCTTGTCTCGTGATATATGTGTCAGTACCGTCCGTGTCCCGTCTTAGCCCAGCTGCTGTCATTGTTCGGTGCGCATTGTGCTTGTGTGGTCGTGGCTGGATGACATCGTGTCAGTCTTGCATTTCATCAGCCGGCTTTTGACTGACAGTCCGAGTACGTCACCGCTCTGGCGGAGTGCCCGCCGGTCGGCGAGTTCCCGCCACTGCCGGTCGAGGCCCGCCAAGCGCGTGACGATCTGATGACAGTGCTCATGCTCCTCTGCGCCGGCCGGCCCACCCACGTCACTGGCATCGCCGCCTCTTCGGTGCCCGAGGCCAGGGTGAGCAGGCTGGCTGGCCGATGTCTGACTGACTGTTGCGCGCCATTCGTTTTGCGTAGACTGTTCTCCTGTATGTCGTGTCTTTTGTCGGAGTGATGGTTTGAACGAGCCACTATGTGTGTAGACACCTGTAGACTGTCGACCTCGATGGCCAAGAGCGTGGCCTCATCAAAAATTACAGGTTCAGAGCTTCCGCCACCTCGACGTTTAAGGCGGCTGTCAGCAGCGAGCTGTGGCTGCGGCTGCTCCACTTCATATCAGTGGAGCGGCCGGCGCTGCTCACACCAGACACCACCAGCAGCGACCGGGTATGCACAAAGACCGTTCGGCAGGCGCCGTACCGATTAGTGTTGTCAGGGTCAACCACGTGCGTTGGCACCCTCCCCAGTGTGGTCCAACTATGAGTGTCTCTTTCCACAGGTCTTGATGGCCACGGGCGGCAGCCCGCTGGCAAGTAGCAGCGCCGCCGAGGCCTTCAAGGTGACGTTGCGGTGTGCCGGTCAGGACGTGGACGTCCCCGATCTGACAGCCAGCGGCGTGTGCTACGGCGTCCTTGTGGGCACGGCGGCGGCGGAGCCGGAGGCGCAGGGGTAAGTGCACACCCGCCAGCCTCTTCGGTCTTCACGTTTCACTCGGTATCCGAGGTAGCCAACATCGCCAATGCCGGTGTGGTTGTGCAGCCGCGGTGTGTCAATGTCCTGTATTTAATCAGCCGTGTGTTCGCCGACGGTGGCAGCACGTCACCGCCATCACGGTCTCACGGCCGGCCGGCGGGGCGCCGCGCGTCGTAACGGATCAGGAGCGGCGACACCACCAGGCGTGATATCATGTCAGCAGCGGATCAGGAGGGGGTCACGGGCGGTCACAGAGGCCTAGTCGGTCCAGCGGTGTTACGTGTGGGAGGGTCTCCTGACGTGTCCCACACGGTGGCTCGCAGTTTGCCTTCCCGCTGAACAGTGGCACTGGATGCGCGTCAACAAGAGCTGCGGTGTGGCGGGGCACCCCGAGGCACAGATCCGGTTATTGAGTGTCACGGCGAGCGATTCGCGAGCAGTCGGTACTTTCATGGCGGCAGACACAGACTCTCGACGAGTTCCCTGTCAGTTACTTTCATGACAGCAGGCACAGGTTCTCGACAAGATCTGTCGTCACTCTTCCGCTGCAGCTGACTGACGTCGGTGTTTAGACGGACGCCGGAGTTATGCTGGTCTTGTTGGCATCTGGAGTGAGTGACTGCAGAGGAACACCAGTTCGCTTCGTTGTTCACCCTGAGCTCGCTGCTCTGCCGCATAACGTTGAACCGAGGCGCGCTTGGGAAGTCTCAGTGTCGCCTTCTTGTCAGCGCCGGTGGCCTTTACTGAAACTGGCTGTTCACCGACCACGAGTAATGACTGAGTGACTCCCCGGCCTAGAGAACTGGCCCCCGGCCACTTCTCGCTCTAGGACTTCTCGCTCTTGCTCCTATCGGCGTGCTCTTCGATATCACTCATATTTGTCTCAACGTCGCTTGCGTACGTTTTTATTAAATGCACTGTTCGACGGCTGTGTGGGCTTTGAGCCGAGATGGCTATTTTTGGGTTAAGCTGCTGTGCGTAGGGACACTAGCACTTAAACGAGTATCTTTACAGCAAGAGGTTAGTTCAAGAGTTACTGGAGCAGGCAAGTGACTTGACTGTCGTTTGCGGGCGGTACGGCCGTGAGCGAAAACGGATGTAGGCAGAGCCTGGCCTGTTGCCGTAGAGGAAAGGCATGTAAGACATTTTGAAACCATTCGTCATAGGAGGTCTTTACAATGTGGAAGTATTTCTGTCCGGCGTGAAGAACTAAATGACACGATGGGAAAGTGATTGTAGGTACAGCTGGTGGAGCCTAGTG
>NW_023597054.1:1949299-1968334 GCF_011947565.3 Pollicipes pollicipes
CAACAGCGAGCCCGCAAGATGACAGCCGGCACGCTAAAATCTTCGATCCGCTGCCTGTCCCAGCTCATGACTTACTGCGCAATAGACAGCGAAAGATCTTGGTGTGCAGGCGTGGCTGCCGCGCATGCCGGTAAGTGCATCAACAGGTGATGTGTCGATTGTGCAGTCTGTCACGTTATCGTCACCGTTTGCTAATGACACGCAATTCACAGGCCATGCAGGAGCGGCTGACGGCATGGCAGCGCTCGATGAAACGTCACGATTGGGAGCAGCGCCGGCACCACGAAGCCCAGGCGGCACGCTTCGTCGACGTGCAAGTCCAGCAGCGCTTCCTGAGCGTAAGAGATTGTCTGCCGCTATGCGGTTGGGAGTAATGTTCATGTATGGCGCTTGTCTCGTGATATATGTGTCAGTACCGTCCGTATCCCGTCTTAGCCCAGCTGCTGTCATTGTTCCGTGCGCATTGTGCTGGCGTGGTCGTGGCTGGATGACATCGTGTCAGTCTTGCATTTCATCAGCCGTCTTTTGACTGACAGTCCGAGTACGTCACCGCTCTGGCGGAGTGCCCGCCGGTCGGCGAGTTCCCGCCACTGCCGGCCGAGGCCCGCCAAGTGCGTGACAATCTGATGACAGTGCTCATGTTCCTCTGCGCCGGCCGGCCCAGCGACGTCACTGGCATCGCCGCCTCTTCGGTGCCCGAGGCCAGGGTGAGGAGGCTGGCAGGCCGATGTCTGACTCACTGTTGCGCGCCACTTGTTTTGCGTCGATCTGTCTGCTGTCTGCCGTGTCTGTTGCTGAAATGATGGTTTGAACGGAACATCATGCGTGTCTGCAGATCGTCCGTCTAGATGGCCAGCTGCGCCGGCTCACCAAAATCTACAAGTTCAAAACGGCGGCCAGCGCTACCCTAGAGGTGGCCGTCAGCCCCAAGTTGTGGCGCCGGCTGCTGCACCACATCTCGGCGGAGTGACCGGTGCTGCTGACGCCGGACACCGCCAGCAGCGACGGGGTATGCACAGACACCGGGCAGCAGACGCCGGACCGATTACAGTGTTGTCAGGGTCAACCAGGTGCGCTTTGCACGATCACCTGTGTGATCAAGCTATTTGTTTTTTTTTAACAGCTCTTGATCGGCACGGGCGGCGGCCCGATGTCCAGCAGTAGCGCCGCCAAGGCGTTCAAGGCGGCATGGCGGCGGGCCCTGCCGGACGGGGACGTCCCGACCTTACCGCCAGCGGCGTACACTACGGCACCGTCGTGAGTACGGCGGCGTCAGAGCCGGAGGCGCAGGGATAAGTCCACATCTGCCAGCCTCTACTCTTCACGCCTCACCCGGTGTGTCACCCCAAGGTAGCCAACATGGCCAGTGTCGGTGTGTTTGCCCCGATGTGTCAATGTAGCCACCACATGCAGCCGTTCGTCATTGTCAGCGATACTTAAACGAAACGCCGCGCTTTACGAGCTGACATATGTCTTGAGACGAATGCAAATGTGTCTGTTGCAGGGACGTGGCCGGGGCAATGGCCCACTCTGTGGCCACCGCTCGTCGCGTGTACGTCTTTGACGTCACGGAGAAAACGTCCCGTCTCGCCGGCATGGCTCTAGCGGCAGAGGCTGCGTACCGCCGGCCAGTCAAGTAGCACCGTCTCCAGCCCCCAGTCGACGCGTGTCCCGGCGGCGACGACGTCGGCAGAGCACCAGTCAGCAGCAGCAGCAGCAGCAGCAGCAGCGATGAGGACGACCTGCCGGCCGACGTCGGCTCCATTGTGCCGCCCTCCGAGGCGGCCCTGCCGGTGGGGTGGCAGGAAGACGTGGTCGGACTTATGCCTGCCCGTCTCGCTGCTCAAAGTCAAACTTCGAAGGCATTTGTTTAAGGCCGTAATTTAACCACGTTCGTGTACGGTGCCTGTTTTGTGACGTATACACGTAAATTGCATGCAAGTACGACTGATGTGTCGTTATGTCATGTGTTCAAGTAAAGTGCTTATTGGTTGTGCGCTGCTGGCGGCTGTGTTTGATACCTGCCTGTTTCAAGAGCACGCTTATTTGCTCACAGACGGACCGGACGGGAAGAACGTGTGCTTAAAGAACGGTAAAAAGAGAAAGAAGAGCGTTTGCAGTCACGACCCGCTGCCGCCGTCGCCCAGCCCGCCTCTGGCTGCAAACCCGCCGCACGGACTCCTGGAGTGCGGTAGGTGTATGGTGATTCTATCTTGTTATGTGCCGGCCGTTCTGTTGACATTTCATAAGCGCTGTTCTGTATGCGTTTCTTATATCGCGTGTTTATTAAGGAATGCGAGGTGATTCTGACATAAAAGGCATTCAATTGTTTTTCGCCGCAACGAGTCGCTGTTTAAGGTATAGCTGCTCGGGTACGGATATGGCTGCATCGCCAGAGCGAGATGATGCTGGCGGGCGGCTGTCGTGTAATTGCAGTGCGTAATGCAGCCTCTGTTTGCAGACCCGTCTCCTGCTGTCGGCGCTGCTGCAAGGCCGCAGGACTGAGCACATCATGATGCCTCACATTATGACAGCCCTCGCCGGTCCCCGGCTGGCCATGGGGGAGACCAACGGCTTACTCCAGAGGCAGCAACGAGCTCACGCCATGACAGCCGGGACGCTTAAATCTGCCATCCGGTGCCTGTCTCAGTTGATTGCCTATGTGGCCATCGGCAGCGACAACCTGGGCCTCCAGGCGTGGCTGCCGCGCATGCCGGTAAGTGCTCTCCACAGCTGGCGTGCCGATTGTGCCGGCTGTCGCACCACCGTCACCGTTCGCTTATGACATGCAACTCCCAGGCCATGGTGGAGCAGCTGGCAGCCTGGCAGCGGCCACTGCAGCGTGCTGACTGTGAGCGACGACGCCACTGTGCTGACTCGGCCGACAGGGGCTTGGAGAAGAGGAAAAAGAAGCAACGCAAGGAGAAGAAGCAGAAGCACCAGAAGAAGGAGAAGGCGGCGTTGACCATTTACGAGCCGCAGTCGCCCCCCCCCCCCCCCCCCCCCAGCTCGTCTCCGTCTTCAGACCGCCTCCCGGGCCTATGGACTGCGGTAAGTGTATCACAACTATGTCTCTTGTTTCGTGCCGCTTATTCTCCGACGACAGCTTTTGCGCACCTCTTTCTGTGTGTGTTTATATGTCGTGTGTTCATTAGCAGGCAACGCAGTGATTTAAACATTGGAAGCATTCATTTAAGCCCGTCATTCATCCTTGCTCGTTTACAGTGCTTGGTTTTTGGTGTTTATCGTTGCAGTGCATGCCTGCCTCACTGATGTCGCATTATGTCATGTTTTCCTGTTGAGTAGTTATCGGTTGTTCTTGGTTTGGGTGTTTTGTTCTTTATTGACGTGTTTGTTAAGCCTGCCCATGTTCCCACGGAGCCGGCTGCCGAAGAACGGCCACCGCTGCCCAGCCTGTGTCTCTCCGACGACTACTCGCCTATGGAGTACGGTAAGCATGCCTGATGATACTATTTCTTTCCATGTTTTAACCGTTTCTGGTAGCAGTACATTGACTTACTATTGTGTGCATGCTCATTGAGGTATGCGTATTGTACGTTGTGGGTGCGTTAGACAATTGGGAAGTTGTCAAAAAAAGAAGGGGTCGTTTGATGCGCTGCTGTTTTCATGTTATAGTCATTGCCCTTAAAGTACTTGCTCTATGTTTTCGACGTTTATTCCGTTTTCCGGTATGCGTCTAGTCAGCCTTTCATTTTGCCAAGACATCCGATGGCCGACACTTATGGCACATGTGATATGTTTTCATCTAAAGGGGTTACTGATCATCCATTGTTGGCTGATATGCTTTTTTTAGTTGCTTCATAAGCGTGCCTGTTTGCTCACAGAGCCGGCTGCTGACGAACGGCCGCCGCCGTCCACCTGGTCGCCCCCGTGTTTGACGACTCTCCCATTGAGCACGGTAAACGTGTTCAATGGCGTCATTACTTTAAGTTTGTCCTAGCTGTCTATTGTAGAATTTGACATGCAGTTGTTATTGTCATTATGTATGCATGTTTTTATTGTCCTAGCCGTCTACCATAGAACTTGAGATGCAGTTGTTATCGTCATGTTTATTTCCCGTTTTTATACGAGACTACTCAGCCCTTAATTCTGCCAACAGAGGGAGCTCTGGCCGACAGCCAGACGCCACCGGCGGCGGACGCCGACCCCGACTGGGCGCCGTCCTCGTCCCCCTCGTCGGCATCGACATAACCGGCGCCAGCGGAGAAGGAGGCCTCGGAAGAGGTTGTACCGGCCCGGTACGTGTCCAGCTCTCCTCTCTGTGTGTGGCGGCAGACTGGATGTAAATGTGCTTCTGCCGCAGCTGGCATGTCCGTGTGCTTGCCCGTGTCAAACTGATCATTCTGTGTTGCAGCGTGTAAGCCGCGGCAGGGCCGGCCACGCAGCGGCGCTGGGAAGCTCCACAGGCACCCGTGCCGCCTACCGCCGTGCCACGGCACCACGTACGCCATCCTGAAACAGCACATCAGGATGGTGCACCCGCGGGTAGGCGACGGATTGCATGCTGTGTGCGCTTCTTGCTTGCCTTTGCTCGCTTGTGCGTGTCTCTGCCGCCGATGCGTCACACATGTCCACAGCTGTGCTGTCGGCCTTATCTTTCCACCAGTCTGTTTGTGTTTCAGCTTGCCGCACGCGCGGTAGAGCTGGCTAAACGGCCGCGATCCGCCGAGGCCCGTTGCCCTCCGCCAGCGCCCAAGTGCACCCAGGCCCGCTGGCGCTGCCCGCTCGGTGCCACCGACGGGTGGCACCAGTGCCCGGCGGTTGTGGTGAATATATCACGACACATTCGGGTCCACTTCCCTGCAGGCAGTCATGAGGTAGGTACCAGCGCCGTTGTTTCTGTCATTGTTTGTTCATGCGTTTCTTTGTCTCCACATCGCGTGTTGTTGGCTTTTCGGCGTGTTCGGTGTGGCATCGTGAACCGTCCGTCCACAGTTCCAACAAGCGTACGGCAGTGCGGAGCGAGCTGACCCCACGTCATCGAGCAAGCCCGAAAAGCGGCTGGTTGGACTGGAGGCCATCTCGGACCTTTTCGCTACATTCCTGCGTGGGGTCCGGGGTGGCTTTTGCAACCGGAAGAAGGTGCAGCGCCACATGCGGGCGGCAAGTGCCACCGATGCCGGTCTGCTTCCATTTACTTACTGTCATCTGTTGTCACTCGTGTTTCGCGTGTCATCTTGCGTTATTTTCGTACGCCTTGTCCGTGTCATGCAGCGGGGTCCAGGATTGTGCTGGCGGCGACCTCTCATATAATTGCAGTGCCTAATGCAGGCTCAGTTGCAGCTCCGTCTCCTGCTGCCACAGCTGCTGCCAGGCGGCCGTGCGGAGCAGCTAATGATGTCTCACATCATGGCGGCCCTCGTCGGCCCCCAGCTGGCCATGGAGGGGCCCGACGGCTGGCTGCAAAGACAGCACAGAGCGCACATGATGACAGCCGGGGTATTTAAATCGGCCATCCGCTGCCTGTCCCAGTTGATCACGTACGTAACACTGGACTGTGACAACTCAGGCCTCCTGGCGTGGCTGCCGCGCATGCCGGTAAGTGCCATCAACAGCTGGCGTACCGACTGTGCAGTTCTACGCGCGACCGTCACCGTTCGCTAATGCCTGGCAATTCACAGGCCATGCTGGAGCGGCTGGCAGCCTGGCAGCGCTCCATGAAGCGTGACGATTGGGAGCGGCGCCGTCACCATGAAGCCCAGGCGGCACGCGTCGTCGGCCTAGAGATCCAGCAGTGCTTCCTGAGTGTGTTATATTGGCCGCCGCTCTGTGGTAGGGAGTAATGTTCATGTATGTCGCTTGTCTCGTGATATATGTGTCAGTACCGTCCGTGTCCCGTCTTAGCCCAGCTGCTGTCATTGTTCGGTGCGCATTGTGCTGGCGTGTTCGTGGTTGGGTGACATCGTGTCAGTCTTGCATTTCATCAGCCGTCTTTTGACTGACAGTCCGAGTACGTCACCGCTCTGGCGGAGTGCCCGCCGGTCGGCGAGTTCCCGCCACTGCCGGCCGAGGCCCGCCAAGCGCGTGACGATCTGATGACAGTGCTCATGGTCCTCTGCGCCGGCCGGCCCAGCCACGTCACTGGCATCGCCGCCTCTTCGGTGCCCGAGGCCAGGGTGAGCAGGCTGGCTGGCCGATGTCTGACTGACTGTTGCGCGCCATTCGTTTTGCGTAGACTGTTCTCCTGTATGTCGTGTCTTTTGTCGGAGTGATGGTTTGAACGAGCCACTATGTGTGTAGACACCTGTAGACTGTCGACCTCGATGGCCAAGAGCGTGGCCTCGTCAAGAATTACAGATTCAGTACATCGGCCACCTCGACGCTTAAGACGGCTGTCAGCAGCGAGCTGTGGCTGCGGCTGCTCCACTTCACATCAGTGGAGCGGCCGGCGCTGCTCACACCAGACGCCACCAGCAGCGACCGGGTATGTACAAAGGCTGTTCGGCAGGCGCCGGACCGATTAGTATTGCCAGGGTCAACCACGTGCGTTTTACACCCTCACCAGCGTGGTTCAACTGTAAGTGTCTCTTTCCACAGGTCTTGATGGCCACGGGCGGCAGCCCGCTGGCAAGTAGCAGCGCCGCCAAGGCCTTCAAGGTGGCGTGGCGGTGTGCCGGTCAGGACGTGGACGTCCCCGATCTGACAGCCAGCGGCGTGTGCTACGGCGTCCTTGTGGGCACGGCGGCGGCGGAGCCGGAGGCGCTTTGGTAAGTGCACACCCGCCAGCCTCTTCGGTCTTCACGTTTCACTCGGTATCCGAGGTAGCCAACATCGCCAATGCCGGTGTGGTTGTGCAGCCGCGGTGTGTCAATGTCCTGTATTTAATCAGCCGTGTGTTCGCCGACGGTGGCAGCACGTCACCGCCATCACGGTCTCACGGCCGGCCTGCGGGGCGCCGCGCGTCGTAACGGATCAGGAGCGGCGACACCACCAGGCGTGATATCATGTCAGCAGCGGATCAGGAGGGGGTCACGGGCGGTCACAGAGGCCTAGTCGGTCCAGCAGTGTTACGAGTGGGAGGGTCTCTTGACGTGTCCCACACGGTGGCTCGCAGTTTGTCTCCCCGCTGAACAGTGGCAGCGGATGCTCATCAACAAGAGCTGCGGCGTGGCGGGGCGCCCCGAGGCACAGATCCGGTTATTGAGTGTCACGGCGAGCGATTCGCGGGTAGGCGGTACTTTCATGGCGGCAGACACAGGTTCTCGACGAGTTCCCTGTCAGTTACTTTCATGACAGCAGGCACAGGTTCTCGACAAGATCTGTCGTCACTCTTCCGCTGCAGCTGACTGACGTCGGTGTTTAGACGGACGCCGGAGTTATGCTGGTCTTGTTGGCATCTGGAGTGAGTGACTGCAGAGGAACACCAGTTCGCTTCGTTGTTCACCCTGAGCTCGCTGCTCTGCCGCATAACGTTGAACCGAGGCGCGCTTGGGAAGTCTCAGTGTCGCCTTCTTGTCAGCGCCGGTGGCCTTTACTGAAACTGGCTGTTCACCGACCACGAGTAATGACTGAGTGCTCCCCGGCGTAGAGAACTGGCCCCGGCCACTTCTCGCTCTAGGACTTCTCGCTCTTGCTCCCATCGGCGTGCTCTTCGATATCACTCATATTTGTCTCAACGTCGTTGCGTACGTTTTTATTAAATGCACTGTTCGACGGCTGTGTGGGCTTTGAGCCGAGGTGGCTATTTTTGGGTTAAGCTGTTGTGCGTAGGACACCAGCACTTAAAACGAGTACCTTCACAGCAAAGGTTAATTCAAGAGTCACTGGAGCAGGAAGTGACCGGACTGTCGTTTGCGCGCGCCGCGGCGTGAGAGAAAACGGATGTAGGCAGACCTGGCCTGTTGCCGTAGAGGAAAGGCATGTAAGACATTTTGAAACCATTCGTCATAGGAGGTCTTTACAATGTGGAAGTATTTCTGTCGGCGTGAAGAACTAAATGACACGATGGGAAGTGATTGTAGGTACAGCTGGTGGAGCCTAGTGAAACCTGATACTGGATAAGGCACGGTGAGATGTAACGAAGTGGGCGGCTGGTGCATTTTTAGTAGCGCCGTCTATAAGTTTCATGACGTCACCTATGGTGGCTCTGCCTACAGTGGTGGCGCTGCCTGCAGGTGACGCCGTGTTCGAAACGTCTTGCCGGCAGCAGTGCTGCGACATTACTGAATACTTAAGATTGCTTTGTACTGCCACACATATGCCGAATATTTATATAATACCAAATGTTTCTGATGCCCAATATCGCCATATTTATTTAAGCATTCCGTTGCATCTTGTGAAAATAGCCACGGTTGTTAGCATGAAGCGCTGTAACAGCGTGAGTAGGTGATATTCCATGTTCTTCCTCCTCCACATCTGTACACTCTTCAGACATTATAGGATTGTTCTCTACTTACACTCTTTGGTAGTCCTCCAGCTGTTACGGGAGTCATTCACCCACTTCGGTAGGCCTTAACATGTTACGGGAGTAAGAGACCTTGGTAGTCGCACTGCGCTTTTAAGGCCAAATCGTCCGGACATGGTATTGTTGGGAGTTTGGCTTGCTCAGTGATGCGTTGGGGACAGTTTGCCTCCAAACGCATCACTTAAGCGCAAACATTTGGGAGCGTTGTAGGTGGGTGAAATGCGTGTGTTGTGGGCCTCGGTCAGACCAAGGAGTGCGTTGAAAGGTATTATTTGGTGGTGACAACAAACGTCCCTCGTGGCCCGCCCCGTGCAGCCCTGTTTCATTCGTGGGTAGCACCCCGCGCCGCTGGTGGTAGTTTTACATGGGGTCACTTTTATTTCACACTTCTCAATGGTGATTTTTTATTTTTGTCTTTAATTAACGTTTATGGCCGAAAACACCAAGAAGCCTCCGAATCTTACACACCGCCAGCGGCCATCCGGCCCACTTGGTGATATGATAGTTGCGGTCCATGGTCGTCCTGCATGTATGCACGCACGCTGATGGCTGTGCGCAGGCGGTGTCTCAGCTGTACCCCGAACCGATGGATGTGTGCAGGTGGTGTCTCAGCTGTACCTCCGGACCGATGGCTGTGCGCAGGCGGTGTCTCAGCTGTACCCCGAACCGATGGATGTGTGCAGGCGGTGTCTCAGCTGTACCTCCGGACCGTTGGCTGTGTGCAGGCGGTCTCTCAGCTGTACCCCGAACCGATGGATGTGTGCAGGCGGTGCCTCAGCTGTACCTCCGGACCGATGGGTGTGTGCAGGCGGTGTCTCAGCTGTACCTCCGGACCGGAGGCTGTGTGAAGGCGGTGTCTCAGCTGTGTCTGTGAGGAGCTTGTCAGTCACCGCCGTTGTCCCCTTTTGCTCTGTCACGCCCCAGAGCTCGTCTATTGGCCTTGGTGGGAAGACAAGCGGTCTGTCTCGTCGCCTCCCCGCCTCCGTCCTCCTTCCCCCATAGTTACTGATACGCACGTGAGGCTGCACAACAGCTGGACTGTCGACCTTCCACCATGCTTAGCGTAATTTAATTAACTGAGTTATGTTAATGTGAGTTAGGCGCTTAGAGATAAGTAACAGTTAAGAATAACGTTGGGATCCACAGCTCCCCACAGCCAGTCGTCTGTCGGGTTAAATTTATATAGGTGGCGCTGCGGGCGTTCGTGCCCAACAGAGGCGGCGCTGCGATCGGAATATCCGGTTCGGGTATCCACGGATCATGTAAGGTGTGGCGAGCCTCGTAAAAGGCTGAGGGAAACTCAAAGCGGGTGATTTGAAAAAGCAACGATTTTTCAGAAAAATGTGCCAGCAGCGCTCATGTCAGCGTGTGGCCTCAGAATTACAGATTCAGGACTTCGGCCACCTCGACGTTTAAGGCGGCTGTCAGCAGCGAGCTGTGGCTGCGGCTGCTCCACTTCACATCAGTGGAGCGGCTGGCGCTGCTCACACCGGACGCCACCAGCAGCGACCGGGTATGTACAAAGACTGTTCGGCAGGCGCCGGACCGATTAGTGTTGTCAGGGTCAACCACGTGCGTTTTGCACCCTCACCAGTGTGGTTCAACTGTGTCTCTTTCCACAGGTCTTGATGGCCACGGGCGGCAGCCCGCTGGCAAGTAGCAGCGCCGCCAAGGCCTTCAAGGTGGCGTGGCGGTGTGCCGGTCAGGACGTGGACGTCCCCGATCTGACAGCCAGCGGCGTGTGCTACGGCGTCCTTGTGGGCACGGCGGCGGCGGAGCCGGAGGCGCTTTGGTAAGTGCACACCCGCCAGCCTCTTCGGTCTTCACGTTTCACTCGGTATCCGAGGTAGCCAACATCGCCAATGCCGGTGTGGTTGTGCAGCCGCGGTGTGTCAATGTCCTGTATTGAATCAGCCGTGTGTTCGCCGACGGTGGCAGCACGTCACCGCCATCACGGTCTCACGGCCGGCCGGCGGGGTGCCGCGCGTCGTAACGGATCAGGAGCGGCGACAGCACCAGGCGTCATATCACGTCAGCAGCTGATCAGGAGGGGGTCATGGGCGGTCACAGAGGCCTAGTCGGGCCATCGCAGGGTCGAGCATGGCCACAGAGGCCTAGTCGGGCCATCGCAGGGTCGAGCGTGGCCACAGGGGCCTAGTCGGGCCATCGCAGGGTCGAGCGCTGTCACAGGGGCCTATTCGGGCCATATCAGGGTCGAGCGTGGCCACAGAGGCCTAGTCGGGCCATCGTGGGGTCGAGCGTGGCCACAGAGGCCTACTCGGGCCAGCGGTGTTTCGTGTGGGAGGGTCTCCTGACGTGTCCCACACGGTGGCTTGCAGTTTGTCTGGTGGTCTAAACACAGCTGGTCTCCCATCTCTGGTGGCCGGTCAGGCCACTGACACAGCCGCATGGGAGTGGTTATTGCAGCGTAGCAAAAGAGGCAACGACGAAGAACGTTTATGTTACGAACGTTATATGTTACATCTATGTTGTATGTTACGGATGTTATATGACGTTCTCTGCTTTCGTTATGGCGAAATCTGGATGCGTTTATTTCGATACGGGATGATCCCTATTCATGCATACTGTGTGGGCATCATGTTTATTCACAGCGGGCAGTGGCATTGTGACTGACAGTTGTAACGTACTCTAAAGAAATGTCCCTTTTCACCGCTCATGTCTCCCCGCTGAACAGTGGCACTGGATGCGCGTCAGCAAGAGCTGCGGTGTGGCGGGGCACCCCGAGGCACAGATCCGGTTATTGAGTGTCACGGCGAGCGATTCCCGAGAAGGCGGTACTTTCATGGCAGCAGACACAGGTTCTCGACGAGTTTCCTGTCAGTTACTTTCATGACAGCAGACATAGGTTTTCGACGAATTCCCGGTCCGTTACTTCCGTGACAACAGACACAGTTCCTCGACGAGTTCCCTGTCGGTTACTTTTACGACAGCAGACACAGATTCTCGACGAGATCCGTCGTCACTCGGCAAATAAGTGAAAAATTCCTCCTCATAGGGTGTTGCCTTACATCTAAGGTCGGCAATTCTAGGACGCTGCTCGTCACTCTTCCGCCGCAGCTGACTGACGTTGGTGTTTAGACGGACGCCGGGCGTATGCTGGTCTTGTTGGCGTCTTGAGTGAGTGACTGCAGAGGAACACCAGGTCGCTTCGTTGTTCACCTGGAGCTCGCTGCTCTGCCGCGTGACGTTGAACCGAGGCGCGCTTGGAAAGTCTCAGTGTCGCCTTCTCGTCAGCGCCGGTGGCCCTTACTGAAACTGGCTGTTCACCGACCACGAGTAATGACTGGGGACTCCCCGGCCTAGAGAACTGGCCCCCGGCCACTTCTCGCTCTAGGACTTCTCGCTCTTTGATCTCGCTTCTCGCGTGCTATTCGATATCGCTCATCTTTGTCTCAACTTCGTTCCGTACTTTTTCATTAGAGGGACTGGCCTCTTGCCGTAGGGGACATTATTGTATAGAAGACATTAATGAATTTGTCAAATGAGGTTTTTACAAGGTGGAGCTATTTCTGCGTAAAAGGCTGGGGGAAACTGAGAGTGGGCGGTTTGAAAAAGGAATGATCTTTTCAGCCTAATATGCCAGCAGCGCTCATGTCAGCGTGTGGCCTCAACTTGGCCCGCTGTGCTAGGGCCGACCATAGCGGCAGTGGCTGCTCAGATAGGGACTGCTCGGACCGCTCAGCCTCCTCGGGCCGTTGGGTGCTTGCGGACGTCGGTCGTCATTACTGCCGGCGCGCTTTGTTCGCATTTCTCCTGCGATGCACCAGTGAGCTCGCGAGGTCGCTATTCTATCTATACATGGGGCAGTGATCACATGCTTCGTCGCATAGAACGAAGATACTGGGTTTGGAGAGCATTCGTCTCCTTCGTGCGGCGTGAAGTGTAACAGAGTTCAGTTGTTGAGAAATAGACAGCTTGAGGAGGGTCTAGGTGTTATGTCTGTGGCCAGTTCGGATCGTTTGAAGGCAGCACGATGTAAGCCCGAACGGCACATATCTTGTGGTTTTGGAATCCTGGCCATTAGCCAATATTCAAGGCGGCACGAGCACGAGCCACATTGACGTGGCTTGTTATGTCCTTGGTGTAGCTAAGCGTACCAGTGCAGCGGTCATTTTCACACACGTGATCCGACGTAACTGATCAGGGGCCACATGTAACGGTGTAGTTCATTGATGGCTAAGTAAGTTCACGTACAGTTCAAGACATGTACAGTTTCGTAATCTACAGTATTGTGTCATGTTTTGTGATTGATATTACAGCACGGTTCGATCCCTTTGATGTTGTTTGGTCTGTTAGAGAGAACTGAGAGGTTTTGTGGTCAGGAAAGTAGTGAAGGTGTGCTCTTCGACTCACAGCTGCCTGACCCCTAACATGTGCATTCTTGGGATTACGTTTATTACGATCATGAAATCAACATTGTTCTGTTTTCCGCCGAAATCGAACCGCCTGTAAGCGGTTTAATCTTCAATTTAAAGTGATGTTATTAGGCTGCACAAAGCATTTCACTGCCGGGCGTGGTTGGTAACTTCCCTGTCAGGTGATGTGGGAGTCCACAAATCATTGTGACATAGTGGACAGAGGTCTGCGATGCACGGGGCATCTTCTCGGTACTAACTTAAAGACTGCCAGTGCAGCGGCGTCCAAGCTGAAGGTCACGGGTCATGGGATGACCTCACGTTGTAAGCTAGGGACGTGATGGCGTGCATAGACCAGAGCCGGGTTACCCTCGGGGAATCATTGATGTGGAGGTCTGCGCGCAGATTGCTGGCAATGGATTTGACGACCGCAGAGTCGACTCGAGAGGTCACCCAACTCCTGCAGCAGGTTAAGCATCGCATGACATTGCGTAGCAGGTTAGGAAACGCATGACATTACGTAGCAGGTTAGGGAGGGCACGACATTACGTCGCAGGTTAAGGAACCACCAGACGGTCACATTCCAATCAAAGTCACGCGTATGTAGTCGATATTCTTACTGCTGGGCGAAGCATTCTTTTTTCTTTCTTGATTGATTTAGCTGTGCTCCACAATCTTATGCTGTCCCGCCCCGCTCTGCCACTTGCCGGGGGCCGGCGGGACAGCTGGTCTCCCAGCTCTGGTGGCCGGTCAGGCCGCTGTCCCGCCCCGCTCTGCCACTTGCCGGGTGCCGGCGGGACAGCTGGTCTCCCAGCTCTGGTGGCCGGTCAGGCCGCTGACACAGCGGCATGAGTGTTTTTTGCAGCGTAGCAAAAGAGTTAGCGACGAAGAACGTTTATGTTACGAACGTTATATCACGTTTTCCTGCTTCCGTTATGGAGAAATCTGGATGCGTCTATTTCCATACGGGATGCTCCCTATTCATGTGTACTCTGTGGGCAACATTCACAGCGGGCAGTGGCATTGTGACTGACAGTTATCACGTACTCTTTAAAAAATCTCCCTTTTCACCGCTCCAATAGGCGCCATGGCTGCCTATGTCCAAAGTGTTGGCTTAGATCTGTTTTCTGATAACAAAGAAACGAGCGTCTCGTTTGCTCCGTATGCACCTAATAAAGATCTGCTTTGACAAGTTCTGTTGCCGTGTCCTGTGGCTTCCTCTGCCCGCGGCCATACATATCTAGTTTTGATGTTTTGCCGAGCTGCCTGACATGATTCTGTCCATTTTTAGTTTTTTTCTCATGTGGGTTATAGTCATTGATAGCAACGTCGGCGTGTTCTGTTGCATGCGATGCGTGGTCACGTGAGCTACGAGCTCGTGCTCCCTCTCCCTGTTACCTCCATCCTCGGGGGTGTTTTGGGCGAGTGGTCAGAGTTTTGGACTTTGACATGGGTGGCCCACGCTGGGATCCCGGCTACGCCATGGCCGTTGAGCGCCAATATGATAATTGTTGTCACTGACGCTCCTTAAAAGATCTAGACTACGTGCGTCGTGATCCTTTTGTATCGGTGTTTTTTTTTTCTTCGGGGTCCAACAACTCCCTCATGGGGCCGTCTTACAGCGTCTGATCCTCGTTTGGTGGGGGTGGTGTCGTGTCCCAACGCTCCACTGGAGTCAGTGCATCCGGGGACGCGTACTCCCGGGAGGAATGGGTGGGGGGGGGGGGGGGCCTCGTGGGTCGTTGGCGCTGGTCTGCACTGCCTGCTTCACCTCGGAGATCTGATATTGGGGGTAATGGCTCCCGTTTAGTTGTCACGTACAACATGTTCGCTTCACCCGTTTAGTTGTCACGTGCAACATGTTCGCTCCACCCGTTTAGCTGTCACGTGCAAGATATTTGTTTTTCTGAGGACTCTTCGGTGTTGTAGCCAAGCACTTGGTTGTGGAAGCCATGTGACCTCAGGTGGTGGCGCACCCCAATTCCAGTCACCCATTTTCAGGCCGCTCTCGCCTTGCGTGCTCCGCTGTAGGCAATGCTCTGGTGGTGGTCAGCACTAAGTCTCGACTCGTTTTGGATGCTTCTAAGTCCGGTGAAGCTCTTGGAACAGTCCATCGTATGTTTCTTCAGCTGGCTGCCGTCATTGTAGCCGTCATGCTTGCTTCGTGTCGTGCTGTGCTCATCGTGTTATGAAACTTGTGGACTGGCAAGCTTTTGATGCATCTTTCAAACGTTGAAAAACGCAGGCTTGCTCTGCTGTGTTTTTTTCCCCGAGAGGAAATATTCCAAGTTCGTACATGTTGAGGCAGAGGCAAGCATCCGATACGATGGAATAAGCTCAGTAAGGGCTATCGGTAGGCCTTAAGTGCAAAACACCGCCGTTTAGTAACTAATTTTATCGATGCCCACTAGGGGACGGGGTGATGTACTGGTAGTAGTCATGCCTGCCAAATGTGTCTTACGAAATGGCGCGAGTTTGCGGAACCCAGATATTGTGTGGTTTTTTACCGTGTTGTGGTGTGTTTGTATAATGGGCCGCCATGTGAGATTTTTGGTGGCATTTGCGTTTTGGTTATTGCATTATTCTCAAGTTAATGGATTCCCAGCCGTATTTTCGTCATATCTAGAATCGCAGCCAAAGTTCCTGCGCCATGTAGCATGAAGTGTGATGCTTATTCTATATCCGTAAATTTCACATAAGCTCCATCACATACGTACACGACCCGCCTCTGTCTTTATTTGTCCTGCATCCACGCGAAGCCCTACTCGTATGGGCCTGTTGCATGCACCACTGGACCGAAAGGCATCCCCGTCCGCACGCCGGGCACATCCCCCCGCAAAGGGGTCGCTGTGTGGGATAAGGCTTAGCGTTTGGGTCCCCAGTAGCGTTTAGGTCTGCTTCGCCGTTTTCCATTATCCTTCATTCCATAGCCCTGAAATGGTCATTGTCGGCCGAAAAAGCTCAAGTCCTAGTAACCAAATAACCAAATCCTTTTGGAAGCATCGGCTCAACGCATCAGCCGAGTTGCAAGCCAGTCGTTCGTCGATGCCACGAACTGTGCCGACCTGCGGCGGACACGAATAACTCAGTGGTCATGCTATTTCATCGTGAGCAAAGGAAGAGCCAAATCCACGCTGTCTCCGTGACGTTAGGCGTGTCTGTGTGACCTTGAAATATCCTGCACGAAATAGTACAAGTTCATGAGCGTCGAGCTCAGAAACAAGGTGTGAAAAAAATGGCCCGGCTGCGAATTGCACTTCGTGGCTTTCAAACGTGCTACCTCAAACTCGTACAAATGTTGAACACTGTATTACACTGGCAGTGTTCTAGCAGGTCGCCTTGTGGTTGATAGAAGTTGCACTAGACCACTATCGAAACGTAGTGTTTCATGTTTCTTGTCTCGATGTCTTACACCATTTTGTTCAAGAAGAGGAAGATCGCTGCCAAGATGCCGCTGTCAGCACGTGACTGACGCTCTGTGAGGGGCGGCACCGGAGCCGGGCGGCGGCTGGGGGGAGCCGAGCGGTGCACGGCCGACGGCCTGGTGACCGACTGCGGCCGGGGTGGGCCGCACCGGCCGATGGATGGCACGTGATGGATTCAGCGAAGTCAGTTTGTAGGGGATCTTCCACATTGGTGCAACAACAGAGTGTTAGACAAAACTATACATGCTGCAGATTTTTTCGTAGGCAACACGACAAATGAATGAAGAAATTCCATTTATCTGTGATCAGGTATGGTCAGACCAATGTCCAACCAGTCTGCTTTCCTTTTCTAGGGCTTGCTGTACCGGGTAGTTTTTGGTGCTCATTTCGAATTTTTGATAACACGAACCGCACTACAAATCTTCCATGATGTGCCCAATGGTCAGCATGGGCCACTGATCTAAAATGACTGAGGTCAATATTTCGTTATTTTTTAGCAAACTGCTAGCGTAATGTTTGTCGCTGATTCAAATGTAAAGATCGAAGAAGTCTGGTATGATTTCAGTCAGCATGACCTTCGAAAGGTCAATCTGAGCCACTGACCCCAAATGAGCATGTGACCTTTTGCTTAGGCCAGGCCTCCTTGTTCTGGGGCGCTTCGGAGACCAACTTGAATCTGACCTTGTTCGACCCTATTTGACCCGAGGACTGTGACTTAGAAACCTCAAATTTTGGCCTAGTGAGTTCACGTACAGTTTAACACAGCCTGTGAATTTGGTGCATCTAACTGTATTTGTTCCTGAGACCTCAGAGGGTCAAATTAACCCCCACCCCAGCGAGGGTAACCGACCTGTCAGCCGGGGTGTGTTAAAGTCAGGCTACCGCGCGCCATTCGTGGGCATGGCCCTGTCAAGTGGTATGGCGCGGCATCGGTTGAGGCTATTGAATGCCGGCGCAGGCTAAAGCTCTGCGGTTGTCCGCCCCTGCGCATCTACACCCACCCCACCGTTGTCCAGTCTCCATCCGGAAGCCTTATTTTCATTTCTGGCCTAGAAGATCAATCGAAATAACATTGACGCCAGGGCCAGCCACTTCACGAAAGTCTCCTCAAGAATGTGGGAAGCTGGCAAGAAAACGAAGAGGCCTGGGCTTGGCGCCTCCACCAAAGTCGTATCCGGCTTTCGGCGGCCGACGCTATCCGCAAGAAGACGGTTTCACAGCCACCAGCGGCGGCTGTGTAGACAACTGAGGAGAAGAAGACGAAAATGGCAGGGAGAGAAAAAACTGCGGTCTCCGGAACAAAAGAAGAACCTGGACACTGAGGGTGCGTACGAGCCGCCGCCGCCGTCGGCATCCAGCTCGCCGCTCGCCGCCAGTCCGCCGCACGGGCTTATGGACTACGGTAAGTGTGTCTGATAGTTATGTGCCTTGTCATGTGCCGGCCATCATCTTACGACGATTTGGGCGCCGTTATTTGTGTATGCGCTTTGTGTGGCGTATGTGTATTAGCTGGTGATAAAGGTATTAAGTAAATGTATGCATTTACTTGAGGCAGTCATCCTACTACGTCTCCGGCGTCCGTGGCGTCCGTGTAGCAGCGTAACCTACTGCTTTAATTTGTTGGTCTTGTGGCCGAGTTGGTCGCAAGACAATGACTGACTTACCGCTAGTTCGCAGGACTTCATTCCAGGGTCGTGGACGTGGACGAGGCGATCCGCGATCAGGCCCAGCGGGCACGGTCTCGGGACCACCCCAGACGGGGCGTGAGGCCGGAGCGGGGCTGATGCTCCATCCAAGCCGCACGCCACATCATAGCCGTAGCCGTTGCCCGTGCGGTGCCAGCCCGCAGCCCTGGACCGGCTCCGTCGCCCGGCCAGGCTCTTGTGGAGCAACGCGGCGCGCTGTTTGGGAACAGCCATACCGCGGCGCGCATTTAGGAACAGCCATGTGGGGGCGCGCTGTGTAGGAACAGCCATGTCGGGGCGCGCTGTTTAAGATCAGCCATGTCGCGGTGCGCTGTGTAGTAACAGCCATGTCGCGGCGCGCTGTGTAGTAACAGCCATGTCGGGGCGCGCTGTTTAACATCAGCAATACCGCGGCGCGCTGTGTAGGAACAGCCATGTCGCGGCGCGCTGTGTAGGAACAGCCATGTCGCGGTGCGCGCCTTGACGGTGGGTGAGGACCGGACGTTGGACCTGACTTTGGGGCGACACCGAATTGTTTGGCGGTGGATACGCCGGGCGGGTTGCGTGGGCGACGGCCTCCGAGGCGACGCAGGCCGGGACTGGGGCCGGCTGCTCGATGCCGCGGTAAGGCTGAGGACGGACCGGGACTGGCCGCCTTCGCTGTCATGAGCGTGGGTGGGCCGGCCCTGACCCGGAGAGCGAACCAGCAGGCGCGGCTGCTGCTGCTCCTGCGCGGACAGAACCCGGCTCTAGTGGAGCCCTTGTAGGACGCCCTGCCGCCCGCGTTGTCAGCGGATGTGAAACTACCTCCGCATGCTGACGCGTATAACTACCGGTGTCTGCCCGGTCATCATGAGCGTCGAGCCGGGAGCAGGGGCTGGCTGCCTTCCGCAAGCCGCCTGCCGCCGTGCCAGGCAACACCTAGCCAACCTAACGCAGCAAATTAGAATGGCTCTCCAGCAGGCAGGCCACCGCTTGCATGCTGTGTGCCGCTCTTGCTTGTCTTTGGCTGTTTTGACTGCTTCCGTATTGACTTGTTTGTGAAGCCTGCCCATGTTCCCACAGAGCCGGCTGCCGAAGAACGGCCACCGCTGTCCAGCCTGTGTCTCCCCGACGACTACTCG
>NW_023597054.1:1969446-1982852 GCF_011947565.3 Pollicipes pollicipes
CGGCTGTCAGCAGCGAGCTGTGGCTGCGGCTGCTCCACTTCACATCAGTGGAGCGGCTGGCGCTGCTCACACCGGACGCCACCAGCAGCGACCGGGTATGTACAAAGACTGTTCGGCAGGGGCCGGACAGATTAGTGTTGTCAGGGTCAACCACGTGCGTTTTGCACCCTCACCAGTGTGGTTCAACTGTGTCTCTTTCCACAGGTCTTGATGGCCATGGACAGCAGCCCGCTGGCAAGTAGCAGCGCCGCCGAGGCCTTCAAGGTGGCGTGGCGGTGTGCCGGTCAGGACGTGGACGTCCCCGATCTGACAGCCAGCGGCGTGTGCTACGGCGTCCTTGTGGGCACGGCGGCGGAGCCGGCGGCGCTTGGTTAAGTGCACACCCGCCAGCCTCTTCGGTCTTCACGTTTCACTCGGTATCCTGAGGTAGCCAACAATCGCCCAATGACGTGTGTGTTTGTGCAGCCGCGGTGCCTTGGGTCCATGTCCTGTATTGAATTCAGCCGTGTGTTCGCCCGACGGTTGGCAGCACGTCCCCGCCATCACCGGTCTCACGGCCGGCCGGCGGAGGGTGCGCGCGTTCGCTAACGGAATCAGAGAGCGGCGACAGCACCAGGCGTGATATCATGGTTCAGCAGCTTGATTCATTTTGGAGGGGTCCATGGGCGGGTCACAGAGGCCTAGTCTGGCCATCGCAGGGGTCTGAAGCATTGGCCACAGAGGCGTAGTCGGGCCATCGCAGGGTCGAGCGTGGCCACAGGGGCCTAGTCGGGCCATCGTGGGGTCGAGCGTGGCCACAGAGGCCCTACTCGGGCCAGCGGTGGTTACGTGTGGGAGGGTCCCTCTGACGTGTCCACACGGTGGCTTGCAGTGTCTGGTGGTCTAAACACAGCTGGTCTCCCATCTCTGGTGGCCGGTCAGGCCACTGCACAGCCGCATGGGAGTGGTTATTGCAGCGTAGCAAAAGAGGCAACGACGAAGAACGTTTATGTTACCGAACGTTATATGTTACATCTATGTTATATGTACGGATGTTATATGACGTTCTCTGCTTTCGTTATGGCGAAATCTGGATGCGTTCTATTTCGATACGGGATGATCCCTATTCATGCATACTGTGTGGGCATCATGTTTATTCACAGCGGGCAGTGGTATTGTGACTGACAGTTGTAACGTACTCTAAAGAAATCTCCCTTTTCACCGCTCATGTCTCCCCGCTGAACAGTGGCGGTGGATGCGCGTCAACAAGAGCTGCGGTGTGGCGGGGCACCCCGAGGCACAGATCCGGTTATTGAGTGTCACGGCGAGCGATTCCCGAGAAGTCGGTACTTTCATGGCAGCAGACACAGGTTCTCGAAGAGTTCCCTGTCAGTTACTTTCATGACAGCAGACATAGGTTTTCGACGAATTCCCTGTCCGTTACTTCCGTGACAACAGACACAGTTCCTCGACGAGTTCCCTGTCGGTTACTTTTACGACAGCAGACACAGATTCTCGACGAGATCCGTCGTCACTCGGCAAATAAGTGAAAAATTCCTCCTCATAGGGTGTTGCCTTACATCTAAGGTCGGCAATTCTAGGACGCTGCTCGTCACTCTTCCGCCGCAGCTGACTGACGTTGGTGTTTAGACGGACGCCGGGCGTATGCTGGTCTTGTTGGCGTCTTGAGTGAGTGACTGCAGAGGAACACCAGGTCGCTTCGTTGTTCACCTGGAGCTCGCTGCTCTGCCGTATGACGTTGAACCGAGGCGCGCTTGGAAAGTCCCAGTGTCGCCCTCTCGTCAGCGCCGGTGGCCCTTACTGAAACTGGCTGTTCACCGACCACGAGTAATGACTGGGGACTCCCCGGCCTAGAGAATTGGCCCCGGCCACTTCTCGCTCTAGGACTTCTCGCTCTTGCTCATATCGGCGTGCTATTCGGTATCGCTCATCTTTGTCTCAACTTCGTTCCGTACTTTTTCATTAAAGGGACTAGCCTCCTGCCGTAGGGGGACATTATTGTATAGAAGACATTAATGAATTTGTCAAATGAGGTTTTTACAAGGTGGAGCTATTTCTGCGTAAAAGGCTGGGGGAAACTGAGAGCGGGCGGTTTGAAAAAGCAATGATCTTTTGAGCCTAATATGCCAGCAGCGCTCATGTCAGCGTGTGGCCTCAACTTGGCCCGCTGTGCTAGGGCCGACCATAGCGGCAGTGGCTGCTCAGATAGGGACTGCTCGGACCGCTCAGCCTCCTCGGGCCGTTGGGTGCTTAGCGGACGTCGGTCGTCATTACTGCCGGCGCGCTTTGTTCGCATTTCTCCTGCGATGCACCAGTGAGCTCGCGAGGTCGCTATTCTATCTATACATGGGGCAGTGATCACATGCTTCGTCGCATAGAACGAAGATACTGGGTTTGGAGAGCATTCGTCTCCTTCGTGCGGCGTGAAGTGTAACAGAGTTCAGTTGTTGAGAAATAGACAGCTTGAGGAGGGTCTAGGTGTTATGTCTGTGGCCAGTTCGGATCGTTTGAAGGCAGCACGATGTAAGCCCGAACGGCACATATCTTGTGGTTTTGGAATCCTGGCCATTAGCCAATATTCAAGGCGGCACGAGCACGAGCCACATTGACGTGGCTTGTTATGTCCTTGGTGTAGCTAAGCGTACCAGTGCAGCGGTCATTTTCACACACGTGATCCGACGTAACTGATCAGGGGCCACATGTAACGGTGTAGTTCATTGATGGCTAAGTAAGTTCACGTACAGTTCAAGACATGTACAGTTTCGTAATCTACAGTATTGTGTCATGTTTTGTGATTGATATTACAGCACGGTTCGATCCCTTTGATGTTGTTTGGTCTGTTAGAGAGAACTGAGAGGTTTTGTGGTCAGGAAAGTAGTGAAGGTGTGCTCTTCGACTCACAGCTGCCTGACCCCTAACATGTGCATTCTTGGGATTACGTTTATTACGATCAGGAAATCAACATTGTTCTGTTTTCCGCCGAAATCGAACCGCCTGTAAGCGGTTTAATCTTCAATTTAAAGTGATGTTATTGGGCTGCACAAAGCATTTCACTGCCGGGCGTGGTTGGTAACTTCCCTGTCAGGTGATGTGGGAGTCCACAAATCATTGTGACATAGTGGACAGAGGTCTTCGATGCACGGGGCATCTTCTCGGTACTTACTTAAAGACTGCCAGTGCAGCGGCGTCCAAGCTGAAGGTCACGGGTCATGGGATGACCTCACGTTGTAAGCTAGGGACGTGATGGCGTGCATAGACCAGAGCCGGGTTACCCTCGGGGAATCATTGATGTGGAGGTCTGCGCGCAGATTGCTGGCAATGGATTTGACGACCGCAGAGTCGACTCGAGAGGTCACCCAACTCCTGCAGCAGGTTAAGCATCGCATGACATTGCGTAGCAGGTTAGGAAACGCATGACATTACGTAGCAGGTTAGGGAGGGCACGACATTACGTCGCAGGTTAAGGAACCACCAGACGGTCACATTCCAATCAAAGTCACGCGTATGTAGTCGATATTCTTACTGCTGGGCGAAGCATTCTTTTTTCTTTCTTGATTGATTTAGCTGTGCTCCACAATCTTATGCAGTCCCGCCCCGCTCTGCCACTTGCCGGGGGCCGGCGGGACAGCTGGTCTCCCAGCTCTGGTGGCCGGTCAGGCCGCTGTCCCGCCCCGCTCTGCCACTTGCCGGGTGCCGGCGGGACAGCTGGTCTCCCAGCTCTGGTGGCCGGTCAGGCCGCTGACACAGCGGCATGAGTGTTTTTTGCAGCGTAGCAAAAGAGTTAGCGACGAAGAACGTTTATGTTACGAACGTTATATCACGTTTTCCTGCTTCCGTTATGGAGAAATCTGGATGCGTCTATTTCCATACGGGATGCTCCCTATTCATGTATACTCTGTGGGCAACATTCACAGCGGGCAGTAGCATTGTGACTGACAGTTATCACGTACTCTTTAAAAAAAATCTCTCTTTTCACCGCTCCAATAGGCGCCATGGCTGCCTATGTCCAAAGTGTTGGCTTAGATCTGTTTTCTGATAACAAAGAAACGAGCGTCTCGTTTGCTCCGTATGCACCTAATAAAGATCTGCTTTGACAAGTTCTGTTGCCATGTCCTGTGGCTTCCTCTGCCCGCGGCCATACATATCTAGTTTTGATGTTTTGCCGAGCTGCCTGACATGATTCTGTCCATTTTTAGTTTTTTTCTCATGTGGGTTATAGTCATTGATAGCAACGTCGGCGTGTTCTGTTGCATGCGATGCGTGGTCACGTGAGCTACGAGCTCGTGCTCCCTCTCCCTGTTTCCTCCATCCTCGGGGGTGTTTTGGGCGAGTGGTCAGAGTTTTGGACTTTGACATGGGTGGCCCACGCTGGGATCCCGGCTACGCCATGGCCGTTGAGCGCCAATATGATGATTGTTGTCACTGACGCTCCTTAAAAGATCTAGACTACGTGCGTCGCGATCCTTTTGTATCGGTGTTTTTTTTTCTTCGGGGTCCAACAACTCCCTCATGGGGCCGTCTTACAGCGTCTGATCCTCGTTTGGTGGGGGTGGTGTCGTGTCCCAACGCTCCACTGGAGTCAGTGCATCCGGGGACGCGTACTCCCGGGAGGAATGGGTGGGGGGGGGGGGGGGCCTCGTGGGTCGTTGGCGCTGGTCTGCACTGCCTGCTTCACCTCGGAGATCTGATATTGGGGGTAATGGCTCCCGTTTAGTTGTCACGTACAACATGTTCGCTTCACCCGTTTAGTTGTCACGTGCAACATGTTCGCTCCACCCGTTTAGCTGTCACGTGCAAGATATTTGTTTTTCTGAGGACTCTTCGGTGTTGTAGCCAAACACTTGGTTGTGGAAGCCATGTGACCTCAGGTGGTGGCGCATCCCAATTCCAGTCACCCATTTTCAGGTCGCTCTCGCCTTGCGTGCTCCGCTGTAGGCAATGCTCTGGTGGTGGTCAGCACTAAGTCTCGACTCGTTTTGGATGCTTCTAAGTCCGGTGAAGCTCTTGGAACAGTCCATCGTATGTTTCTTCAGCTGGCTGCCGTCATTGTAGCCGTCATGCTTGCTTCGTGTCGTGCTGTGCTCATCGTGTTATGAAACTTGTGGACTGGCAAGCTTTTGATGCATCTTTCAAACGTTGAAAAACGCAGGCTTGCTCTGCTGTGTTTTTTTCCCCGAGAGGAAATATTCCAAGTTCGTACATGTTGAGGCAGAGGCAAGCATCCGATACGATGGAATAAGCTCAGTAAGGGCTATCGGTAGGCCTTAAGTGCAAAACACCGCCGTTTAGTAACTAATTTTATCGATGCCCACTAGGGGACGGGGTGATGTACTGGTAGTAGTCATGCCTGCCAAATGTGTCTTACGAAATGGCGCGAGTTGGCGGAACCCGGATATTGTGTGGTTTTTTACCGTGTTGTGGTGTGTTTGTATAATGGGCCGCCATGTGAGATTTTTGGTGGCATTTGCGTTTTGGTTATTGCATTATTCTCAAGTTAATGGATTCCCAGCCGTATTTTCGCCATATCTAGAATCGCAGCCAAAGTTCCTGCGCCATGTAGCATGAAGTGTGATGCTTATTCTATATCCGTAAATTTCACATAAGCTCCATCACATACGTACACGACCCGCCTCTGTCTTTATTTGTCCTGCATCCACGCGAAGCCCTACTCGTATGGGCCTGTTGCATGCACCACTGGACCGAAGGGCATCCCCGTCCACACGCCGGGCACATCCCCCCGCAAAGGGGTCGCTGTGTGGGATAAGGCTTAGCGTTTGGGTCCCCAGTAGCGTTTAGCTCTGCTTCGCCGTTTTCCATTATCCTTCATTCCATAGCCCTGAAATGGTCATTGTCGGCCGAAAAAGCTCAAGTCCTAGTAACCAAATAACCAAATCCTTTTGGAAGCATCGGCTCAACGCATCAGCCGAGTTGCAAGCCAGTCGTTCGTCGATGCCACGAACTGTGCCGACCTGCGGCGGACACGAATAACTCAGTGGTCATGCTATTTCATCGTGAGCAAAGAAAGAGCCAAATCCACGCTGTCTCCGTGACGTTAGGCGTGTCTGTGTGACCTTGAAATATCCTGCACGAAATAGTACAAGCTCATGAGCGTCGAGCTCAGAAACAAGGTGTGAAAAAAATGGCCCGGCTGCGAATTGCACTTCGTGGCTTTCAAACGTGCTACCTCAAACTCGTACAAATGTTGAACACTGTATTACACTGGCAGTGTTCTAGCTGGTAGCCTTGTGGTTGATAGAAGTTGCACTAGACCACTATCGAAACGTAGTGTTTCATGTTTCTTGTCTCGATGTCTTACACCATTTTGTTCAAGAAGAGGAAGATCGCTGCCAAGATGCCGCTGTCAGCACGTGACTGACGCTCTGTGAGGGGCGGCACCGGAGCCGGGCGGCGGCTGGGGGGAGCCGAGCGGTGCACGGCCGACGGCCTGGTGACCGACTGCGGCCGGGGTGGGCCGCACCGGCCGATGGATGGCACGTGATGGATTCAGCGAAGTCAGTTTGTAGGGGATCTTCCAAATTGGTGCAACAACAGAGTGTTAGACAAAACTATACATGCTGCAGATTTTTTCGTAGGCAACACGACAATTGAATGAAGAAATTCCATTTATCTGTGATCAGGTATGGTCAGACCAATGTCCAACCAGTCTGCTTTCCTTTTCTAGGGCTTGCTGTACCGGGTAGTTTTTGGTGCTCATTTCGAATTTTTGATAACACGAACCGCACTACAAATCTTCCATGATGTGCCTAATGGTCAGCATGGGCCACTGATCTAAAATGACTGAGGTCAATATTTTGTTATTTTTTAGCAAACTGCTAGCGTAATGTTTGTCGCTGATTCAAATGTAAAGATCGAAGAAGTCTGGTATGATTTCAGTCAGCGTGACCTTCGAAAGGTCAATCTGGGCCACTGACCCCAAATGAGCATGTGACCTTTTGCTTAGGCCAGGCCTCCTTGTTCTGGGGCGCTTCGGAGACCAACTTGAATCTGACCTTGTTCGACCCTATTTGACCCGAGGACTGTGACTTAGAAACCTCAAATTTTGGCCTAGTGGGTTCACGTACAGTTCAACACAGCCTGTGAATTTGGTGCATCTGACTGCATTAGTTCCTGAGACCTCAGAGGGTCAAATTAATCCCCACCCCAGCGAGGGTAACCGACCTGTCAGCCGGGGTGTGTTAAAGTCAGGCTACCGCGCGCCATTCGTGGGCATGGCCCTGTCAAGTGGTATGGCGCGGCATCGGTTGAGGCTATTGAATGCCGGCGCAGGCTAAAGCTCTGCGGTTGTCCGCCCCTGCGCATCTACACCCACCCCACCGTTGTCCAGTCTCCATCCGGAAGCCTTATTTTCATTTCTGGCCTAGAAGATCAATCGAAATAACATTGACGCCAGGGCCAGCCACTTCACGAAAGTCTCCTCAAGAATGTGGGAAGCTGGCAAGAAAACGAAGAGGCCTGGGCTTGGCGCCTCCACCAAAGTCGTATCCGGCTTTCGGCGGCCGACGCTATCCGCAAGAAGACGGTTTCACAGCCACCAGCGGCGGCTGTGTAGACAACTGAGGAGAAGAAGACGAAAATGGCAGGGAGAGAAAAAACTGCGGTCTCCGGAACAAAAGAAGAACCTGGACACTGAGGGTGCGTACGAGCCGCCGCCGCCGTCGGCATCCAGCTCGCCGCTCGCCGCCAGTCCGCCGCACGGGCTTATGGACTACGGTAAGTGTGTCTGATAGTTATGTGCCTTGTCATGTGCCGGCCATCATCTTACGACGATTTGGGCGCCGTTATTTGTGTATGCGCTTTGTGTGGCGTATGTGTATTAGCTGGTGATAAAGGTATTAAGTAAATGTATGCATTTACTTGAGGCAGTCATCCTACTACGTCTCCGGCGTCCGTGGCGTCCGTGTAGCAGCGTAACCTACTGCTTTAATTTGTTGGTCTTGTGGCCGAGTTGGTCGCAAGACAATGACTGACTTACCGCTAGTTCGCAGGACTTCATTCCAGGGTCGTGGACGTGGACGAGGCGATCCGCGATCAGGCCCAGCGGGCACGGTCTCGGGACCACCCCAGACGGGGCGTGAGGCCGGAGCGGGGCTGATGCTCCATCCAAGCCGCACGCCACATCATAGCCGTAGCCGTTGCCCGTGCGGTGCCAGCCCGCAGCCCTGGACCGGCTCCGTCGCCCGGCCAGGCTCTTCGTGGAGCAACGCGGCGCGCTGTTTGGGAACAGCCATACCGCGGCGCGCATTTAGGAACAGCCATGTGGGGGCGCGCTGTGTAGGAACAGCCATGTCGGGGCGCGCTGTTTAAGATCAGCCATGTCGCGGTGCGCTGTGTAGTAACAGCCATGTCGCGGCGCGCTGTGTAGTAACAGCCATGTCGGGGCGCGCTGTTTAACATCAGCCATACCGCGGCGCGCTGTGTAGGAACAGCCATGTCGCGGCGCGCTGTGTAGGAACAGCCATGTCGCGGTGCGCGCCTTGACGGTGGGTGAGGACCGGACGTTGGACCTGACTTTGGGGCGACACCGAATTGTTTGGCGGTGGATACGCCGGGCGGGTTGCGTGGGCGACGGCCTCCGAGGCGACGCAGGCCGGGACTGGGGCCGGCTGCTCGATGCCGCGGTAAGGCTGAGGACGGACCGGGACTGGCCGCCTTCGCTGTCATGAGCGTGGGTGGGCCGGCCCTGACCCGGAGAACGAACCAGCAGGCGCGGCTGCTGCTGCTCCTGCGCGGACAGAACCCGGCTCTAGTGGAGCCCTTGTAGGACGCCCTGCCGCCCGCGTTGTCAGCGGATGTGAAACTACCTCCGCATGCTGACGCGTATAAATACCGGTGTCTGCCCGGTCATCATGAGCGTCGAGCCGGGAGCAGGGGCTGGCTGCCTTCCGCAAGCCGCCTGCCGCCGTGCCAGGCAACACCTAGCCAACCTAACGCAGCAAATTAGAATGGCTCTCCAGCAGGCAGGCGACCGGTTGCATGCTGTGTGCCGCTCTTGCTTGTCTTTGGCTGTTTTGACTGCTTCCGTATTGACTTGTTTGTGAAGCCTGCCCATGTTCCCACAGAGCCGGCTGCCGAAGAACGGCCACCGCTGTCCAGCCTGTGTCTCCCCGACGACTACTCGCCTATGGAGTACGGTAAGCATGCCTGATGATACTATTTCTTTCGATGTTTTAACCATCTCTGGTAGCAGTACATTGACGTACTATTGTGTGTAAAAGCACAATTCTACGGCAGACTGCGTGTAAACACAGACAGTGTGTGACGGCAGACTGCATGTAAATGTGCTTCTGCCGCAGCTGGCATACCCGCGTGCTTGCCCGGGCCGTAGCAACCTGATCATTCTGTGTTGCAGCGTGCAAGCCGCGGCAGGGCCGGCTTGCACGCAGCGGCACTGGGAAGCGCCACAGGCACCCGTGGCGCCTGCCGCCGTGCCACGGCACCACGTACGCCATCCTGAAACGGCACATCAGGATGGTGCACCCGCGGGTAAGCGACGGATTGCATGCTGTGTGCGGTTGTTGTTCGCCTTCACTCGCTTGTGCGTGTACCTGCCGTCGATGCGTCGCGCATGTCCACAGCAGTTCCGTCTGCCTTGTCTTTTGAGCTGTCGACTTGTGTTTCAGCTTGCCGCACGCGCGCCGGAGGAGGCAGAGCGTCTCCAAGCCGCCGAGGCCGACTGCCCTCCAGCAGCGGCCAAGCGCGCCCGGCCACGCTGGCGCTGCCCGTTCGGCGCCAGTGACGGGCAGCACCAGTGCCCGGCGGTGGTCATCAACCTAACACGACACCTGCGGGTGCAGTTCCCGGCAGGCAGCCAGGAGGTGCGTACCATCGCCATTGTTTCTGTCATCGTTCGGACGTGCGTCTCACTGTCTCAACACCGCGTGTTGTCGCCTTTTCGGCGTGTTCGGTGTGGCATCGTGAACCGTCCGTCCACAGTTCCAACAAGCGTACGGCAGTGCGGAGCGAATGGACCCCATGGTATCGGCGAAGCCTGAACAGGCCATCTCGGACCGCTTCGCGATGTTCCTGCGTGGGGTCCGGGGTGGCTTCTGCAACGCAACAAACGTGCAGCGCCACATGTGGGCGGCAAGTGCCACCGATGCCGGTCTGCTTCCCATCTGCTTGCTGCCATCTGTTGTCACTCGTGTTTTGCGTGTCATCTTGTATTAGCTTCGTCCGCCTGATCCGCCCCATGCAGCGGGGCTCAGAGTTGTGCTGGCGGCCAGCTGTCGTGTCACGGCGGTGCGTAATGCAGCCTCGTTTGCAGCTCCATCTCCTGCTGCCAGAGCTGCTCCCAGGCCGCCGTGCGGACCAAATGGTGATGCCGAACATCATGGCGGCCCTCTCCGGCCCCCAGCTGGCCATGGAGGGGCCCGACGGCTGGCTGCAAACACAACAGCGAGCCCGCAAGATGACAGCCGGCACGCTAAAATCTTCGATCCGCTGCTCGTCCCAGCTTATCACCTACTCCGCAATAGACTGCGAAAATCTTGGTCTGCGGGCGTGGCTGCCGCGCATGCCGGTAAGTGCCATCAACAGGTGATGTGTCGATTGTGCAGTCTGTCACGTCATCGTCACCGTTCGCTAATGACGCGGTATTCACAGGCCATGCAGAAGCGGCTGACGGCATGGCAGCGCTCGACGAAACGTCACGATTGGGAGCAGCCGAGGCCCGCCAAGCGCGTGACGATCTGATGACAGTGCTCATGCTCCTCTTCGCCGGCCGGCCCAGCCAAGTCAGTGGCATCGCCGCCTCTTCGGTGCCCGAGGCCACGGTGAGCAGGCTGGCTGGCCGATGTCTGACTGACTGTTGCGCGCCACTTGTTTTGCGTCGATCTGTCTGCCGTCTGTCGTGTCTGTTGCTGAAATGATGGTTTGAACGGAACATCATGCGTGCCTGCAGATCGTCCGTCTAGATGGCCAGCTGCGCCGGCTCACCAAAAACTACAAGTTCAAAACAGCGGCCAGCGCTACCTTATAGGTGGCCGTCAGCCCCAAGTTGTGGCGCCGGCTGCTGCACCACATCTCGGCGGAGTGACCGGTGCTGCTGACGCCGGACACCGCCAGCAGCGACAGGGTATGCACAGACACCGGGCAGCAGACGCCGGACCGATTACAGTGTTGTCAGGGTCAACCAGGTGCGCTTTGCACCCTCACCTCTGTGATCAAGCTGTTTGTTTTTTTCACAGCTCTTCATCGGCACGGGCGGCGGCCCGATGTCCAGCAGTAGCGCCGCCAAGGCGTTCAAGGCGGTATGGCGGCGGGCCCTGCCGGACGGGGACGTCCCCGACCTTACCGCCAGCGGCGCGCACTACGGCACCGTCGTGAGTACGGCGGCGGCAGAGCCGGAGGCGCAGGGGTAAGTGCACACCTGCCAGCCTCTACTCTTCACGCCTCACCCGGTGTGTCACCCCAAGGTAGCCAACATGGCCAGTGTCGGTCGGTGTGTTTGCCCCGATGTGTCAATGTAGCCACCACATGCAGCCGTTCGTCATTGTCAGCGATACTTGAACGAAACGCCGCGCTTTACGAGCTGACATATGTCTGGGGCCGAATGCAAATGTGTCCGTTGCAGGGACGTGGCCACGGCAATGGCCCACTCTGTGGCCACCGCTCGCCGCGTGTACGTCTTTGACGTCACGGGGAAAACGTCCCGTCTCGCCGGCATGGCTCTAGCGGCAGCGGCTGCGTGCCGCCGGCCAGTCAAGTAGCACCGGCTCCAGCCCCCCAGTCGACGCGTGTCTCGGCGGCGACGACGTTGGCAGAGCACCAGTCAGCAGCAGCAGCAGCAGCAGCAGCGACGAGGACGACCTGCCGGCCGACGGCGGCTCCATTGTGCCGCCCTCCGAGGCGGCCCTGCCGGTGGGGTGGCAGGAAGACGTGGTCGGCCTTATGCCTGCCCGTCTCGCTGCTCAAAGTCAAACTTCGAAGGCATTTGTTTAAGGCCGTAATTTAACCACGTTCGTGTACGGTGCCTGTTTTGTGACGTGTACACGTAACTTGCATGCAAGTACGACTGATGTGTCGTTATGTCATGTGTTCAAGTAAAGTACTTATTGGTTATGCGCTGCTGGCCGCTGTGTTTGGTACCTGCCTGTTTCAAGGGCACGCTTATTTGTTCACAGACGGACCGGACGGGAAGAACGTGTGCTTAAAGAAGGAGAAAAAGAGAAAAAAGACCGTTTGCAGTGACGACCCGCTGCCGCCGCTGCCCAGCCCGCCTCTCGCTGCAAACCCGCCGCACGGACTCTTGGAGTGCGGTAGGTGTATGATGATTATATCGTGTTATGTGACTGCCGTTCTCTTGATATTTCATAAGCGCTGTTCTGTATGCGTTTCTTATATCGCGTGTTTATTAAGGGATACCGAAGTGATTCTGACATAAAAAGCATTCGATTGTTTTTCGCCGCAACTAGTCGCTGTTTAAGGTATAGCTGCTCAGGTACGGATATGGCTGCATCGCCAGAGCGAGATGAGGCTGGCGGGCGGCTGTCGTGTAATTGCAGTGCGTAATGCAGCCCTCTGTTTGCAGATCCGTCTCCTGCTGTCCGGCGCTGCTGGCAGGGCCGCAAGGGCTGAGCACATCATGATGCCTCACATTATGACAAGCCCTCCGCCGGTCCCCGGCTGGCCATGGGGGAGGCCAACGGACTGACTCCAGAGGCAGCAACGAGCTCACGCCATGACAGCCGGGACGATTAAATCTGCCATCCGGTACCGGTCTCAGTTGATTGCCTATGTGCCAGCGGCAGCGACAACCTGGGCCTCCAGGCGTGGCTGCCGCGCATGCCGGTAAGTGCTCTCCAACAGCTGGCGTGCCGATTGTGCAGGCTGTCGCACCACCGCGCCGTTCGCTTATGACATGGCAATCCCAGGCCATAGTGGAGCGGGCTGGCAGCCTGGCAGCGGCCACTGCAGCGTGGCTGACTGTGAGCGACGAACGCCACTGTGCTGACTCGGCCGCCAGGGGTTGGAGAAGAGGAAAAAGAAGCAACGCAAGGAGAAGAAGCAGAAGCACCAGAAGAAGGAGAAGGCGGCGTTGACCCTTTACGAGCCGCAGTCGCCCCCCCCCCCTCCCCCCAGCTCGTCTCCGTCTTCAGCCCGCCTCCCGGGCCATGGACTGCGGTAAGTGTATCACAATATGTCTCTTGTTTCGTGCCGCATATTCTCCGACGACAGCTTTTGCGCACCTCTTTCTGTGTGTGTTTATATATCGTGTGTTCATTAGCAGGCTACACAATGATTTAAACATTGAAAGCATTCATTTAAGCCCGTCATTCATCCTTGCTCGTTTACGGTGCTTGTTTTTTGTGTTTTCGTTGGTGCATGCTGCCTGATGATGTCGCATATGTCTTTCTGTTATAGTTATCGGTGTTTGTTTTGTGTGT
>NW_023597054.1:1983852-1994840 GCF_011947565.3 Pollicipes pollicipes
TCCGCTTGAACGCCTTGGCGGCGCTACTGCTGGACATCGGGCCGCCGCCGTGCCGATGAAGAGCTGTTAAAAAAAAAAACAAATAGCTTGATCACACAGGTGAGGGTGCAAAGCGCACGTGGTGGACCCTGACAACACTGTAATCGGTCCGGCGTCTGCTGCCCGGTGTCTGTGCATACCCTGTCGCTGCTGGCGGTGTCCGGCGTCAGCAGCACCGGTCACTCCGCCGAGATGTGGTGCAGCAGCCGGCGCCACAACTTGGGGCTGACGGCCACCTCTAGGGTAGCGCTGGCCGCCGTTTTGAACTTGTAGATTTTGGTGAGACGGCGCAGCTGGCCATCTAGACGGACGATCTGCAGACACGCATGATGTTCCGTTCAAACCATCATTTTAGCAACAGGCAGACAGTAGACAGATCGACGCAAAACAAGTGGCGCGCAACAGTGAGTCAGACATCGGCCTGCCAGCCTCCTCACCCTGGCCTCGAGCACCGAAGAGGCGGCGATGCCAGTGACGTGGCTGGGCCGGCCGGCGCAGAGGACCATGAGCACTGTCATAGATCGTCACGCGCTTGGCGGGCCTCGGCCGGCAGTGGCGGGAACTCGCCGACCGGCGGGCACTCCGCCAGAGCGGTGACGTACTCGGACTGTCAGTCAAAAGCCGGCTGATGAAATGCAAGACTGACACGATGTCATCCAGCCCCGACCACACAAGCACAATGCGCACCGAACAATGACAGCAGCTGGGCTAAGACGGGGCACGGACGGTACTGACACATATATCACGAGACAAGCGCCACACATGAACATTACTCCCAACCGCATAACGGCAGACAGTCTCTTACGCTCAGGAAGCGCTGCTGGACTTGCACGTCGACGAGGCGTGCCGCCTGGGTTTCGTGGTGCCGGCGCTGCTCCCAATCGTGACGTTTCATCGAGCGCTGCCATGCCGTCAGCCGCTCCTGCATGGCCTGTGAATTGCGTGTCATTAGCAACCGGTGACGATAACGTGACAGGCTGCACAATCGATACATCACTGTTGATGGCACTTACCGGCCATGCGCGGCAGCCACGCCTGCAGACCAAGATTTTCTCGCTGTCCATTGCGCTGTAGGTGATAAGCTGGGACAAGCAGCGGATTCGAAGATTTTAGCGTGCCGGCTGTCATCTTGCGGGCTCGCTGTTGTGCTTGCAGCCAGCCGTCGGGCCCCCTCCATGGCCAGCTGGGGGCCGGAGAGGGCCGCCATGATGTTCGGCATCACCATTTGGTCCGCACGGCGGCCTGGGAGCAGCTCTGGCAGCAGGAGATGGAGCTGCAAACGAGGCTGCATTACGCACCGCCGTGACCACGACAGCTGGCCGCCAGCACAACTCTGAGCCCCGCTGCATGGGGCGGATAAGGCGGACGAAGCTAATACAAGATGACACGCAAAACACGAGTGACAACAGATGCAGCAAGCAGATGGGAAGCAGACCGGCATCGGTGGCACTTGCCGCCCACATGTGGCGCTGCACGTTTGTTGCGTTGCAGAAGCCACCCCGGACCCCACGCAGGAACATCGCGAAGCGGTCCGAGATGGCCTGTTAAGGCTTCGCCGATACCATGGGGTCCATTCGCTCCGCACTGCCGTACGCTTGTTGGAACTGTGGACGGACGGTTCACGATGCCACACCGAACACGCCGAAAAGGCGACAACACGCGGTGTTGAGACAGTGAGACGCACGTCCGAACGATGACAGAAACAATGGCGATGGTACGCACCTCCTGGCCGCCTGCCGGGAACTGCACCCGCAGGTGTCGTGTTAGGTTGATGACCACCGCCGGGCACTGGTGCTGCCCGTCACTGGCGCCGAACGGGCAGCGCCAGCGTGGCCGGGCGCGCTTGGCCGCTGCTGGAGGGCAGTCGGCCTCGGCGGCTTGGAGACGCTTTGCCTCCTCCGGCGCGCGTGCGGCAAGCTGAAACACAAGTCGACAGCTCAAAAGATAAGGCCGACAGCACAGCTGTGGACATGCGTGACGCATCGACGGCAGAAACACGCACAAGCGAGTGAAGGCAAGCAAGAACCGCACACAGCATGCAATGCGTCGCCTACCCGCGGGTGCACCATCCTGATGTGCCATTTCAGGATGGCGTACGTGGTGCCGCGGCACGGCGGTAGGCGGCAAGGGTGCCTGTGGCGCTTTCCAGCGCCGCTGCGTGCAAGCAGGCCCTGCCGCGACTTGCACGCTGCAA
Organism: Pollicipes pollicipes; assembly: GCF_011947565.3. Lineage (NCBI taxonomy): Eukaryota > Metazoa > Arthropoda > Thecostraca > Pollicipedomorpha > Pollicipedidae > Pollicipes > Pollicipes pollicipes. Next base: position 1,986,086 of record NW_023597054.1, read on the forward strand.
CACAGAATGATCAGTTTGCTACGGCCCGGGTAAGCACACGGATATGCCAGCTGCGGCAGAAGCACATTTACGTCCAGTCTGCCGCCACACACATAGAGGACAACTGGTGACGGACCGGGCCGGACGCACTCTTCCGAGGCCTCCTTCTCCGCTGGCGCCGGTTATGTCGATGCCGACGAGGGGGACGACGACGGCGCCCAGTCGGGGTCGGCGTCCGCCGCCGGTGGCGCCTGGCTGTCGGCCAAAGCTCCCTCTGTTGGCAGAATTAAGGGCTGAGTAGTCACGTACAAAAACGGAAAATAAACATTGTGGACATAGAATGCGTCACACTGCAGGCAAATGATCAGAGCAGACGACAACCACAGTGTAATGAATGGAACGCTTCGTACTGGTGACACCTTTGCTAGCAGTCTATCGCATACACAAAATACGAGATGAATACATCAAAGAACATGCATACACAATGACAATACAAACTGCATGTCAAGTTCTACGATAAAAGGCTAGGAAAATTACAACATGGATACACAATGACAAAAAACTGCATGTCAAGTTCTACGATGGACGGCTAGAAAAGTTACAACATGGATACACAATGACAATAAAAACTGCATGTCAAGTTCTACGATGGACGGCTAGGAAAATTTAAAGTCATACAGCCACTGAACACGCTTACCGTGCTCAATGGAAGAGTCGCCAAACACGGGGCGACCAGGTGGACGGCGGCGGCCGTTCGTCAGCAGCCGGCTCTGTGGGCAAATAGGCACGCTTATGAAGCAACTAAAAAAAAAAAACATACCAGCCAACACTGAATGATCAGTTACTTCTTTAGAAGAAAAACAAAACAGATGTGCCATAAGTATCGGCCATTGGATGTTTTGGCAGGATAAAGACTGACTAGTCACCTACAGGTAGCGCCCGTCAAAAAATTTTCACCTCTCAAGGTCATCCTTCAATGTCAAGCGCGCGGGAAAACAACAGGGAAGTCCATATTACCCAAAAATTACCGGCAGATTTTTAACTTACAATAATCAAACCATTCAACACCGAAAGAGCTAGCGTCCGTAAAAATATACCGACCTCTCAAGGTCACACTTCAAGATCAAACGCGGGCTCAAACCGGAGCTCTGGTGGCCGGAGCTCTGGTGGCCGGTCAGGCCGCTGTCCCGCCCCGCTCTGCCACTTGCCGGGGGCCGGCGGGACAGCTGGTCTCCCAGCTCTGGTAGCCGGTCAGGCCGCTGTCCCGCCCCGCTCTGCCACTTGCCGGGGGCCGGCGGGACAGCTGGTCTCCCAGCTCTGGTGGCCGGTCAGGCCACTGACACAGCGGCATGACAGGTTGTGCAGGCGTAGCAAAAAGAGTTAACGAAGACAAACGTTTATCTTACGGACATTGTATCACGTTTCTCTTCTTCCGTTATGGAGAAATCTGGATGCGTCTATTTCGATACGGAATGATCCGTGTTCATCTATACTCTGTTGGCGTCATGTTCATTCACAGCGGGCAGTGGCATTGTGACTGACAGTTATAACGTACTCTAAAAAACATCCTTTTTCAATGCTCTTATAGGCACCATGACTGCCTGTGTCCAAAGTTTTGGCTTATATCTGTTTTCTGATAGCATAGAAACGAGCATCTCATTTCCTCAGCATACATCCAATAAAGATCTGCTCTGGCAAATTTTGTTGCCATGTCCTGTGGCTTGCCCTGCCTGAGGCCATACATATCTAGTTTTTACATGTTTTGCCGAGCTTCCTGACATGATTACATCCTTTTTAGGTTTTTTCTCATGTGGGTTATAGTCATTGAAAGCAATGTCGGGTTGTTCTGTTGCAGGCGATGCGTGGTTACTGCGACAGCGGCCGCCTGTGGCTGGCCGCTTACAGCTTAGGGTTGATGGGGCGGCGAGATCCACCAGCCGGCTGGGAACAGGTCAGGTCAGCTGGGACAGCTGGGACAGCGGCCCGGTGGTCGGGCTCCGGTGTCCGAGTGGCCATGCTGGGTTGCGGCCGGGTGCGGGGCTCGACTCCCCTCGCTGCCCGTCCGATCCGCCGGGGTGAGACGCGAGCGACGGCCCATGTCCTCAGCTGCTGAGTGCACTGTGAGCACCCCCGATAACGACAGTCGGAAGGCCAGGCATGGGAGCCCGGCCGGCTGTATGGCCGTCAGTGGCGGGCCAGGGTCGACGTGCGTGTCGAGTGCCGATGCAGCCCGGCACAGCACTGCAGCCCATGCTGCCGCTGACGCCCACGGCTGGCGTACAGCTCGCCAGTAGCCGAGCGTGGCCAGGGCGGCGAGGAGCACAGGACGCCGGTGTAACCCGAGCTTGCCGTGCAGTTAGCCAATGCAAAGGGTGGTCTTGGGCTCGTGCTCGTGATGCCGTGGTGCAGCACAGAGGCCGTGGAACAGAGCAGAGACGCTGGTGCAGCCCAGGGTCGATGGTACGGAGCAGGGACAGTAGTGGGTAGGAGAGACGTTAATGCAGCCCAGAGGTGGTGGTTCGGAGGCGGCGTCTGATCCTCGTTGCGGGGGTGGTGTCGGGTCCCAACGCACCACTGGAGTCAGTGTATCCGGGGGCACGTGCTCCCGGGAGGGGGGTGGGGGCTCCTCATGGGTCGCTGGCGCTGGCTGCACTGCCTGCTTCAACTCGGAGATCTGATATTGGGGGTAATGGCTCCCGTTTAGTTCTTGCGTACAACATGTTCGCCTCACCCGTTTAGCTGTCACGTACAACATATTGGCTTCTCCCGTTTAGCTGTCACGTACATGTTCGCCTTTCCTTGGACTCTTCGGTGTTGTAGCCAAACACTTGTTTGTGGAAGTCATGTGACCGCAGGTGGTGGCGCCTCCCAAGCTCCAGTCATGTTTCTTCAGCTCGCTCTCGCGCGGCGTGCCTCGCTCTAGGCAAGGCTCTGGTGGTGGTCAACACTAAGTCTCGTTTCGTTTTGCATACTTCTAAGTGCGGCGAAATTTTGAAATCATCCATCCTATGTTTTTGTAGATAGCTGCTGTTATTGTAGCCGTTGACCTTATTTGACCCGAAGGCTGTCACTTAGGAACCTCAAACTTTGGTCTAAGTGAGTTCATGTAGAGGTCAACACACCCCGTGAATTTGTTGTTTCTAACTGTTATTTTCTGAGATTTTAGGGGGGTAGATTAACCCCTGCCCTAGCGAGGGTAACCAAGCTGTCACCCGGGCGCGTGTTAAAATGAGGCTACAAAGGCACGGGGAACTCCATATCACACAAAAATTAGAAGCCGATTTTAAACATTCAAACATCAGGATATTCACCACAGAAAGAAGTAGCATCCGCCAAAAAGTCCTGACCTCTCGAGGTCATCCTTTAGGGCCAAACGTGGGCAGAAAGGATGGGGAGCTCCATATCATCACAAAATCACCGGCCAGTTTAATATTTGCACGCATTATGATATTCACCACGGAAAGATGTAGCGTCCGCCAGAAAGTCCTGGCCTCAAGGTTATACTTCAATGTCAAACGCGGTCTGAAAGGACGGGAACTCTAAATCACCCTTAAAGTACTGGCCGATTCCAAAAATATAAGCATCAAAGTATTCACGAGCGCATGAGCTAACGTCGGTCAAAATGTCCTGATCTTTCATGGTCACCCTTGAAAGTAAAACGCGGATTCAAAGGACGGAGAACTCAAGATCACTTAAGAACCACCATCTGATTTCGTCCCGTTAAGCGTTAGAACATTAACATTGGTGATATCCGGCGTTGTCAATGTCATATTTTTTAAGGTCAACCTGCATGGTGATATCGGCCCACATTTGGCATTGAAGTATGACCTTGAGAGTCCAGGACTTCTTGACGGACGCTAGTTTTTCTGTTGTGAATATCCTGATATTTGCAAGTTTAAAATCGGCTTCCAATTTTTCGATGACATGGAGTTCCCAGTGTTTTCAGCCAGTGTTTGACCTTGAAGGGTGACCTTCAGAGGTGCGGACTGTTTGACGGACGTTGGCTCGTTCTCTGGTGATAGTTTTGACGTCTTTAAGTTAAAATTCGGCCGGTAATTTATGGATGACATGGAGTTACCTGCCCGCGTGAACGTGAAGAAATGCGAACAAAGCGCGCCGGCAGTAATGACGACCGACGTCCGCAGGCGCCAACGGCCCGAGGAGGCTGATCTGTCTGAGCAGTCCCTATCTGAGCAGCCACTGCCGCTATGGTCGGGCCCAGCACAGCGGGCCAAGTTGAAGCCACACGGCGGTATGAGCGCTGCTGGCACATTTTTCTGAAAAATCCCTGCTTTTTCAAATCGCCCCTTTGAGGTTCCCTCAGCCTTTTGCGCGGCTCGCCACACGTTACATGATCCGTGGATACCGGAACGGGATATTTCGATCGCAGCGCCACCTCTGTTGGGCACTAACGCCCGCAGCGTCACCAATACCAAATTACCCCAATGGACAACTGGCTGGTGGGAACTGTGGATCCGAACGTAATTCTTAACCGTGACTTATTTCTCAGCGCTTAACTCACGTTAGAAAACCCAGTCGATGACATCACGTTTTTTTATAAAAACTACGAAAACATAGCCAGTGAGCAGCGTGAAATGAAAGTGACCCCATCCAAAACCACCACCAGCGCCGCGTGACACTACCCACGACTGAAATCGGGCTGCACGGGGCGGGCCACGAGGGACGTTTGTTGTCACTCCCACCTAATACTTCTTTTCAACGCTCTCTTTGGTCCGACGAACCCAACAACACACGCATTTCACCCACCTACAACGCTCCCAAATGTTTACGTTTGGGTGATGTGTTTGGGGGCCCAACTGCCCCAAACGCATCACCGAGCGAGCCAAACTGCCAATACCTTCCCTGGAAGATTTGGGCTTCAAGGCGCAGCGCGGCCACCAAGAGCTCTTACTTCCGTAACATATGAACGACTACCGAAGTGTGTAAATTACTCCCGCAACAACTGAAGCACTAAGTGTGTAAAAGGAGAACAACCCTATAACGTGGATATGATATACGACGGGATGATATAATAAATATGGCAATATTGAGCATGATAAATATTGGGTATTATATGAATATTCGGCATACGTGTGGCAGTACAAAGCAATCTTAAGAATTCAGTAATGTCGCAGCACTGCTGCCGGCAAGACGTTTCGTACACGGCGTCGACTGCAGGCAGCGCCACCACTGTAGGCAGCGCCACCACCACAGGTGGCGTGATGAAACTTACAGGCGGCGCTACTAAAAATGCACCTGCCGCCCACATCGTTAGATGTCACCGTGCCTTATGCGGTATCAGGACACACTAGGCTCCGACAGCTGTACCTACAATCATTTCCCATCGTGTCATTTAGTTCTTCACGCCGACAGAAAGACACTGTAAAGACCTCCTATGACGAATGGTTTCAAAATGTCTTATATGCCTTTCCTCTACGGCAACAGGCAAGCTCTGCCTACATCCGTTTTCGCTCAGGCCGTACCGCCCGCAAACGACAGTCAAGTCACTTGCTGCTCTAGTAACACTTGAACTAAACCTCTGCTGTAAAGATACTTGTTTAAGTGCTAGTGCCCTACGCACAGCAGCTTAACCCAAAAATAGCTATTTTGGCTCAAAGCCCACGCAGCCGTCGACCAGTCCCTTTAATGAAAACGTACGAAGCGAAGTTGAGACAAAGATGAGTGATATCGAATAGCACGCCGATAGGAGCAGGAGCGAGAAGTCCTAGAGCGAGAAGTGGCCGGGGGCCAGTTCTCTAGGCGGGGAGTCCTCAGTCATTACTCGTGGTCGGTGAACAGCCAGTTTCAGTAAGGGGCACCGGCGCTGACGAGAAGGCAACACTGAGACTTTCCAAGCGCGCCTCGGTTCAACGTCACTCGGCAGAGCAGCAGGCTCCAGGTGAACAACGAAGCGACCTCGTGTTCCTCTGCAGTCACTCACTCAAGACGCCAACAAGACCAGCATAAGCCCGGCGTCCGTCTAAACACGAACGTCAGTCAGCTGCAGCGGCAGGGTGACGACAGATCTCGTCGAGAACCTGTGTCTGCTGTTATGAAAGTAACGGACAGTGAACTCGACGAGAACCTGTGTCTGCTGTCATGAAAGCAACGGACAGGGAACTCGTCGAGAACCTGTGTCTGCCCCATGAAAGCACCGCCTACCCGCGAATCGCTCGCCGTGACACTCAATAACCGGATCTGTGCCTCGGGGCGCCCCGCCACACCGCAGCGCTTGTTGACGCGCTTCCACCGACACTGTTCAGCGGGGAGACAAACTGCGAGCCACCGTGTGGGACACGTCAGGAGACCCTCCCACACGTAACACCGCTGGACCGACTAGGCCTCTGTGACCGCCCGTGACCCCCTCCTGATCCGCTGCTCACATGATATCACGCCTGGTGCTGTCGCCGCTTCTGATTCGTTACGACGCGCGGAGCCCCGCCGGCCGGCCGTGAGACCGTGATGGCGGTGACGTGCTGCCACCGTCGGCGAGCAGGCGGCTGATTAAATACAGGACACTGACACACCGCGGCTGCACAACCACACTGGCATTGGCGATGTTGGCTACCTCGGATACCGAGTGAAGCGTGAAGACCGAAGAGGCTGGCGGGTGTGCACTTACCCCTGCGCCTCCGGCTCCGCCGCCGCCGTGCCCACAAGGACGCCGTAAGCACACGCCGCTGGCTGTCAGATCGGGGACGTCCACGTCCTGACCGGCACACCGCCACGCCACCTTGAAGGCCTCGGCGGCGCTGCTACTTGCCAGCGGGCTGCCGCCCGTGGCCATCAAGACCTGTGGAAAGAGACACAGTTGAACCACGCTGGTGAGGGTTGTAAAACGCACGTGGTTGACCCTGACAACACTAATCGGTCCGGCGCCTGCCGAACAGGTCTTTGTGCATACCCGGTCGCTGCTGGTGGTGTACTGGTGTGAGCAGCGCCGGCCGCTCCACTGATATGAAGTGCAGCAGCCGCAGCCACAGCCCGCTGCTGACAGCCGTCTTAAACGTCGAGGTGGCCGAAGTTCTGAATCTGTAATATTTGATGAGGCCACGCTCTTGGCCATCGAGGTCGACAGTCTACAGGTGTCTACACACATAGTGGCTCGTTCAAACCATCACTCCGACAAAAGACACGACAGACAGGAGAACAGTCTACGCAAAACGAACGGCGCGAAACAGTCAGTCAGACATCGGCCAGCCAGCCTACTCACCCTGGCCTCGGGCACCGAAGAGGCGGCGATGCCAGTGACGTCGCTGGGCCGGCCGGCGCAGAGGACCATGAGCACTGTCATCAGATCGTCACGCGCTTGGCGGGCCTCGACCGGCAGTGGCGGGAACTCGCCGACCGGCGGGCACTCCGCCAGAGCGGTGACGTACTCGGACTGTCGGTCAAAAGACGGCTGATGAAATGCAAGACTGACACGATGTCATCCAGCCACGACCACGCCAGCACAATGCGGACCGAACAATGACAGCAGCTGGCCTAAGACGGGGCACGGACGGTACTGACACATATATCACGAGACAAGCGCCATACATGAACATTACTCCCAACCGCATAGGCCTCCTTCTCCTCTGGCGCCGGTATGTCGATGCCGACGAGGGGGACGAGGACGGCGCCCAGTCGGGGTCGGCGTCCGCCGCCGGTGGCGCCTGGCTGTCGGCCAGAGCGCCCTCTGTTGGCAGAATTAAGGGCTGAGTAGTCACATACAAAAACGGGAAATAAACATTGTGGACAAAGAATGCGTCACACTGTAGGTAAATGATGGGAACAGACGACAGTGTATAGAATCGAAAGTTTCGTATTGATGACACCTTTGCAAACAGCCTACCGCATACACAAAATACGAGATACATAATCACATGTGCCATAAGTGTCGGCCATCGGAGGTCTTGGCAGAATGAAAGGCTGACTAGTCGCATACCGGAAACGGAATAAAACATCGAAAACATGGAGCAACTACTTTAAGGGCAATGACTGTAGCACATGAAAACAGCAGCCGCATCAAACGACCCCTTCCTTTTTTAACAACATTCCACTTGTGTAATGCACCCACAGCGTACAATACACAATACCTCAATGAGCATACACACAATAGTAAGTCAATGTACTGCTACCAGAGACGGCTAAAATTTGGAAAGAAATAGCATCATCGGGCATGCTTACCGTACTGCACAGGCGAGTAGTCGTCGGGGAGACACAGGCTGGGCAGTGGTGGTCGTTCTTCGGCAGCCGGCTCTGTGGGAACATGGGCAGGCTTAACAAACACGTCAATACAGAACAAAACACCCAAACCAAGAACAACCGATAGCTACTCAACAGGAAAACATGACATAATGCGACATCAGTGAGACAGGCATGCACTCCAACCATAAACACCAAAAACCAAGCGCCGCAAACGAGCGAGGATGAATGACGGGCTTAAATGAATGCCTTTGATGTTGACAACAACTGGGGCCAACGCACACAGAAAGAGATGCGCAAAAGCTGTCGTCGGAGAATATGCGGCACGAAACAAGAGACATAATTGTGATACACTTACCGCAGTCCATAAGCCTGGGGGGCGGGCTGAAGACGGAGACGAGCTGGGCGGCCACTGCGGCTCGTAAAGGGTCAACGCCGCCTTCTCCTTCTTCTGGTGCTTCTGCTTCTTCTCCTTGTGTTGCTTCTTTTTCCTCTTCTCCAAGCCCCTGTCGGCCGAGTCAGCACAGTGGCGTCGTCGCTCACAGTCAGCACGCTGCAGTGGCCGCTGCCAGGCTGCCAGCCGCTCCAC
>NW_023597054.1:1995840-2016825 GCF_011947565.3 Pollicipes pollicipes
GGGTGTTTGTTCTGTATTGACGTGTTTGTTAAGCCTGCCCATGTTCCCACAGAGCCGGCTGCCGAAGAACGACCACCACTGCCCAGCCTGTGTCTCCCCGACGACTACTCGCCTGTGCAGTACGGTAAGCATGCCCGATGATGCTATTTCTTTCCAAATTTTAGCCGTCTCTGGTAGCAGTACATTGACTTACTATTGTGTGTATGCTCATTGAGGTATGTGTATTGTACGCTGTGGGTGCATTACACAAGTGGAATGTTGTTAAAAAAGGAAGGGGTCGTTTGATGCGCTGCTGTTTTCATGTGCTACAGTCATTGCCCTTAAAGTAGTTGCTCCATGTTTTCGATGTTTATTCCGTTTTCCGGTATGCGACTAGTCAGCCTTTCATTCTGCCAAGACCTCCGATGGCCGACACTTATGGCACATGTGATTATGTATCTCGTATTTTGTGTATGCGGTAGGCTGTTTGCAAAGGTGTCATCAATACGAAACTTTCGATTCTATACACTGTCGTCTGTTCCCATCATTTACCTACAGTGTGACGCATTCTTTGTCCACAATGTTTATTTCCCGTTTTTGTATGTGACTACTCAGCCCTTAATTCTGCCAACAGAGGGCGCTCTGGCCGACAGCCAGGCGCCACCGGCGGCGGACGCCGACCCCGACTGGGCGCCGTCCTCGTCCCCCTCGTCGGCATCGACATAACCGGCGCCAGAGGAGAAGGAGGCCTATGCGGTTGGGAGTAATGTTCATGTATGGCGCTTGTCTCGTGATATATGTGTCAGTACCGTCCGTGCCCCGTCTTAGGCCAGCTGCTGTCATTGTTCGGTCCGCATTGTGCTGGCGTGGTCGTGGCTGGATGACATCGTGTCAGTCTTGCATTTCATCAGCCGTCTTTTGACCGACAGTCCGAGTACGTCACCGCTCTGGCGGAGTGCCCGCCGGTCGGCGAGTTCCCGCCACTGCCGGTCGAGGCCCGCCAAGCGCGTGACGATCTGATGACAGTGCTCATGGTCCTCTGCGCCGGCCGGCCCAGCGACGTCACTGGCATCGCCGCCTCTTCGGTGCCCGAGGCCAGGGTGAGTAGGCTGGCTGGCCGATGTCTGACTGACTGTTTCGCGCCATTCGTTTTGCGTAGACTGTTCTCCTGTATGTCGTGTCTTTTGTCGGAGTGATGGTTTGAACGAGCCACTATGTGTGTAGACACCTGTAGACTGTCGACCTCGATGGCCAAGAGCGTGGCCTCATCAAATATTACAGATTCAGAGCTTCGGCCACCTCGACGTTTAAGGCGGCTGTCAGCAGCGAGCTGTGGCTGCGGCTGCTCCACTTCACATCAGTGGAGCGGTCGGCGCTGCTCACACCAGACACCACCAGCAGCGACCGGGTATGCACAAAGACCGTTCGGCAGGCGCCGGACCGATTAGTGTTGTCAGGGTCAACCACGTGCGTTTTACACCCTCACCAGCGTGGTTCAACTGTGTCTCTTTCCACAGGTCTTGATGGCCAAGGGCGGCAGCCCGCTGGCAAGTAGCAGCGCCGCCGAGGCCTTCAAGGTGGCGTGGCGGTGTGCCGGTCAGGACGTGGACGTCCCCGATCTGACAGCCAGCGGCGTGTGTTACGGCGTCCTTGTGGGCACGGCGGCGGCGGAGCCGGAGGCGCAGGGGTAAGTGCACACCCGCCAGCCTCTTCGGTCTTCACGCTTCACTCGGTATCCGAGGTAGCCAACATCGCCAATGCCAGTGTGGTTGTGCAGCCGCGGTGTGTCAGTGTCCTGTATTTAATCAGCCGCCTGCTCGCCGACGGTGGCAGCACGTCACCGCCATCACGGTCTCACGGCCGGCCGGCGGGGCTCCGCGCGTCGTAACGAATCAGAAGCGGCGACAGCACCAGGCGTGATATCATGTGAGCAGCGGATCAGGAGGGGGTCACGGGCGGTCACAGAGGCCTAGTCGGTCCAGCGGTGTTACGTGTGGGAGGGTCTCCTGACGTGTCCCACACGGTGGCTCGCAGTTTGTCTCCCCGCTGAACAGTGTCGGTGGAAGCGCGTCAACAAGCGCTGCGGTGTGGCGGGGCGCCCCGAGGCACAGATCCGGTTATTGAGTGTCACGGCGAGCGATTCGCGGGTAGGCGGTGCTTTCATGGGGCAGACACAGGTTCTCGACGAGTTCCCTGTCCGTTGCTTTCATGACAGCAGACACAGGTTCTCGTCGAGTTCACTGTCCGTTACTTTCATAACAGCAGACACAGGTTCTCGACGAGATCTGTCGTCACCCTGCCGCTGCAGCTGACTGACGTTCGTGTTTAGACGGACGCCGGGCTTATGCTGGTCTTGTTGGCGTCTTGAGTGAGTGACTGCAGAGGAACACCAGGTCGCTTCGTTGTTCACCTGGAGCCTGCTGCTCTGCCGAGTGACGTTGAACCGAGGCGCGCTTGGAAAGTCTCAGTGTCGCCTTCTCGTCAGCGCCGGTGCCCCTTACTGAAACTGGCTGTTCACCGACCACGAGTAATGACTGAGGACTCCCCGCCTAGAGAACTGGCCCCCGGCCACTTCTCGCTCTAGGACTTCTCGCTCTTGCTCCTATCGGCGTGCTATTCGATATCACTCATCTTTGTCTCAACTTCGCTTCGTACGTTTTCATTAAAAGGACCGTTCGACGGCTGCGTGGGCTTTGAGCCAAAATAGCTATTTTTGGGTTAAGCTGCTGTGCGTAGGGCACTAGCACTTAAACAAGTATCTTTACAGCAGAGGTTTGTTCAAGTGTTACTAGAGCAGCAAGTGACTTGACTGTCGTTTGCGGGCGGTACGGCCTGAGCGAAAACGGATGTAAGCAGAGCTGGCCTGTTGCCGTAGAGGAAAGGCTTATAAGACATTTTGAAACCATTCGTCATAGGAGGTCTTTACAATGTGGAAGCATTTCTGTCGGCGTGAAGAACTAAATGACACGATGGGAAATGATTGTAGGTACAGCTGTCGGAGCCTAGTGTGTCCTGATACCGCATAAGGCACGGTGACATCTAACGATGTGGGCGGCAGGTGCATTTTTAGTAGCGCCGCCTGTAAGTTTCATCACGCCACCTGTGGTGGTGGCGCTGCCTACAGTGGTGGCGCTGCCTGCAGTCGACGCCGTGTACGAAACGTCTTGCCGGCAGCAGTGCTGCGACATTACTGAATACTTAAGATTGCTTTGTACTGCCACACGTATGCCGAATATTCATATAATACCCAATATTTATCATGCTCAATATTGCCGTATTTATTATATCATCCCGTCGTATATCATATCCACGTTATAGGGTTGTTCTCCTTTTACACACTTAGTCCTTCAGTTGTTGCGGGAGTAATTTACACACTTCGGTAGTCGTTCATATGTTACGGAAGTAAGAGCTCTTGGTGGCCGCGCTGCGCCTTGAAGCCCAAATCTTCCAGGGAAGGTATTGGCAGTTTGGCTCGCTCGGTGATGCGTTTGGGGCAGTTGGGCCCCCAAACACATCACCCAAACGTAAACATTTGGGAGCGTTGTAGGTGGGTGAAATGCGTGTGTTGTTGGGTTCGTCGGACCAAAGAGAGCGTTGAAAAGAAGTATTAGGTGGGAGTGACAACAAACGTCCCTCGTGGCCCGCCCCGTGCAGCCCTGTTTCAGTCGTGGGTAGTGTCACGCGGCGCTGGTGGTGGTTTTGGATGGGGTCACTTTCATTTCACGCTGCTCACTGGCAATGTTTTCGTAGTTTTTATAAAAAAACGTGATGTCATCGACTGGGTTTTCTAACGTGAGTTAAGCGCTGAGAAATAAGTCACGGTTAAGAATTACGTTCGGATCCACAGTTCCCACCAGCCAGTTGTCCATTGGGGTAATTTGGTATAGGTGGCGCTGCGGGCGTTAGTGCCCAACAGAGGTGGCGCTGCGATCGAAATATCCGGTTCCGGTATCCACGGATCATGTAACGTGTGGCGAGCCGCGCAAAAGGCTGAGGGAAACTCAAAGGGGCGATTTGAAAAAGCAAGGATTTTTCAGAAAAATACGCCAGCAGCGCTCATATCAGCGTGTGGCCTCAACTTGGCCCGCTGCGCTGGGGCCGACCATAGCGGCAGTGGCTGCTCAGATAAGGACTGCTCGGACAGATCAGCCTCCTTGGGCCGTTGGCGCCTGCGGACGTCGGTCGTCATTACTGCCGGCGCGCTTTGTTCGCATTTTTTCACGTTCACGCGGGCAGGTAACTCCATGTCATCCATAAATTACCGGCCGAATTTTAACTTAAAGACGTCAAAACTATCACCAGAGAACGAGCCGACGTCCGTCAAACAGTCCTCACCTCTGAAGGTCACCCTTCAAGGTCAAACACTGGCTGAAAACACTGGGAACTCCATGTCATCGAAAAATTGGAAGCCGATTTTAAACTTGCAAATATCAGGATATTCACCACAGAAAAACTAGCGTGCGTCAAGAAGTCCTGGACTCTCAATGTCATACTTCAATGCCAAATGTGGGCCGATATCGCCACGTAGGTTGACCCTAAAAAATATGACTTTGACAACGCTGGATATCACCAATGTTAATGTTCTAACGCTTAACGGGACGAAATCAGATGGTGGTTCTTAAGTGATCTTGAGTTCTCCGTCCTTTGAATTCGCGTTTTACTTTCAAGGGTGACCATGAAAGATCAGGACATTTTGACCGACGTTAGCTCATGCGCTCGTGAATACTTTGATGCTTATATTTTTGGAATCGGCCAGTACTTTAAGGGTGATTTAGAGTTCCCGTCCTTTCAGACCGCGTTTGACATTGAAGTATAACCTTGAGGCCAGGACTTTCTGGCGGACGCTACATCTTTCCGTGGTGAATATCATAATGCGTGCAAATATTAAACTGGCCGGTGATTTTGTGATGATATGGAGCTCCCCATCCTTTCAGCCCACGTTTGGCCCTAAAGGATGACCTCGAGAGGTCAGGACTTTTTGGTGGATGCTACTTCTTTCTGTGGTGAATATCCTGATGGTTGAATGTTTAAAATCGGCTTCTAATTTTTGTGTGATATGGAGTTCCCCGTGCCTTTGTAGACTGATTTTAACACGCGCCCGGGTGACAGCTTGGTTACCCTCGCTAGGGCAGGGGTTAATCTACCCCCCTAAAATCTCAGAAAATAACAGTTAGAAACACCAAATTCACAGGGTGTGTTGACCTCTACATGAACTCACTTAGACCAAAGTTTGAGGTTCCTAAGTGACAGCCTTCGGGTCAAATAAGGTCAACGGCTACAATAACAGCAGCTATCTACAAAAACATAGGATGGATGATTTCAAAATTTCGCCGCACTTAGAAGTATGCAAAACGAAACGAGACTTAGTGTTGACCACCACCAGAGCCTTGCCTAGAGCGAGGCACGCCGCGCGAGAGCGAGCTGAAGAAACATGACTGGAGCTTGGGAGGCGCCACCACCTGCGGTCACATGACTTCCACAAACAAGTGTTTGGCTACAACACCGAAGAGTCCAAGGAAAGGCGAACATGTACGTGACAGCTAAACGGGAGAAGCCAATATGTTGTACGTGGCAGCTAAACGGGTGAGGCGAACATGTTGTACGCAAGAACTAAACGGGAGCCATTACCCCCAATATCAGATCTCCGAGTTGAAGCAGGCAGTGCAGACCAGCGCCAACGACCCATGAGGAGCCCCCACCCCCCTCCCGGGAGCACGTGCCCCCGGATACACTGACTCCAGTGGTGCGTTGGGACCCGACACCACCCCCGCAACGAGGATCAGATGCCGCCTCCGAACCGCCGCCTCTGGGCTGCATTAACGTCTCTCCTACCCACTACTGTCCCTGCTCCGTACCATCGCCCCTGGGCTGCACCAGCGTCTCTGCTCTGTTCCACGGCCTCTGGGCTGCACCACGGCCTCACGAGCACGAGCCCAAGACCACCCTTTGCATTGGCTATCTGCGCGGCAAGCTCGGGTTACACCGGCGTCCTGTGCTCCTCGCCGCTCTGGCCACGCTCGGCTACTGGCGAGCTGTACGCCAGCCGTGGGCGTCAGCGGCAGCATGGGCTGCAGTGCTGTGCCGGGCTGCATCGGCACTCGACACGCACGTCGACCCTGGCCCGCCACTGACGGCCATACAGCCGGCCGGGCTCCCATGCCTGGCCTTCCGACTGTCGTTATCAGGGGTGCTCACAGCGCACTCAGCAGCTGAGGACATGGGCCGTCGCTCGCGTCTCACCTCGGCGGATCGGACGGGCACCGCGGGGAGTCGAGCCCCGCACCCGGCCGCAACCCAGCATGGCCACGCGGCCACCGGAGCCCGACCACCGGGCCGCTGTCCCAGCTGTCCCAGCTGACCTGACCTGTTCCCAGCCGGCTGGTGGATCTCGCCGCACCATCAACCCTAAGCTGTAAGCGGCCAGCCACAGGCGGCCGCTGTCGCAGTAACCACGCATCGCCTGCAACAGAACAACCCGACATTGCTTTCAATGACTATAACCCACATGAGAAAAAACCTAAAAAGGATATAATCATGTCAGGAAGCTCGGCAAAACATGTAAAAACTAGATATGTATGGCCTCAGGCAGGGCAAGCCACAGGACATGGCAACAAAATTTGCCACAGCAGATCTTTATTGGATGTATGCTGAGGAAATGAGATGCTCGTTTCTATGCTATCAGAAAACAGATATAAGCCAAAACTTTGGACACAGGTAGTCATGGTGCCTATTAGAGCATTGATAAAGGATATTTTTTAGAGTACGTTATAACTGTCAGTCACAATGCCACTGCCCGCTGTGAATGAACATGACGCCAACAGAGTATAGATGAACACGGATCATTCCGTATCGAAATATACGCATCCAGATTTCTCCATAACGGAAGAAGAGAAACGTGATACAATGTCCGTAAGATAAACGTTTGTCTTCGTTAACTCTTTTGCTACGCTGCAACAACCTGTCATGCGGCTGTGTCAGTGGCCTGACCGGCT
The DNA here is from genome assembly GCF_011947565.3 of Pollicipes pollicipes. Taxonomy (NCBI): domain Eukaryota; kingdom Metazoa; phylum Arthropoda; class Thecostraca; order Pollicipedomorpha; family Pollicipedidae; genus Pollicipes; species Pollicipes pollicipes. Next base: position 2,002,812 of record NW_023597054.1, read on the forward strand.
ACCAGAGCTGGGAGACCAGCTGTCCCGCCGGCCCCCGGCAAGTGGCGGAGCGGGGCGGGACAGCGGCCTGACCGGCTACCAGAGCTGGGAGACCAGCTGTCCCGCCGGCCCCCGGCAAGTGGCAGAGCGGGGCGGGACAGCGGCCTGACCGGCTACCAGAGATGGGAGACCAGCTGTCCCGCCGGCCCCCGGCAAGTGGCAGAGCGGGGCGGGACAGCGGCCTGACCGGCCACCAGAGTTCCGGCCACCAGAGCTCCGGTTTGAGCCCGCGTTTGATCTTGAAGTGTGGCCTTGAGAGGTCAGGATATTTTTACGGAACGCTAGCTCTTTCGGTGTTGAATGTTTTGATTATTGTAAGTTAAAAATCTGCCGGTAATTTTTGGGTAATATGGACTTCCCTGTTGTTTTGCCCGCGCGCTTGACATTGAAGGATGACCTTGAGAGGTGAAAATTTTTTGACGGGCGCTACCTGTAGGTGACTAGTCAGTCTTTATCCTGCCAAAACATCCAATGGCCGATACTTATGGCACATCTGTTTTGTTTTTCTTCTAAAGAAGTAACTGATCATCCAGTGTTGGCTGGTATGTATTTTTTTTTAGTTGCTTCCTAAGCGTGCCTATTTGCCCACAGAGCCGGCTGCTGACGAACGGCCGCCGCCGTCCACCTGGTCGCCCCGTGTTTGGCGACTCTTCCATTGAGCACGGTAAGCGTGTTCAGTGGCTGTATGACTTTAAATTTTCCTAGCCGTCCATCGTAGAACTTGACATGCAGTTTTTATTGTCATTGTGTATCCATGTTGTAACTTTTCTAGCCGTCCATCGTAGAACTTGACATGCAGTTTTTTGTCATTGTGTATCCATGTTGTAATTTTCCTAGCCTTTTATCGTAGAACTTGACATGCAGTTTTTGTTGTCATTGTGTATGCATGTTCTTTGATGTATTCATCTCGTATTTTGTGTATGCGATAGACTGTTAGCAAAGGTGTCACCAGTACGAAGCGTTCCATTCATTACACTGTGGTTGTCGTCTGCTCTGATCATTTGCCTACAGTGTGACGCATTCTATGTCCACAATGTTTATTTCCCGTTTTTGTACGTGACTACTCAGCCCTTATTTCTGCCAACAGAGGGAGCTTTGCCCGACAGCCAGGCGCCACCGGCGGCGGACGCCGACCCCGACTGGGCGCCGTCCTCGTCCCCCTCGTCGGCATCGACATAACCGGCGCCAGCGGAGAAGGGGGCCTTGGAAGAGTGCGTCCGGCCCGGTCCGTCACCAGTTGTCCTCTATGTGTGTGACGGCAGACGACGTAAATGTGCTTCTGCCGCAGCTGGCATATCCGTGTGCTTACCCGGGCCGTAGCAAACTGATCATTCTGTGTTGCAGCGTGCAAGTCGCGGCAGGGCCTGCTTGCACGCAGCGGCGCTGGAAAGCGCCACAGGCACCCTTGCCGCCTACCGCCGTGCCGCGGCACCACGTACACCATCCTGAAATGGCACATCAGGATGGTGCACCCGCGGGTAGGCGACGCATTGCATGCTGTGTGCGGTTCTTGCTTGCCTTCACTCGCTTGTGCGTGTTTCTGCCGTCGATGCGTCACGCATGTCCACAGCTGTGCTGTCGGCCTCATCTTTTGAGCTGTCGACTTGTGTTTCAGCTTGCCGCACGCGCGCCGGAGGAGGCAGAGCGTCTCCAAGCCGCCGAGGCCGACTGCCCTCCAGCAGCGGCCAAGCGCGCCCGGCCACGCTGGCGCTGCCCGTTCGGCGCCAGTGACGGGCAGCACCAGTGCCCGGCGGTGGTCATCAACCTAACACGACACCTGCGGGTGCAGTTCCCGGCAGGCAGCCAGGAGGTGCGTACCATCGCCATTGTTTCTGTCATCGTTCGGACGTGCGTCTCACTGTCTCAACACCGCGTGTTGTCGCCTTTTCGGCGTGTTCGGTGTGGCATCGTGAACCGTCCGTCCACAGTTCCAACAAGCGTACGGCAGTGCGGAGCGAATGGACCCCATGGTATCGGCGAAGCCTTAACAGGCCATCTCGGACCGCTTCGCGATGTTCCTGCGTGGGGTCCGGGGTGGCTTCTGCAACGCAACAAACGTGCAGCGCCACATGTGGGCGGCAAGTGCCACCGATGCCGGTCTGCTTCCCATCTGCTTGCTGCCATCTGTTGTCACTCGTGTTTTGCGTGTCATCTTGTATTAGCTTCGTCCGCCTGATCCGCCCCATGCAGCGGGGCTCAGAGTTGTGCTGGCGGCCAGCTGTCGTGTCACGGCGGTGCGTAATGCAGCCTCGTTTGCAGCTCCATCTCCTGCTGCCAGAGCTGCTCCCAGGCCGCCGTGCGGACCAAACGGTGATGCCGAACATCATGGCGGCCCTCTCCGGCCCCCAGCTGGCCATGGAGGGGACCGACGGCTGGCTGCAAGCACAACAGCGAGCCCGCAAGATGACAGCCGGCGCGCTAAAATCTTCGATCCGCTGCTTGTGCCAGCTTATCACCTACAGCGCAATAGACAGCGAAAAATCTTGCTGTGCAGGCGTGGCTGCCGCGCATGCCGGTAAGTGCCATCAACAGGTGATGTATCGATTGTGCAATCTGTCACGTTATCGTCACCGTTTGCTAATGACACGCAATTCACAGGCCATGCAGGAGCGGCTGACGGCATGGCAGCGCTCGATGAAACGTCACGATTGGGAGCAGCGCCGGCACCACGAGGCCCAGGCGGCACGCTTCGTCGACGTGCAAGTCCAGCAGCGCTTCCTGAGCGTAAGAGACTGTCTGCCGTTATGCGGTTGGGAGTAATGTTCGTGTGTGGCGCTTGTCTCGTGATATATGTGTCAGTACCGTCCGTGTCCCGTCTTAGCCCAGCTGCTGTCATTGTTCGGTGCGCATTGTGCTTGTGTGGTCGGGGCTGGATGACATCGTGTCAGTCTTGCATTTCATCAACCGGCTTTTGACTGACAGTCCGAGTACGTCACCGCTCTGGCGGAGTGCCCGCCGGTCGGCGAGTTCCCGCCACTGCCGGCCGAGGCCCGCCAAGCGCGTGACGATCTGATGACAGTGCTCATGGTCCTCTGCGCCGGCCGGCCCAGCCACGTCACTGGCATCGCCGCCTCTTCGGTGCTCGAGGCCAGGGTGAGGAGGCTGGCAGGCCGATGTCTGACTCACTGTTGCGCGCCACTTGTTTTGCGTCGATCTGTCTACTGTCTGCCTGTTGCTAAAATGATGGTTTGAACGGAACATCATGCGTGTCTGCAGATCGTCCGTCTAGATGGCCAGCTGCGCCGTCTCACCAAAATCTACAAGTTCAAAACGGCGGCCAGCGCTACCCTAGAGGTGGCCGTCAGCCCCAAGTTGTGGCGCCGGCTGCTGCACCACATCTCGGCGGAGTGACCGGTGCTGCTGACGCCGGACACCGCCAGCAGCGACAGGGTATGCACAGACACCGGGCAGCAGACGCCGGACCGATTACAGTGTTGTCAGGGTCCACCACGTGCGCTTTGCACCCTCACCTGTGTGATCAAGCTATTTGTTTTTTTTTTTAACAGCTCTTCATCGGCACGGGCGGCGGCCCGATGTCCAGCAGTAGCGCCGCCAAGGCGTTCAAGGCGGCATGGCGGCGGGCCCTGCCGGACGGGGACGTCCCGACCTTACCGCCAGCGGCGTACACTACGGCACCGTCGTGAGTACGGCGGCGGCAGAGCCGGAGGCGCAGGGGTAAGTGCACACCTGCCAGCCTCTACTCTTCACGCCTCACCCGGTGTGTCACCCCAAGGTTGCCAACATGGCCAGTGTCGGTGTGTTTGCCCCGATGTGTCAATGTAGCCACCACATGCAGCCGTTCGTCATTGTCAGCGATACTTAAACGAAACGCCGCGCTTTACGAGCTGACATATGTCTGGAGACGAATGCAAATGTGTCTGTTGCAGGGACGTGGCCGCGGCAATGGCCCACTCTGTGGCCACCGCTCGTCGCGTGTACGTCTTTGATGTCACGCGGGAAACGTCCCGTCTCGCCGGCATGGCTCTAGCGGCAGAGGCTGCGTGCCGCCGGCCAGTCAAGTAGCACCGGCTCCAGCCCCCCAGTCGACGCGTGTCCCGGCGGCGACGACGTCGGCAGAGCACCAGTCAGCAGCAGCAGCAGCAGCAGCAGCGACGAGGACGACCTGCCGGCCGACGGCGGCTCCATTGTGCCGCCCTCCGAGGCGGCCCTGCCGGTGGGGTGGCAGGAAGACGTGGTCGGCCTTATGCCTGCCCGTCTCGCTGCTCAAAGCCAAACTTCGAAGGCATTTGTTTAAGGCCGTAATTTAACCACGTTCGTGTACGGTGCCTGTTTTGTGACGTGTACACGTAAATTGCATGCAAGTACGACTGATGTGTCGTTATGTCATGTGTTCAAGTAAAGTACTCATTGGTTGTGCGCTGCTTGCGGCTGTGTTTGGTACCTGCCTGTTTCAAGAGCACGCTTATTTGCTCACAGACGGACCGGACGGGAAGAACGTGTGCTTAAAGAACGGGAAAAAGAGAAAGAAGAGCGTTTGCAGTGACGACCCGCTGCCGCCTTCGCCCAGCCCGCCTCTGGCTGCAAACCCGCCGCACGGACTCCTGGAGTGCGTTAGGTGTATGGTGATTCTATCTTGTTATGTGCCGGCCGTTCTGTTGACATTTCATAAGCGCTGTTCTGTATGCGTTTCTTATATCGCGTGTTTATTAAGGAATGCGAGGTGATTCTGACATAAAAGGCATTCAATTGTTTTTCGCCGCAACGAGTCGCTGTTTAAGGTATAGCTGCTCGGGTACGGATATGGCTGCATCGCCAGAGCGAGATGAGGTTGGCGGGCGGCTGTCGTGTAATTGCAGTGCGTAATGCAGCCTCTGTTTGCAGACCCGTCTCCTGCTGTCGGCGCTGCTGCAAGGCCGCAGGACTGAGCACATCATGATGCCTCACATTATGACAATCCTCGCCGGTCCCCGGCTGGCCATGGGGGAGACCAACGGCTTACTCCAGAGGCAGCAACGAGCTCACGCCATGACAGCCGGGACGCTTAAATCTGCCATCCGGTGCCTGTCTCAGTTGATTGCCTATGTGGCCATCGGCAGCGACAACCTGGGCCTCCAGGCGTGGCTGCCGCGCATGCCGGTAAGTGCTCTCCACAGCTGGCGTGCCGATTGTGCCGGCTGTCGCACCACCGTCACCGTTCGCTTATGACATGCAATTCCCAGGCCATGGTGGAGCGGCTGGCAGCCTGGCAGCGGCCACTGCAGCGTGCTGACTGTGAGCGACGACGCCACTGTGCTGACTCGGCCGACAGGGGCTTAGAGAAGAGGAAAAAGAAGCAACGCAAGGAGTAGAAGCAGAAGCACCAGAAGAAGGAGAAGGCGGCGTTGACCATTTACGAGCCGCAGTCGCCCCCCCCCCCCCCCCCTTCCCTCCAGCTCGTCTCCGTCTTCAGACCGCCTCCCGGGCCTATTTACTGCGGTAAGTGTATCACAGTTATGTCTCTTGTTTCGTGCCGCTTATTCTCCGACGACAGCTTTTGCGCACCTCTTTCTGTGTGTGTTTATATGTCGTGTGTTCATTAGCAGGCTACGCAGTGATTTAAACATTGGAAGCATTCATTTAAGCCCGTCATTCATCCTTGCTCGTTTACGGTGCTTGTTTTTTGGTGTTTATCGTTGGAGTGCATGCCTGCCTCACTGATGTCGCATTATGTCATGTTTTCCTGTTGAGTAGTTATCGGTTGTTCTTGGTTTGGGTGTTTTGTTTTGTATTGACGTGTTTGTTAAGCCTGCCCATGTTCCCACAGAGCCGGCTGCCGAAGAACCACCACCGTGCCCAGCCTGTGTCTCCCCGACGACTACTCGCCTATGGAGTACGGTAAGCGTGCCTGATGATACTATTTCTTTCCATGTTTTAACCGTGTCTGGTAGCAGTACATTGACTTACTATTGTGTGCATGCTCATTGAGGTATGCGTATTGTACGTTGTGGGTGCGTTAGACAATTGGAAGTTGTCAAAAAAGGAAGGGTTCGCTTGATGCGCTGCTGTTTTCATGTTATAGTCATTGCCCTTAAAGTAGCTGCTCTATGTTTTCGACGTTTATTCCGTTTTCCGGTATGCGTCTAGTCAGCCTTTCATTTTGCCAAGACATCCGATGGCCGACACTTATGGCACATGTGATATGTTTTCATCTAAAGTGGTTACTGATCATCCATTGTTGGCTGGTATGCTTTTTTTAGTTGCTTCATAAGCGTGCCTATTTGCTCACAGAGCCGGCTGCTGACGAACGGCCGCCGCCGTCCACCTGGTCGCCCCCGTGTTTGACGACTCTCCCATTGAGCACGGTAAACGTGTCCAATGGCGTCATTACTTTAAGTTTGTCCTAGCTGTCTATTGTAGAATTTGACATGCAGTTGTTATTGTCATTATGTATGCATGTTTTAATTGTCCTAGCCGTTTGCGCCTGCGGACGTCGGTCGTCATTACTGCCGGCGCGCTTTGTTCGCATTTCTCTTGCGATACACCAGTGAGCTCGCGAGGTCGCTATTCTATCTATACATGGGGCAGTGATCGCATGCGTCGTCGCATAGAACGAACATACTGGGTTTGGAGAGCATTCGTCTCCTTCGTGCGGCGTGAAGTGTAACAGAGTTCAGTTGTTTAGAAATAGACAGCTTGAGGAGGATCTATGTGTAATATCTGTGGCCAGTTCCGATCGTTTGAAGGCAGCACAATGTAAGCCCGAACGGCACATATTTTGTGGCTTTGGAATTCTGGCCATAAGCCAATATTCAAGGCGGCACGAGCACGAGCCACATTGACGTGGCTTGTTAAGTCCTTGATGTAGCTAAGCGTGCCAGTGCAGCGGTCATTTTCACACACGTGATCCGACGTGACTGATCAGGGGCCACATGTAACGATGTCGTTTATTGATGGCTAAGTAAGTTCACGTACAGTTCAAGACATGTACAGTTTCGTAATCTACAGTATTGTGTCATGTTTTGTGATTGATATTACAGCACGGTTCGATCCCTTTGATGTTGTTTGGTCTGTTAGAGAGAACTGAGAGGTTTTGTGGTCAGGAAAGTAGTGAACGTGTGCTCTTCGACTCACAGTTGCCTGACCCCTAACATGTGCATTCTTGGGATTACGTTTATTACGATCACGAAATCAAAATTTTGTTTTCCGCCGAAATCGAAACGCCTGTAGGCGGTTTAATCTTCAATTTAAAGTGATGTTATTGGGCTGGACAAAGCATTTCACTGACGGGCGTGGTTGGCAACTTCCCTGTCAGGTGATGTGGGAGTCCACAAATCATTGTGACATAGCGGACAGAGGTCTGCGATGCACGGGGCATCTTCTCGGTACTAATCTAAGGACTACCAATGCAGCGGCGTCCAAGCTTAAGTTCACGGGTCGTTTGATGACCTCACGTTGTGAGCTGGGGGCGTGATTGCGTGCATAGACCAGACCCGGGTTACCCTCGGGGAATCATTGATGTAGAGGTCTGCGCGCAGATTGCTGGCAATCGATTTGACGACCGCAGAGTCAATTCGAGAGGTCACCCAACTCCTGCAGCAGGTTAAGCAACGCATGACATTGCGTAGCAGGTTAGGAAACGCATGACATTACGTAGCAGGTAAGGGAGGGCATGACATTACGTCGCAGGTTAAGGAACCACCAGACGGTCACATTCCAATCAAAGTCACGCGTATGTAGTCGATGTTCTTACTGCTGGCCTAAACATTCTTTTTTTCTTTTTTGATTGATTTAGCTATGCTCCACAATCTTATGCTGTCCCGCCCCGCTCTGCCACTTGCCGGGGGCCGGCGGGACAGCTGGTCTCCCAGCTCTGGTGGCCGGTCAGGCCGCTGTCCCGCCCCGCTCTGCCACTTGCCGGGGGCTTGCGCGACAGCTGGTCTCCCAGCTCTGGTGGCCGGTCAGGCCACTGTCCCGCCACGCTCTGCCACTTGCCGGGCGCCGGTGGGACAGCTGGTCTCCCAGCTCTGGTGGCCGGTCAGGCCGCTGACACAGCGGCATGAGTGTTTTTTGCAGCGTAGCAAAAGAGTTAGCGACGAAGAACGTTTATGTTACGAACGTTATATCACGTTTTTCTGCTTCCGTTATGGAGAAATCTGGATGCGTCTATTTCCATACGGGATGCTCCCTATTCGTGTATACTCTGTGGGCAACATTCACAGCGGGCAGTGGCACTGTGACTGACAGTTATCACGTACTCTTTAAAAAATCTCCCTTTTCACCGCTCCAATAGGCGCCATGACTGCCTATGTCCAAAGTGTTGGCTTAGATCTGTTTTCTGATAGCAAAGAAACGAGCGTCTCGTTTGCTCCGTATGCACCTAATAAAGATCTGCTTTGGCAAGTTCTGTTGCCATGTCCTGTGGCTTCCTCTGCCCGCGGCCATACATATCTAGTTTTGATGTTTTGCCGAGCTTCCTGACATGATTCTGTCCATTTTTAGTTTTTTTCTCATGTGGGTTATAGTCATTGATAGCAATGTCGGCGTGTTCTGTTGCCTGCGATCCGTGGTCACGTGAGCTATGAGCTCCTGTTCCCTCTCCCTGTTACCTCCATCCCCGGGGGTGTTATGGCCGAGTGGTCAGAGTCTCGGACTTTGACATGGGTGGCCCACGCTGGGAACCCGGCTACGCCATGGCCGTTGAGCGCCAATATGATGATTGTTGTCACTGACGCGCCTTAAAAGATCGTGACTACGTGCGTCGCGATCCTTTTGTATCGGTGTTTTTTTGTGTTTTTTGGGGGGTCCAACAACTCCCTCATGGCGCCGTCTTACAGCGTCTGATCCTCGTTTGGTGGGGGTGGTGTCGGGTCCCAACGCCCCACTTGAGTCAGTGCATCCGGTGACGCGTACTCCCGGGAGGAATGGGTGGGTGGGGGGGGGGGGGGGCCTCGTGGGTCGTTGGCGCTGGTCTGCACTGCCTGCTTCAGCTCGGAGATCTGATATTGGGGGTAGTGGCTTCCGTTTAGCTGTCACGTACAACATGTTCGCTTCACCCGCTTAGCTGTCACGTGCAAGATATTTGTTTTTCTGAGGACTCTTCGGTGTTGTAGCCAAACACTTGGTTGTGGAAGCCATGTGACCGCAGGTGGTGGCGCCTCCCAATTCCAGTCACCCATTTTCAGGTCGCTCTCGCCTTGCGTGCCCCGCTGTAGGCAAGGCTGTGGTGGTGGTCAGCACTAAGTCTCGACTCGTTTTGTGTGGTTCTAAGTCCGGTGAACCTCTTGGAATAATCGATCGTATGTTTCTGCAGATAGCTGCTGTCATTGTAGCCATTATGCTTGCTTTGTGTCGTGCTGTGCTCATCGTGTTATGAAACTGGTGGACTGGCAAGCTTTTGATGCATCTTACAAACGTTGAAAAACGCACGCTCGCTCTGCTGTGTTTTTTTCCGAAAGGAAATATTCCAAGTTCGTACATGTTGAGGCAGAGGCAAGCATCCGATGCGATGGAATAAGCTCAGTAACGGCTATCGGTAGGCCTCAAGTGCAAAACACCCCTCTAGAAATGTCGCCGTTTAGTAAATAATTGTATCGATACCCACTAGGGGACGGGGTGATGCACTGGCAGTAGTCATGCCTACCAAAAGTGGTGTACTAAATGGCGCGAGTTTGCGGAACCCGGATATTGTGTGGTTTTTTACCGTGTTGTGGTGTGTTTGTATAATGGGCCGTGATGTTAGATTTTTGGTGGCATTTTCGTTCTGGTTATTGCATTATTCTCAAGTTAATGGATTCCCAGTCTTATTTTCGCCATATCTAGTATCGCAGCCAAAGTTCCTGCACCATGTAGCCTAAAGTGTGATGCTTATTCGATATCAGTAAATTTGACATAAGCCCCATCACATACGTACACGACCCGCCTCTGTCTTTATTTGTCCTGCATCCACGCGAAGCCCCTCTCGTCTGGCCCTGTTGCATGCACCACTGGACCGAAAGGCACCCCCGTCCGCACGCCGGGCACATACCCCGCAAATGGATCGCAGTGTGGGATAAGGCTTAGCGTTTGGGTCCCCAGTAGCGTTTAGCTCTGCTCCGCCGTTTTCCATTATCCTTCATTCCATAGCCCTGAAATGTTCATTATCGGCCGAAAAAGCTCAAATCCTAGTAACCAAATAACCAAATCTTTTTGGAAGCATCGGCTCAACGCATCAGCCGAGTTGCAAGCCAGTCGTCCGTCGATGCCACGAACTGTGCCGACCTACGGCGGACACGAATAACTCGGTGGCCATGCTATTTCATCGTGAGCAAAGAAAGAGCCAAATCCACGCTGCGTCTCCGTGACGTTAGGCGTGTCGGTGTGAACTTGAAATATCCTGCACGAAATAGTACAAGCTCATGAGCGTCGAGCTCAGAAACAAGGTGTGAAAAAAATGGCCCGGCTGTGAATTGCACTCCGTGGCCTTCAAACGTGCTACCTCAAACTCGTACAAATGTGGAACACTCTCTATATTACACTGGCAGTGTTCTAGCAGGTCGCCTTGCGGTTGACAGAAGTTGCACTAGACCACTATCGAGACGTAGTGTTTCATGTTTCTTGTCTCGATGTCTCACGTCATTTTCTTCAAGAAGAGGAAGATTACTGCCAAGATGCCGCTGTCAGCACGTGACTGACGCTCTGTGAGGGGCGGCACCGGAGCCGGGCGGCGGCTGGGGGGAGCCGAGCGCGTGCACGGCCGACGGCCTGGTGACCGACTGCGGCCGGGGTGGGCCGCACCGGTCGATGGATGGCACGTGATGGATTCAGCGAAGTCAGTTTGTAGGGGATCTTCCAAATTGATGCAACAACGGAGTGTTAGACAAAGCCATACATGCTGGAGATGCTTTCTTAGTTGCTTTCTTAGCTTTCTTAGACTCAGTTGCGTGGCACATGAAGCACGGCGATGTAGAGCTGCTATGGACAGTTTCCCGATTTTATAAGCACAGAGAGCCGCGCATGTAACTCACAACATATACCGTTGCTTTCCGTCATCACTGCTGCTGGACAAACGCAGGCCATCGGCGGTGACAACTGGCGGCGTCACCGCTGGTCCTCGTGCTTATTCTGCCGCAAATGTCGAAGAAGGCTCTTCTTTTCAGCGCGTCGTGCCCGCCGCCTCTAGTGCCGCGCCTCACACAGCGCCTTTGCCTTTTTCGACATTGTCCAAGCCTGTGGGAAGAATAAAGGTGATATTAGGCTTGGCAGCTCAGATGTAATGAACGCTGCGCAACACCCTATGCCAGCAAAGGGACCGACACACCTCTTCCTGCAGGAACAGCTATTCACATTCTGCCTGGGAAGGCGATGTTGCACCTGCCTGAGAAGGCTGGGCCATGGACAGATTGGTAGCGTATTCTCGTTCCTTTCTGTTTCTTTGTTTTCTACAAACTTGTTTGGCAGTCTCTTCCCCTCTTTTATGTCTAAGTATTCTAAGAACTAAGCTTAAGAGCACTCACACAGTTTTTGTCCGGCACACCAGCGGGTTGAAGCACCGGCCTTTCCACTTCAATGAGGTACCTAAGCCTTTCCCAGATTTCATGCGTTGTGGTGATTTCCAGGTGGGCGGTCAGTTCGGTTTTCAAATGGTAGCAGGCAGTGAGTTTCATTGGACGGCCGTCCACTCCGGCGGTCTGTAAGCAAAACAGCGGGGTTTTGCGTTTCAGGGCACAGCAACTATTGCCTGGTGACACAGTTATTTATGTCGACGGCATTACTTTCCGTTGCGTCGACAGTCAGGCACTCACCTGAGCGCTGTAAACGTCCTCAACCCGGACGCCTATGACATGGTTGGGTCGTCCAGCACAGGCCAAGAACATCCAGGTTAATAGGCCGTCACGTGCCGCTCTTGCTGTCGCTGGGCGGACGGCCAGATCACCGTCCGGAACTCTTGCCAGCTCCCTTGCGTAGTCGGACTGCGGGCAGAGCAGTGCACGGTCGCCACGGCGGTGTGGGCGGTGCGGTGTGAGGTGTGTTTCAGTTGTGTGAGGTGGGATGACCGCCCCGTGTCCTCTTCCCTCCGTCCTCACTCGGCCTGTCCTCCGGTGTGGCCGGTCACAGGTGGTGGAGCTCTCCGACATGGGACGCGGGTAACAGTGACAGACACCAATCACGGTAGGGGAGCTGGCTGCGGTGTACGTCGGCGAGCTTCGACATCCGGTCTGGATAGACGTCCGCTTCAATTTGACCAGCGCTGTCGGGCGTCGCCTTGTTCTATGCCTGGTCATGCTTGGGTCTCTGCAGCGCGCAAGTGCTAAGATAATCCTGTGACAAGCCGTGACCCCGGTGACCTGGCTCGGCATGTCACCGACCGCGACCGCCGCTGAGTTGCTGTTTGTGTATATGTTAAAAATCGCACCCTTTGCCCACGGCACGACACGCATGCTTTTATGCACTTAAACCATAGCCATGAACTGAATCGCTTAACTCCGGTGATACGATTGAACAGTTTCAATTGGCATGGCTTTCATATTCCGTGGCACCAGTCTTGTGTCGTTTTGCGTGGGATATATGACGCGATTTCTCGTTGTGTTTCGGTGCAGTTTTGCGTCCGATTTCTTAAACACCGAGTCGCCTTGTCGGTGTTTGGCTTTGGCTTTAGCTTTCTCTCTCACCAGCCCAATAACACAAGATGACACGCGAAACACGAGTGACAACAGATGACAGCAAGCAAATGGAAGCAGACCGGCATCGGTGGCACTTGCCGCCCGCATGTGCCGCTGCGCCTTCATCGGGTTGCAACAGCTGCCCCGGACCTCACAGAGGAATGTTGTGAACTGGTCAGAGACGGCCTCCAGCTTTGTAATGCCATAAGGGTTTTGCCTTTTGGTGGATATGGGCTCTTTACATTACTAAGTTGTTCGGCAGTTTTGGTGTTGTTCTCGCTGTCTCTCTGCTTCCACATGTGGCCAATGCAGTACTGGTTTCTTGCCTTTTTTATTTTGCCCTGTTTCGGTGTTTTGACGGCTCAACACCACCACGCACAGTGGCGGCGCCCAACGAGCCACGCGCACTCAACACGGTGGAACAGCCGCTGTGGGCGGCGGTAGTGGTGGTGAAGACGGCGGCGGCGCTGGAGCTGTCGCCGCCGTTGGAGGTGGCGGCGGCACCGGCGCTGGCGCCTCGGCCATGGCAGGCATGGGTTTGAGACGTAACGGCACATAATGCAGTGCATCTATGCATGATATGAACATAGCTTACAACAGAGAGACGCAGAACTCAGTTGCGTGGCACATGAAGCACGGCGATGTAGAGCTGCTATAGGCAGTTTCTGGATTTCACAAGTACAGAGAGCTGTCTATCTGGTCTGGTCTGGTCTGGTCGGGTCTGGTCTGGCCCTCGTGCCTCTTCTGCCGCAAGTGTCGAAGAAGGCTCTTCTTTTCAGCGCGTCGTGCCCGCCGCCTCTGGCGCCGCGCCTCACACAGCGCCTTTGCCTTTTTCGACATTGTCCAAGCCTGTGGGAAGAATAAAGGTGATATTAGGCTTGGCAGCTCAGATGTAATGAACGCTGCGCAACACCCTATGCCAGCAAAGAAACCGACACACCTTTTCCTGCAGAAACAGCTGTTCACATTCTGCCTGGGAAGGCGATGTTACACCTGCCTGAGAAGGCTGGGCCATGGACAGATTGGTAGCATCTTCTCGTTCCCTTACTTACTGAGATACCGTTTGTGTGCGAGTCACTTGGGCGGGAGATGTACACCGCACCCTTCGCCGACGCCATGGCACACATGCTATTTTATATTCGAACCATAGCCATGAACTGAATCGTTTAACTCCGGTGATACGATTGAACGCTTTCCATTGATCTGCTTTTACATTTCGTGGCACTAGTCGTGTGTCGTTTTGCGTGGGATATATGACGCGATTTGTCGTGTTTCGGTGTAGTTTTGCGTCCGATTTCTTAAACAGCGAGTCGCCTGGTCTGTGTTTGCTACAGCATCTAGTGTGCGAGACAGATGGTGATGATGCGTAACAGAGACTGTTCCGCCTGAGATGGAAG